>NC_081251.1:100181703-100485387 GCF_030490865.1 Poecile atricapillus
GAAAAGTTTTAATAAAGTGATGATGCTAAGCAACATAAGCAAAAGCCCAGGAGCAGTAAGACCAACAAACACAGACACACAGACAATATATTATTTAATAAATTAATAGCATCACAAATTCTTTTTTCTCATTTCACAAATTCATTCTGTATTTATGTATACATCATTCAGAGCTGTATTAACAAATACAGAGAAAGAAACCCATCTCTAGTTAGTCACAGAATTATGGCCAAAACTGTGTTGAGTAAATATTTTAATATTTCTGTGCAAATATCCACACCAGTGACCATACTTTCTGCATAGTACTAGTAGAAAGACTCAAAAACTCCCAGGGCCTGGAAGATGATCTGATCTCTAAACTATTCAAGACCAACCCAAAGCACATTGACCAACAGAGATGGATAGAGGATTGCTGCTGACAATACTAAGAGTTGCTCTGTGAAAATTTAAGTCTTAGTTTCCAAACTGCTACCCTAAGATGTAACTGAATCTATCCCCCTGATATTCAAAGTGATATCAGCTCTGGAAAACAACGAATTTAATGTAAAGGCCCCAAATGCAGCTACTTCATACTTACTCGGACATGTCCTTCATAAGCTGTTCCTATGCCTTTCTGTGGATCTATCCCCAAAGGTCCCTTTGTCTGCTCAGGAGGGATTGGACATACTGCAGGAGCCTTGTCTGCACAGGTGACGTGGCAAGAGAATCCACACACTTGTGAGAAGGAGAAGAAACAAAAAGATTTGATGGTTATTTCTTGTGCAATGAAAAAGTTTTGATAATGATGATGAGATTTACAAAGAAATCCCTTTTCTTTTTTTGACCAGCATCTCAGTAATCTCACTGAATTTTGCTACAGACAGAAATAAAAGTCTGCACACAGCAATAGTTAATATTTTTATCTGCTCTAAATCCCGAATTTCTGTTTTTCAGATAGTTTATGGATACACCTGGTTTCATCTACATAAGAAAGAGCCTAAGATAATCTCTATGATGTCCTCTAGGCCCAACTCTACTAGTAAGCAAAAAGCTGAAACATCCTTTTAATAGCAAGCATCATCCTGTGTACATACAAACAAGAGTAATTGCCATGCAGTACCAGTTTTGCTTTTTTAAGTTTTGCCCTGCAACAAAAAGCAAAGCTGCTGTCAGTATACTTGACCACTCATATGGCCCCCTATTGCCACTTTGAGTAAACTGAACTAAGCTCTTCTACCACCAACTGGAATAAAAGTGTCCCCAGATAACTGGGCAATCTGTTACGTATGTTCAAAGTGCTTGGCTTCTACAGTTACAAGACTGAAGCATGAGAATATTCAAAATATAAGCAGAAGACTCCTGCATCACCACGCTAAATTTCCTGTGCCATTTGCATCTGTAAGAACTTCACCTTTGTTTGTGCTCTCCCAAGTGCTTACCTTCACAAGTACAGCCTTGTCGTATCAGACCAATCATCAGGGATGTGCACTGATTGCATTTTGTTGGTGTGTTAAACGATTTCACTACAAACTGGTGAGCTTTAGGCTGTGAAATGAGCAGACAAGGATGTTACCACCTCTAACACTTCTCAAGTTCAGTTACTTCTTCCACAGACAACAGTGTATAAGTGTATTTAATAAGGCAACTTGTTTGTGTTTGCTGAAATGAGACCTGAGTGAAAAACAATTCCCTATCACAGTGCTCATTGTTGATAATTTAAAGCATCCTCTGTAAACAAAGCCAAAGTCATGAAACCCTGTCTCAGAACATGAGTTTGCTTCCACTGCAGATAGGAAAGCTGAAAAAATTATTCTGTTACATTTTACAAGTTAAATGTGTAGGCCACGTGTGCTCAGTGGGCACCTGACTGTCAGCCCAGGTCAACCCACAACAGTATTTTCTAAGCTGCAAATTCAGTGCTCCTCTGTCAGGAGTATTGCCTTAGTTAAAAGAAAAATAACAGACTTTTTCAAAATTTTAAATTTTATGCCAGAAAACCTTGACAGAGCGCCCTTTTATGGTGCTCAGCAGAGGCAATTCAGAACACCCAATCTAAAGGCGAGGCTGAAATTGACAGATGAAGTTGATTTTTAAAGGTTTCTCTTCCTGTTATTCCTTGGGAACACAAAGTAGATGAGTAAGTGGTTTCATTCTCTCCCTCTCCTCAAAGATGGCTGATTCTGCTATATAAAGGCTAAATGCCTACAGAATGTGGCAGGATGAGTCACTGATGGCCTTATATAAAATCCAGGAAGCTGCTTTGCTTTTTTATAAAAACTCCCAGTGAATTAACTACTGGGTAGAAAGGCCAGAGCATAGGGTGAGTGCAGAGACTGTCCAAAAAAACCCTGATCATGTACGTGATCTCAAACAAGACAATTTTACAGACTACTCTGGAGAGTAGGTATGTTAACATTTTACTCACTTTCCTGTTTTTCAGAGTGTCAGATATCACAGCTAAGGGCTCAAACTTATCCATATTTAATGACAGCTTTACTGTTACAACGGCAGCTTTCTGTCTACAGAATGTTCTGTTTTGAGACTTGCAAGGAAACAACACCCAGCTTTAAACACTGATGAAATCAAAAAGTAAGAAGGTTCTTTAGGGGACATAATAAATTATAAAGCAAGCCATTACTTACTGAGAAAAATGTTTGCAAAAATTAAATTATGTGCACAGTAAAATCTGTTTCACGTGATTCCAAGTGCACTTACACTATTTAAAAAATTAATCTACTAAGATGCTGCCAACAGAACACTGTCTGATCAAACTTTTTAGCCTTCCTTCAAACAAATGAGTCTTCTGCTAATTTACAATCTATCAAAGCAGAGAAACACATTTATTAGAATGGTTTACTTCTTTCATTATCAGTTGCAGGAAAACTGTCCTTTTAAATTATACAGCAGATTCCTAAACTATCAAGTCACTTTCAAAACTTTCACAAGAAAATTTTTCTTCATTAGCTTGTATTTATTCTTTATTTGCTTGAACAGACATAATCCACTGGGAATTAGCATACACTGACTTACTCAGCAACAGCAAAATTATTTCAAGAACTGATGGAAAATCAGTGTTTCCACAGGTAAAAGCCAAAAGACAGAAAAATTGGAAATCTCTTTCTGTAGTGCTCACTCTACATGGCTTAAAAACAGGCAAATCTGTGGTTTCATTTTTAGAGTTACTCATTGTCTTTTCTCAAGAATATGCATCTAATTAGCATACAGACATGCTAATCTGAGACTTTCTTGTATGCAAAGTACAGAGACACAGACACATGTTGGTCAGACACAGGTCAGAAAACACTCTCTTCCTAGGATGGCACCTTCCTTTCCTCACATTCTGTCTCATTTACCTCTTTTTAATGTCCAAAATACTGTTTTTCCTACAATCAAATGCCTGTGAAATTCCTAGTGCAGCTTGTCACACCCCATAATGTAAGAACAAAGGGTTTTAAATTTTAGAGAGCAACCAGCTTGCACATAAACATCCCTTCTACGCAGTTCTGGTAAGATCAGTGTGATAACCAGCTCTCCTGAAGCTGTAGATGAGGAGTGACATGTTCCTCTCACTACACAAAAAGTGTGAATGCTTGACAAGGTACCTTTGGTGCAGAGAGTCCCGAGCCAATATATGCTGTCCTCATGGTTGGTGTGTGAATTGAACGGGGAGGATGATCTGCAACCTGAACAGAGTCCCCAGAGGATCAATCAGACATCAAGAACACACTTTCAAAGAAAGACTGGATAAAGGAAGGAGAATATGTTGTCCCACACACCCCATTCCCCAGCATCCATGAAGCCAAACTGATTGATGCAGGATTCAGAAAAACAAATCTTATCTCTCAGCAAGATTCATCTCCTAAATGTCAAAACCAACTTCACATCAAACATTTGATTAGATATTTTCTAATATAAAATAACCACAAAATTATTTCTTTTAACAGGGAAAGAGGATAAATTATTATAGTTGCAGTCTGGCTAGCATTTTGTAATAACAAGACTTCCAGCAGAGCTTCAAAGTGTGTTTTTACAAACTACACTATAACATAATCTTTGTGATGACTTTGCTTAAATATTTATGGCTGAGGATACGTTATCAAGAGACTATAACTAATAATTGATTCATAGTTCCCATCCCTATTCAATTAGCCATATGTGAAAATAAATACAATGCTCCCCAAGACACAGTTCACCACTAGTGCAGAAGGGTATTACAAAGCCCTAAACAGTCTTGTTGAAGAAGAATGAGCTTCACCCTAAACAAAAGATGTGAAGTAGTCATCTTTTTACAAGCAAAACTGTTCCTCCTAAAAAAAAAAAAAGAAAAAAAAAAGACAAATATCTTTCAACACTGAAGTACCTCAATTGGTTCAATTTCACTGGCTGTAGAAGGAGACCTTGATCTTGAATGGATGTGAGACTTGCTATCTTCATCCCGTGATGGAGTATTAGACAATGTAAAATTCTCAACTGAATCAATCTAGAAGAACAATTCAAGAGGAAAAAAACAAACAAAAAAAACAAAACAAAACAAAAAAAAACAACCAAAGAAATAAATCAAAGACATCATTAAAAAAGAATTCTCAACTCTTACCAAAATAGAGATATGGGAGCAGTAAAATTCCTAAGAGAGAACTGAGAGAATAAAAATTCAGTTTTAAGCAACTTCCTAATTAAATGCAGCAAAATGGAATGAAATTGTTGCATGTAAACACGCCAAGGCTTCTGCTGAGAGGTGAGCACATGCATAAGAGCTGCTAGTTCAGGGCACTAGTAACCACTCAAAGGCACTTGTAATTCAGCATTTTTCAAGGGTGGATATTTTCTAAATCCTGCTGGGTTTTGTTCACTGGTAACAGGGATTTGTTAGAAGTGAATTTCCACATAGGCCATGTAATTCCTGGAAACATATTCAGGAGAAAACCAAGAGAAGTGGCAGAGTAGTGTATATCCTGATAACTGTATTCACAGAGAACTGAGGGGGTACTGCATCCCATCTGAACTACAGAAACATCCTTACCAGGAACACAGTTTCTTCTGGGGAATATTTTCCTAGTCCTTGATATACAGAATGAAACTTAAGCCCACCACAGAGCTACACTGAGCAAGACACATAGGTACAAACAGGTATCTTAAGTAACAAATCATCTTTTGTTAGTACAGCTGAAAAAATCAGAGAAGGTAGGTTTCTTCCTTGAAAACAAGACTCCTCCACAAAGTTTTCTAAGTAAAATTATATCAGAAAGGGGGGAAAAAAAAAAAAGTGAAAATGCTTTTCCCACTAATAATAAAAGCTGCAGGCCTGCAGAAGGCTCCATGGCATGCTTTGATTTTCTGGAGCAAAGCTATCATCAGTTCTCCATTGCCAAGGATTTGCCTAGCTTGCAGACAAACTAAAATATGCAGCCATGTTTACAGAAAGCATTTGAACATTCCAGTGTTTCTCATCTCATTTGCCACTGACAATACTAAGAACTCCACAAAGTTTACTGCTTTTTGGGAATCAATTATATTGCCAAGCCAATTTTATACATGCACATACAGTCCTGTTCTTCCAGGAGCCCAGTCACAGTAGCGAACAGGTGCAGTTGCTAGTTTTATACATATTTTTTTTTTTTAAATAGTGAATTAAGTTTGATGGCTTCTAGTTTTACCATCCCTTCCAAAAAAATTATCTGGTGGGGAATGGTCATTAGTTTAATCATCTTAGGCATATTAACATGCCTGCAAGCATTTCTGAAATGAAAATGGGAAATTCTCACACTGGGATACACCTGTTTACCACACAAAGACCATGTGTTTCAAGCATTGAGGCAAAAAGTAGCAGTAAAGCAAACATTTTGTGCTCAGATTCATCAGAAGCAAATAATAATTGAGAGCTTTACCCAGTAGTAGAAACACTGATGCCTGAAGTAGTGAATCCTCAAAAGCAACATGTTTCAATTATTTTAAACTTCTTTTTAATCCAGTCTAAACATGTGATAACTTGGAGTCCACCCAAAGACTGTTTAACCTTGAACAATTCTACCTCCTCCTTAAAAATGTTACTAAAAAATAAGCCCAACAAGTAACTAGAGGCAATTTTTTTCATAGCAAGAAACAGACACTCCTTTTCTCCTACAAGTTAAACTCAGAGATCTAATCTACCATTTCATAAATGTTTCCAGACACTCCAAGGGCTTTCCCTTTCAAAGCAGCATCTGCATACCAAAGAATATTCATGGTGTCTATGAAAAAATGTAGTACAAGCCTGATATCAGTGATGGAACCTTTCTGGAATGTGCTACAAAGCCCTTGTGGTTGAAGACAGCTGCTGAAACAGTAACAAATGCACTTTCACTTTACTTACAAACATAAAAAGCCCACAAAACACACAGAACCTGATCCACCATTGCAGAAGGGAATGTAATCACCACCTTCAGTGCAGAAACAAGGGCCTTAACCTGTACTGCTGCAGTGATCTTGGCTTCCTGGCTTTAATAAGAACTAAGTACAAAAACAACCTGACTCTACTACAGCCAACAGTTTATGAAGACCAAGTTAGCACCTTTCAAACCGGTTTTAAACTAATCCACTGGACTACCCAAAGCAGATATTATTATTTCCTACTGAACTGTAACAGCTTTGCTGTCTTCCACAGGGCTGTGCAGGTCTGAGCCAAAGCTGGCCAGTGCACAAACACATCTGGAGCAGAGAGAACTTCTGAACTGGAGGCACCACCAACAAAAGCAACCAGGAACTCAGCAGTGTGCATTGAACTGCATGGGTAAGGACATCATTAGAGCTGTTGGGCATTACTGCTTATTTACTGAACATTCAACATAAATGCTTTGTATTCTTACTTATCCCTTCCATCATATCTATATAAAAGAAACGAAAGTGGCAGTATGAGATTAAAATGGTCATAGCGTAACTGGCAGGAATTCATCTTCACCAAGTCTGCTTTGATAACACGTGCAAACACGATTTTAAAAACCCACCTTGATTTTTTGAAACACCATAGACTTTTCCAGCTTAACCAGCTACAACACAACCATCTCTGTTTTCTTTGTATGATTTTTTTCTATCTTCCTTGACGCTCCATTTACTCAATTCCCCACTTCATGTCTATTTATCTTTGTACTGTGGTATTTTCTATAATTTGCTGTGATGTGCCTCCCAAATGCCAAACTTTGACCTTCTAATGGGCAATTCCCATGACTTAATACATGCCCTCTGCTTAGGGCAAGGAAACAAACAGGCCCTCATTTGATGTTTGCTCATCTTCCCAACCTGCATCTGCCTGATCAGCTTCCACATAGAACTTTCACATTAAAATGAGAAAGTACCCAAAACATCTTCTCCAGTTTCAGAGATATTCTGCTCACAGTGTTAACTGAAATGAGAAAGCACCCAAAGCATCTTCTCCAGTTGCTGTGATATTCTGCTCGTAGGATTGCCAAATGAAATAGTCCCAAAGCTTTGAGCCCATGGCTGTAAAACAACAAAAAGCACAGCAGCAGCAGCAGCAAACAGCAGCAGCGGCAGCACAAGACATGCAGTGAGGTAGATACACAATCCATACATTAAACATAGGCATGGACACAACAGGCAAAAAATAAAGGGCTACATAGAGTAAGACAGCCTCTTACACGTCTGCCTTTGTTAGCTGGAATACAGGAAGGAGAGCGCTTTAACAAAGAAAGGAGGAGAATATGTTACAAAACCAAACAGTGACACATACATCACCTCAGAATTCCTCACTGTATCTCCAGAGGTAGTGTTTAGACACACACAAACATGTTCACTGTTACAAGTATTTTAAAAACCAGATCCTCTGGGCCACCAAGAAGGAAGAAACATTAAAAAAAAAGGAACAGCTATTCCAGGTCCGTAGTCTTACACTGGACAATAGCAGTGAAACTACAGACTACACTGCGTCATTAATTTGCAGTTGGCATCTCTGTGCTTTGAACAAGATAAATGAAGTCATCTATTGGAGGCACAGTATGTCCAATTTAAAGAATCATTATGAACCAGATTTACTCAATTATGAACGTGCAGGTAAAGTCAAGGCTCTCACCACACACTACTATGACTTATTCTGTTCAATAATAAGAATTCAGAACACTATTTATTCTGTGGCTACTTACAGAGCTCAGATTTGTTTAGTCTAGCCAAAGCCCATGGGGACTGCTTGTGAGGACAGACTGCAGAAGGACTTAAGAAATCTATTTCTAATTTCTAATGTGCTAGCAACAGGGCAAAAAATAGTATTTCTGAGCATGTGGGAAACATAATTTTGTCAAGGGAAAATGGGATTCCATTTTATTATCAAATAATCACAAATGCATCCTGAAATAAAATTAATTAATTGCTTCTCGCAGCTAGGGAGATACACAAAGATCCACCTGGCAAAGAAACAAAACCCAACACTTCCACTGTCAGACACTTGTAGTGAACACAGGAGACTTAACACCTAAACAGTGTTACTGAGACAGCCTGCGACACACAGGAGAAACAGCAGCAAGGGTTTAGTCTCTTAGAGTCACTGGGGGTGACTTCCCTCCCCACCAAGACTGGAGTTCAGGGACTGCAAACACATTCCCACTCCCCTGTGTCAGAGGACATACAAGGATTGTTTCTGAACTGTGGGCTGCCACAGCTATGAGGATTCAGGCACCAGTTCTGCCAACCTGACCCAGCATGTTTTTGAGGCAGGAACCAACAGCGAGTGCTACTCATCTGAGTAGTGAGTTACCACTTTCTCCTCAGCATCTGCAGGCTACAGAGGCAGCAGGACATCTATTTTTATTTCTCTCCAGCAGAAATTGCAAAACTACTGTTTTCCTCATCGGAAAAATTAGAATAAACTCCAGTCATTCAGACAGTGCTAAAAATAGTTACGTTATTTGGATGACAGACACACAAGACATACCCACCCTAGTGCTGTGTGCACGTCTGTGTGCCAAACAGACTTCAGAGATTCTGCAAGGAATGCTTTACAAATGCATCTGCACATTATTTTACATGCTCTCTGTCCTCCCTTAATGAAGCAGAGTCTGAAGAAACAATCCAGACCATAAGAAATATTTACTTGGGGTTCCTGATTACAAAAGAGGCTTTCCTGAACCCCATGCAATATTGCAGCACTGCATGAGCCCGAGGACTTCCAGTTCTTCCTTGGTCTTAATACAACGAACACAATGAACCCTCACACTTCCCAGGTTTGACTGAGAAGTTAATTCTTCTGGAGATGCTGCAAGAAACACTGCCCTTCAAGGTAACTGCTGCCAATGAGAGTCATTGGGAAGGGAATGGAGGTCACATCCAGTGGGCAGGGAGTTTTAATACCTGTATTTTAATTTAAGTTCATTTAATATATTGATACTAAACCAACTGAATGAGCTAAATCATAAATAACCATTCGTTTAGATAATTCAGACGATAAATTATGCTATGAATGAATCAAGTGATTGTCCAATAAATCAGAGATGCAGAACTGACTTTCACAGCACAACTAAATGATATTACTTTTCATCTACTAACACAGATAACAGCTTTATCTCTCTTTCTAACAGAGACAGAATGTGTTGTATTTCTCTGCAAGTTGCTCTTTCATTTGAGCAGTCAACTCTTCCTTTTCTGCAGTTTTGTCAGCTGAGAGAGAATTCTGCTTTGGTGTTAGAGACATAAGCCCCTGGCTGGCCCAGCCCAGAGATGTACTTTTGCCCAGTGCAACTCAGAAAAAAACATTCCTGTTGGACTCAAACTGAAGATGGAACAGGGGAATTTTAAATCCATGTGCAGGAAGTGAACTACATGCAACAATATAAATATTAATATCTGAAATTTTACCCAAGACTAAAAGGTCTTGGTATCTGCAAAGATCTGATCTGGGTGGACCAATCAAGAAGAATTGCTATTAAAGGATGTATGCCAGCAGTTGAAAATTACTCACTTGCATAAAGAAAAAAAAAATTTTGTCAAAGTGCTTGTGGAAAAAAATGCTGCCTTCTTAAAAAAGCAAACAAACAAACAAACAAAAAACCAAGAAAAAATAAGCAACAATAACTATAGAATAAAGCACTGAAGTCCTTCAAAATTAACTAGACAGCAACTAGACAGGAAAATATCCATGTCCTAAGCTTTGCCTTGCAAAATAGAACATTATCAGTAACTGCCACATATGTCCTTTATTTCTCTTTGAATATGTTTTAGGCAGGGGAGTGTCTTAGATAGTTTAAAAGACAAATTTCTGTTCAAGAACCAGCTGATACAAACTGAATGTTCTTAATACTCAGGTAACATAGAACATGTTATCTTTACTCCAGATAAAGAATATAAATATTATTCTATTTTTTTGTGGATTTACATGACAGGAAACTACCTTTTTTTTTTTTCCTTCTTTTTTTTTTTTTTTTTGGTTGTTTTTTTTGTTGGTTTTTTTTGTTGGTTTTTTTTTTTTGTTGGTGTGTGCGTAAGAAAATTCCAACAGCTCCATCAAGCCAGAAACTTTCTATATGCTATACAAAAAGCAGGTAAATGTCTTCTACTATAACATCACAGATTAAGCTTCACATTTTGTCTGGGGTATAAACCTGATTTACAGAGAAAAAGCATACAGAAGAAATGCATTTTTTCAGAGTATGCAAAAGGAAATGAAAGCAGCTGAAAAAGCCCATATAACTCATCCTCCTTGCTACACCCTTCACAGCAGACAATTCTCAAACAATATTAATTTTATCTAATTTCAATGCCAATAGGATTACACTATGTTAAACACATGTACAGATATGTGTGAATGTATGTATAATATGTATAAACACATCTACGAGCACAGACAGACACACACACAGAATTATTCCTACAGAGCTGTAATGGATGGAGCTCTATACACTTGGATTTTGAAAATTTTATTAATAATTACTTTCACGGGCCTACTACTTCAGTTTGGAAAAAATATAATGCAGTCAATTTTCAGCTTTTAACTCAATTCCCTTAGTATGCAATTAGCTAGTGGGAATATTTAAACAAGTCCTGACAGAAAACCTGCATCTCAAATGGCAATAAAAAGTAGTAAGTTCACTTCAGTCATAATGAAAATGACTTCTCACAATGAAGGCTACAAAAGAGAAAACATTTTATTTGAGCAAACAGAAATGAACTGTATGCAAGGGAAATATTTTAAGAGAAGTGATTAGAAAACTTATGTAAACAACTCAAGATAAAGGAATAAGACGAAGCAAAAGAATTAAATACATAAATGTGCTGATGATTTTTGAACTGTTTTTCACAGGCCATATCAATAGAAAAGGCCTAAAAGCAGCTTTTCCCCTTTAAAAAAACTGTTTGCAATTAAGAATTCTTTACCTGCATCCAAAGAAAAGCATTTATTTCAAAACAAAACACCTATCTATAAAAATAGGTGTA
The DNA here is from genome assembly GCF_030490865.1 of Poecile atricapillus. NCBI lineage: Eukaryota > Metazoa > Chordata > Aves > Passeriformes > Paridae > Poecile > Poecile atricapillus. The sequence goes on from NC_081251.1 coordinate 100,193,095, forward strand.
AGTGTGCTATTACAGAAATACTTTGTTCTCCACTGCACTTGTAAATTTTTTAAGTTGACTGCATTAATGTTTGAATATTCCAAATCAATCAACTGATCTGTTATTGAGGGATTTACTGGGTTGAAAGTCAGACTTACGTCATCCATAAAATCAATCAATGAGGATGAAGAGGAAGAAAAGGAATCCTATTTTAATGAAAACAGCAGTAAAAAAAGAGAGAGAGAGAAAGAAAAGGATGAAGAAAACTGTTCAATATAAATAAAAGTTCAAAAATAAAGAACTGTAAATAACGAATGGCAGTAATAGTTACCTCAGTAAGTTTTCATTAATTGCCTTTCATGGACAGTTAATTAATGTACTATCTGTAAAGAAACCAGTGTTTTTCCAGTATTTGCTCAATAAAGTATTATTGCTATACTCTCAACAGGATTCTTATACTGAAAGTAATTTATAAGGTAAATTATTACATAGGAAATTTAAAAATTATGTTAATTGTGAGGACTTCAAGAGGGAACAATGAATTAGTGAATACATAATGAAAAGAAGAGAATTTTGGGACATCACTAACAGCAGGGATTATGCTCCTTCAATGTGATGGTCCTGTATTTGCATCAGGAAAAAAATGGGCAAACTTTAGATTAACGTCTAACTGTAAAGGTGGTGCCTTGTATCCTATTAATTCAGTTTGACCAATATTTCAACTCAGCTGTTCTTTTAAAAGAAAGATGATGATTTGCTTACTGTTGATTAGAAAAGAAGATAATAAATGTATAGCATTTTTAAAATTCTTTCCTGCCAGGCTTTATACCTATTCTGGTTTTTTGTCTAGAAGTGACAAAGGTATTAAACACATTAATTTTTAAAATAAAAGGATCTGTGGAATGGAGATGAATAGCAATTATCTGGATTTTACAGATTTTTGTAAAATGAACAGATGATGAAAACAACCTAAGAAACAGTACCAATGACTTCATGGGATACAATCAAGGATGATTTAGTATTTTCTTGTTTTTACCAAACCACTACCTGCATTACTTAGCACTTTTCTGAATACAAAGAAAAGCCATTTGAACAACTATGCTTTTCATATTCACTGCAAAATCAGGCAAATTTCTTCATTCAAAGTTTGAGAGAGAATTCACTGTGATTACAAGCATTCAAGAGAAGACAGCCAGCACAGTAAATGATAATTCTCAGGTATTATTATACACAAATATCATTGGTGCAATACAATTAAAATACAGGAGCAAACTCTCAACAAATATGCACAGAACCTGCACACAATAGCAGTTCCATTGAACAGAATTAGAATAGCTGTGCACTTACTTCAAATTGATCCAGAGCAGAGGTAGGCGCATTCAAAAATGCCAAGAAAGAATTCTGTGAGTCTTGGTGCTTTACACCTAGAAAACAGCAGCAGGTTTTTAAGCTACAGAAAAAAATGACCTTCTCATGGAGGACCTTTGCCTTGCTGAATCACAGTTTTGAGTGTCCACCTGAAACACCTACATGTTTTGAAATAAGCTGCACATTTGTTTTCCAGAGTAAAAGACTTTTTAATGGACAAGCACATGTTTAATCAACCTTTCCCAAGTTAGGATGTGTGTGGTGTGAGCTCCATGTGGAAACACACTCTGAGTCTGTGTCTGTTATGCAGAGGGCACTGGTTTCTAAGGTGCTCCTGTCCATTTGCACCACATACTAATGCAGCAGGTGCCACCCCTGCTCTGGTGACATGTGGGACCCCCACTGTGGCAGTACAGCTGGAGCCAACAAAAACAGGGCATTTCCAAACAAGGTGGGTTCCTTGAGCCATGCTCTGTGCCTGCCTGCCACCTCTCCCTGCTGAGTGCCTGGCAGTAACACAATCCTGGGTGAAGCTTCAGATGTTCCTGTCACACCACACCACTTAAGTGATTCTCAGCAGTGAGCAGAGAGGGAACACTGCATCCTCCGGAGTTGCAGAGGCTGGCACACATTGGCTCTAACTTGCTCCACCTGGTATGGTTTTATTTCTTCTTCTTTTCTAATTCAAGTTGCTGTGGGTGTCTATACTTCACAGATGTGTACGAACTCTGTTCTTCTCCATGCTATAAACACATTATATGGACATACACATATGTATCTATTATGACCAGAGTCTGCAGGACTGTGTGCATCTCAAAACAATAATGCTATCAGAAGTTACCTATTTCTTTTCAAAAATGTCAGTCTTGCTCTAATTAGCCGTATCACTCTATATGTTCTAGATATAACCCAGAGTGAATGAAGTTACAAAGAACCCTTTCCTCTTTAAAATATAAATACACTGAAATCACAGTAAAATGCTAAAACCAGTTTTCAAATTACCGACAACTTTATGAAATACTCTCAGCAGTCTTTTCCCCAGCTGTCTAAATTTCTGGAATATATTTATAAACAGGAAAGGATTAGGTGCTAAGCCAAACAATCCCTTCCTAGAAATCAATTTCCACACACTGGAAGTTACTCTGTCACTGTACCTTGACTACATTTGAATATTCTATACAGTTCGTAATTCAAACAGCAAAATATTTTTTCTTTTAAGAGAAAACCAAATCAAAGAGATAACGATTTAGATTAAGGTCTATTTCTATCAAACTATTTGAATAATTGCAGTAGAATATTAGTAATACAATTCTGTTAAGATACATGACTAATGTTTCCTTGAACAGTAGTTTTTTTTGCTTGCTTGTTTTCAGCAAAGAGTAAATGTTTATTTCACCAAAACAATAAAGTTTTAAACGCTGGAAAAAATATTGTGAAGTATGAATTATAAGTTCATAACATTATTTAACACAAAGGAAAATTTCAGAAGTAACCATACATAATATTTAAGTAAGTTCAAGAACATATAAATGAAAGCTAAACATGACAAAGTATTTTTGTCTCCAGGGAGATGTTATCAAGAGCTTCTCTCCAAGCACTTGGGGGAAGCACAATCCTGGTATCAGTGCTAAGCATTAAAATGAGGGAGTATCAAGTCCCTAAGTCTTATTTGCTAACTGGCAGCGTTTTTTGTTCTGTATAAGTTTGTTCTGTATAAGTTTGAATTATTGTTACCAGTCAATCAGCACTGGGAGGCCTATACACAGGAGATTAATGTAAACTATAACATTTATTGACTGACCGGCCATTAAATTGGAAAAGCTGAACAATATTTGACATTTCAATGCAGAAATTGTTGCCAGGGTATTCAAATTCTGGAGTTCACATAGTTCCCTACAGAAAATTAGGTAATTCCATTTGGCCTGAAAAACATTTCTTCCCACGTGACTCATAAGATACAAATATTAGAGCTACTACAAAAACTGCAAAGAATCAGCCAAAACTTTAATCAATGCTTAATTAATTTCTTTTCATTGCAGAGTTACCAAAAAAGCCTCTTCTCCCAGCAACAATGCAAAACAGTGTTGGACAGAAGCAAAAGTAATCCCAGAACATACTCCTAATACCACAGCAAAGCGCTCATGACCACTCTGCTCGCTATGTGGCTGCAAAGCCTATCAGTGAAGTTATCCCAGAAACAAACATATGCTATGAATTCCTCTGCAGCTGTTTACTCTCTGTGTACACAGGCCCAAAACACTCAGAGATGAACAACACTGTGATCAGTACTGATGTCTAAATACCTTCACCCATCATAAAGGAGAAAAGGTTAGAAATACATCTATACTCTCTGGCAGTAAATCAGCATACACAGGCTAAATAAAAACAATGCAGTCTCAGCTCAAACAATACCTCATTGGTTCAAAGGGACCAACAAAACTGAGGCATATTACAAGTATTAGAAGTGCAAATGCAACTACTGTGGGTACATCTTGACACCCAAGTGTTGTGCTCACATGTTGGTATCATATTTTAATTTCAAGGTGACACTTGATTGATAAGATGCACCCACCAATGTGACACACTATTTACTTGGATATCAGTTGCCATACCCTTTTCGGATCTAAGCTCTTCTGTCTCCTTTTTCAGCCTTTCGATGTCTGCCAAAAGCTCCATGTTCTTCTTCTCAGATTCTTGCAATTTACTTCAAAAGAACACAAAAAATATATGTAAGCATTGAGAACCCAAGATACAAGTCACTCTTGTTCCTGATGTCTTCAAATACCAGAATAAATCTACTAGGACCTGTTTAGTTTACATAAGAAAAACCATTTATCTATTAAATAGGTTCATGCTTTTCATGTTTCTAATTTCTAAGTAATTGCGTGAGCTTGCATCCTGTGAATGAAATAAAAGACTGCATTAACAGTACTTTAAAAGTACTTTAAAAAGTACTGTTTTTCATTAAAATTTATTTGTTGATTAAGTACCTGTGATACTAATAGATTCAGTTGAACTACTTTTTTCTCAGTTCCTTTACAGTTGGTTGTTTCAGTGCTTTCTGACTCACAGCTCAGAAGTAACTCCTCTGCAATTTGAGCACATTTCTCATTCCTGCCTGTCAAAGTAAACACTGGTTCTCCTGTTCTTATAGGATTTCCAATGCTGCCTGTCATCACATTACCTGGCCTGAAAGACATTCAGGGTAGGTGAACCAGATGTTCCCATTTTACAGGTAACATACTTAAATCTCAGCTCTGTCCTACTGCTTTCGTAAAGCTACAAAACACACCAGTGCTCTGAGCTGGACACCTGGAAATGGAATGACTTCCTACCAACCCCTGTTTCAGGCATTCACACAACTCAGAATAAATTCTGTTGTGGGGGTGGTGAGGCAGAAGTGAGAAAGAGAGAGATCTGAGGAAGGAATAGAAGAATTCATGGTAGTCCATTAACCATGATTACTTCTTACTGTGCAAATCAGTACACAATAATTGATTTTAGTCAGCTAACCCAGTCTCTATCAGCAGAAAAGAATATATTCTAAGACACAAATCCAAACTATGGATTTGGATTTGTTGTCACAACTAGAAGAGATCATATTATTAAAGAGAATGTGTCCCCTCTGAAAGTCTTCAAGATTTCAACTTTCCCCAGTAAGTGTTCAAACAATGAAGAGATGTCGTGTTTTTTTCTCATCTCGGTGTATGAAACTGGCATATCATTCGTGATCAGATTTCCACAGACAAGGTAGATAAAACAAGGATTTGATGACATTTCCTGGGAGGTATCAAAGTAAATTTGCATTAGAACAATTGAGTCTTACCACTCTGTAGAGATACAGGAAGCTTTGACTTTGTTCAGCTCATCTTGAATAGCCTGTTTGGCTCGGATTTCAGCATCAAGAGCAGACTGGAGCTCCAGCCTTGCAGACATATCCAGCTTTGCAAAGCGTCGCATCTTCCAAGGCATGTCCTAGGAAAGGATCAAAAAAGGGAATAGAAAGAGGAAAGGAAGCTCAACATGAGGAATGCAACTGACTTTAACAACTACATCTCTCAGTCTATTATATCCTTATTGTAAGACTTCATTATTTCCAAAATAATCTAAAATTAAAGAGTAGTGTTAGTAGTAGTATACAAATTTTATGCTTTATGCTGATCTCAATAGCAAAGCAATTTTGTGAAATCTGGTTTTGATATGCCTCAATTCAGATGACAGCTATGAAGGACATCCACACTTCACAAGTGAAAGACTTGGTTTTCATAAAAGCATGATTTCCTTCAACAAATTCATATATGACTACAAAGTAGCTACTTCAACTATAACATAGATAAAATCACATTATAAAGATACCGGTGTTTAATTATTTGATAAACAGTAAATTTGGTATTCAGTTATTCAGAAGATCTAGGAAAGTTTAACTTTCAATTAACACAGACTCTGCAGATGGGTTATTGGTGCAGCTGAAACTGTCAAATCAGTGGTTTTTTCTTAAAAAAACCCCTTCTGACGTATGGAAGTAAAGTCTTACTGTAGCTCTTGCACCCAAACTGGAGTTCCTCAGGGCTTCCAGCTCTTCTGTCATTTTAGAGGCCAAGGCTTGAAGATAACCTCGAGCGTCTTTTTCATCGCTTACCCTACGTGATTACATAAGAAAAAATAAAGTGTTTTAATCAAAGAACCTAAAGAAAAAACAGAAGTCCCTTCAACAAGCCAACAACCAGAAACAGCTAAATACAGAATACAAAAAGAGTCATAAAACATAAGGATAAAAACAACACAACAAAAGCCCAAACAGAAAACCACACAGAAGTGTTTTCACACTATCAGCTACCTGAAATTGAGACTGTGAGAAAGAAATCTTTCAACGTATTTTTAGGGAGCAAATTAAGACAAAATTGACAACCAATAATTAACAATTCAATTGTCCAGATAATACTGGAACTCATGGTTAACTTTACTGTACCAATTGACTATGAGAACTAGTAGTTAAACAGTGATGTTACTTCAAGAAGTGCTAATTAAAAAGGGAGAGTCTACTTTTAATGTTATTAAACAGCATAAGCCAGAAGAGGCTCTCTCATCCACCAAGCTTGTTTTCTATCCAGACATGTTTTCTGGGTGAAAAGACAACAAGGAGACATGCCTGTTTTTCACATTCTTTGATCATCAGTTACAAAGAAAGAACAACAACTTTCTGTGATTAATCAGAACAGAAGGTTCTTTCTTTACTTTGCCTCAGGTGTTAACATAGAAAAGAAAGTTGCTAAAAAAATTAACTCACTGAAACTAAGTAACTCATGAAAACCCTAAAACAAACAAACAGAAAAATACCCCAACACCATCCCTCCCACATCATTTCCTGACATGTCTGGCTCTAAACATGTTCATTTTGCCCACAGAAGAGCAATCTAAGTTCTGCAACACCAGGCCTTATGCAAGTTCCTAAGCTGCCTCAGAGAGCAGCAGGGTAATGCCACAGTCTGATCACAGTTAAGACTATCAACTCCAAACACTGAAATGTTTAGGATGTGCTCTAAGTACTGAATCTCAAATAGCTGTAAATAAAATATAGGAAAGTGGGAAAATATCTTTTCTAATTCATGAGAATTAACTTATCCTTGCTTCCCCATCTTTAAAAGTAACTCTAAACCTGAGTCTGTTGCTCTGGAGATGAGAGCTCTCCAGATGGTTGATTTTGTTTCGCAGTGACCTTCCAGCAGGAAGTGATTCCCCCTTCGTACCTGTAAGGCAATGTAAGTTTTTCTGGTTGATACTACGGGGTTCATAGACAAACAGAACATTGCTGCAAATTTACCATTAATTATAAAACTTTCAAGACAGATTTATAGATAGTTGCCAGGAGGCAAGGAAGACGGGGAGCACATACTCTGAACTGTCATGGGCAAGGGAGGAACTGAAGACCTTTCCAACAGTGGCCTCAGGGCAAGATCACACCCTGAAAGCCACGGGCTAAATATCTGCAGATTGTGGTGACTTTTGGCTGTGCAGTTTAAGGTTTATTTAAGGAAGACAGACTACTGTAATACAGAGGACCCAAAAGCAAAATTAGCAACCATTTTCCACAAATCTCACACCCAACATGAAAATGCAAATGATTATTGGGCTTTCTCATCTTTGTCTGCTGTTTATAATTTAGTTCAAGAGGTGGGGAGGAATCCAGGGAAACCCTGCACGTCCTGACTATTAAAGTCACTGAGAGTTTTTACGCTAATGAGTCACTGTTTTTCCCAAGGTACATCAGAACTCAATGGAAGCAGCATACCAACTTTTTTTGCTGTAACATGCTGGATGACACATTTTGACAACAGGATAATCTGAGCCTACACAAACCACTTAGGCTGTAACAGTGAGCAAAAGATATAAAAAGTAGCTAAAGATGCTTTTTAGAGATGGTGGGTGCATAATTAAATACACTGTAGAGGGAAAAAAAGCTTAAGCAGGAATAAAAAGAATGTGAGGCTCTCTAGGTGAGAGCAAGTTCTCCTGATGTATGAGGAGGAAAAGAGATTTAGGAATCAGCTTTTAATTTTCTCTATTTTTAATGACACATAAAATCTTTGCAGAAAAAAATGGGCCGAATTTCTATGTCCAACTTTATGATGCCACACAGATTCTTCACGATGGAAGGTGAGGAAACACTTCAGTTCATGGTTCATGGTGAACAGAACCCTCAGGTTCCAAATGCTGAAAAGCTGCACATGCAAAAACCTCAGAGAGATGTTCCACAGACAAGCAGAAATCTACAAAATTAAAATATAAAGTAAATATTTACAAATAACTGTACTGAGGTCAAGGGTACTGCTCAAGCTCTGGAAGACAGCAAATAAAAGCAGTACAATTTGGAACTGAGGTGGTTTTATTGTCCACTAGATGGCAAAATTCTCTCAATAATGACATATGTTATTAAACATTATGTGGACCCAAGAGCCCTTGGTGCTTTTTTGTTACTGTTTTGCTGGGGTTGTTCCATTTGGTTGGCTTTAAAAATCTAAAATTGAACAAAAAAAGAGCAGGAACGGCAAATTAACTCTTGCTAATGTTGCTCTCCTTGTCCTCATTTTGACAGAGAGCCCTGACAAGCACACCAAGAGACCTAAGAAAGTTCTTCAGGTTCCACCTACTCACTTCTTTCTTTATTGAAAATTTGAATTAACTGTTCTGTTTTCAATATAATTGCCCTTCAAAGCTTAGCTCCTTAATGCAAAGAATCCAGAAGAGCAATATGGTACAAATTCCTGTAAAATTAAATTTAACTTTTTGGTTGGAGACATCCAACATCATGACAACCTCCACATAACCACAGGCTGCTATCTGTATCGTGTTGTCAGGATGCTCAGGAAGTCAGACTGTGCCTTCCAGCTGGACCCAAAGGACTAAATACAAAATGGACCCAAAGGACTAAAGAATTTTGCTCAACAGAAGTGGTCAGCAGTGGGGTCTTACACCAAGCTTTGTTTAACCTGATTTAAAAACCCCAAGGAAGTCTGAGAGTCATGATTCCCCTAGTCTCTCAATGCTTTTAAATTTCTGTTGTTAAACGAGTATGCTCAAAGTTTTCAACTTCATTTTTAATTTTTCCCCTGGTATCTCAAATAAAATCTGTTTTTAAAAAATATTTCTCTAAAAATTTTTAACACTTCCCTCTGCTCCCAAGCCCTGAAATTTCACCCTGTCCTCCAGAATTTCTATTTTAGAGATAATTAACTTTTGACTATTCTTACCTCAAACACAGCACATCTCAGAATTTTACATGTTTTGAGTTTCTTACCAGTTGAGCATGCATAGAATTTCTGCTGTATTTTGTTCAGAATTTGTATGTGCTTTTTTTTTCTGAGGGCAAACAGATTTTAAAAGAACCAAAAAAACCCCTACCCAAATTTCAGTGCTTTTTCAGGTTTGATTTAGTTTGGGAGTGTTGGGAGGGGGTAGCTGGTACTTGTTTTTTTTTTTTCTTTTGGTGGCGGTTTTGTGTTGGTGGTTTGTGTTTTCAATGAACTTAATTAAGGTAAAACCAACAATAGTACAAAAAAATCTAACTGATAAGGAAAAAATGAACTAAATTTTGTGGCAAACAACCACGACAGCTTCTGGGCAGCTGAATCTATGCTTAACATCCAGTCTATAGGTAGAACAGGTAGGATTCAGCCCATCCACATAAACATACTCAACAACACAGAATTATCCATTTGACATGAGTTGTGCAGGCTTCCATTTCAACCTGTGGTGAGAAAAACAGACTTCTAGAGTACTAATCATGGGATTTATTGAGTTGTAGGACTTCCACAACTAGGTTAGATTAATCTCTCCCAAGTCAAGATTCTTGCCAAGTACGCTGGGAATCACCACCAAGATTTCCAGTGACCTCCTTTCTGCACAGCACAGAAATACGGTACCACAGCTATTTAAAATATTCCTTTTTAAAGTGACTGCATTAACCTCCAATGCAATTAATCTCTTTCCCATCTCCCAGAGGAAAATTTATAGCTGACTATAAAAGCCTCAATATTTCTTACTCTTGTCAAGGAATGATGAGTGACTTGGCTAATATAAACTCGTCAATATAATAACTCCATTAAGGCTGAATGATCCGTGAGGGTCTGCTGAGTCCACAATAGAATCTGCAGTGAAAGTTTGATTTGATTGTTTATATTAAAGTATTGCCTTGTTTATGGTGTCTTGAGATAACAACAGCAAGATTAAAAGGTTTTCATACATTATCCCTAAAGATGCAATAAAACAGAGTAAGAAAGCAGGTAAAGGCTAAAGAGAACGTGGTAAGATGTCAAAATTACTCACAGGTTGTAAAACCTGGGAGAAACAGAAATTTAAAAGGGCCCCTGGAACCATGAAGAAAGGGACAAATTTTAACTATTCAAAGTGTGAATTCAAAGTAATTTCTTGAGAGGCATCCTTTAGATGGCAAAGCACTTAAAAGAATTTAGGGACCTCTTGGGCTTGTGTTACTCCAAACAGGGCTAAAACAAGTCCCTTGAACTACTACAGGGCACTGAGCAAACTGTTTACAAAACCAGTAACTAATTCCATCTACTGTCTCCTGTCCTTCCTGGCTCATGATACAAAAATGTCATTTTTTAGGAGGTGGAAATAATGCACCCAAAATACATATCTCACTGTAATATTGTGTGAGAAATCTGTTAAATTTTCAAGAAGGAGCCCACAAATTCTCCCCTACTTTCCTAGCTCCAAGGCATTCCATTGTCACACTGAAGATGTGGACAGATACAGACTTCAATTGCATGTTCTTCTGAGTAAAACACAGGCTTGTGACTGATTAAATAAGACCAGTTTTCCTCAAAATTATTGTGGTTTTTTATTTTAAAATATTTATCATTATAATAGATACTTAAACACTTTATATAGCACCCATGTTCCCCAGAGAAGAGCCTAGTTTCAGTATGCAGTGCTGAATTCTAAGAACAGCAAATGGACATGACCAGATTATCTGGGTAACACATGGAAAAATCTAAACATAAGGAAAAAATGTGACCTAAGATAAGGCCTCACATAGCTGAAAGAAATTTAACATAAGCAGAGAAAAGGATGGAGGGAAAATTGAGATGTGTTTATTGGTGAAAAACTGGAACCAAGCCAGACTTTTTAAATTCCATTAATGTTTGCCCTCAGTACTTCTATTTTTCCCTTTACACATAATTCTTTAATTTTTAGTTCTGTACTATTTAGAAGACACTATATTACCATAAGAGACCAGAAAATGGTGACTGTTATTCAGAAAGTTCAGTCTTGCCTGTTCCTGATCTTTTTTCACTAAGTATCTTCAGAGATAAAAAGAAACTCAAGCCCAAACTCTTTTATCCTTTACGGTGACATCCCTATCAGGAAAAATGCTTTATCATTTGTCTGAACCACATCAGTAATACATCTTAAAATATTAAACACTCTCATGAAAGGAGAAGGTACATTCTTAATGGCTGTTGGTACATTTTTACGTTGTGTTGAGTGCAACAATCCACAATTAATTCTGATTTGTCTTTTCCTATAACTGCCAAGTCACATAAGAGTTTTCATACATAAATCTGAAAAATTGTGTTTGATTACCTTGGTGCAATATGACAGATAAGCACTACCTTAAAGCAATAAGGAATGTGAAATTATAGACTTGACTCACTTGTTACCTTGGTTTTTTTTTTCTGAATAAACATTTCTAAGTTGGCTAGAAATTAAAAGTTGTTTAAATTACCAGTTAAATATATATCTTTTTTAACTTTTGTGACTCAGGTTGTCCACTACTATCACCATTATGAGAGACAAAATTTAAAAGGAACACACAGAAAGTGGACCCTTTAAATTTTTTAGCTTCTGCTTCACATACAATGCCCTGAGACAAACTGGACTTCATAACAAAGATCAGCATTACATACATTTATGCAACAAACATTGTTTAAAGTACATTGGAAACCCAGAGGATAGCCCTTATGCCTTGTTATGTATTCACATGGCACTCTTCAAAAGCCATAATTCTCTATATCTGGACAACAAAATTGAACTAACACTACAGCAATACCAAAATAGGTTTCTCTAAAACAATGTTTCCCATTTTTTGCCTGGACACAACAAATTAGATTTTTTCACTAACACGAGATCGGAAAAACAGGGGGTGGGAATAATCAACCAGTAACAGAAAAATACTAGTATATCATGATGAAGTCTTCCTGGAAGAGGATGATCTGTAAAATAAAATGTCTGAATGCCAATTCATTTTGTGGATGTGAAACACTTCAATGGAGCATTAAAGGTAAGTGGAGATAAACAGCAATGAAGTGGAAAAATAAGCACAGAAAAACTTAGAATGCACAATCTTTTTCTCTTAATAGTTTCAACCTTTTTTCTTCTCTTTAATTTACTAGAATTGGACAGAAGACTAGAAAGATAACATCACTATTTAGCAAAAGTACCATTACAAACATCACTTGACTGGCTTTGTGGTAGTCTCAAATACTCTCCTTGTAAAAAAAATCACATAAAAGTTGCACTGTATTTATTTCATTCTGCCACATGCCAAGCAGATGAAGGAAATGAATGCCGGGACACAAACACTCAGCCACTACTTTTCCCAGGCTTGTTCCCTCTTGGAGGTGTGAGCTCAGCACATGATTCCTTTCAGCATTCTTCCACAGCCACGAGCCACACCCAATGGCCATGATTCTTCTGCACTTTGAAAAGCTCTATTTAGTGAGACACTTTCACTCTTAAAGAGGAACACAATTTTCTGGATTTGTATATTATTAAAATCTCAGCCAAAACCCCAGCAGAATCCCAGACGGGTGTGAGGTTTCACCTCAGCACTTCAAGTGCAATGTGCAAAGACAAAAACTCAGCACCAGCCCCACCACACACTGAGGGGTTTCCATCATGCCATGAGAGCAGAGCACTCACCACTGGATGATCTCAGTGATCTGGGCCTCCCAGTGAGCCACGGACTCCTTCTTATCAGCCAGGTCTCTCATCTCTTCCTCCAGCTGCCGATTATTCATACTCAGCCTCTCAAACATGGTGGTGAGCTGAAGGAGAATTTAAACAACTCATTAGAAGTATAAACTGCTGTGATTCCATCACTGTGCAGACTCAAAACCACATGTTCCCCTCTCCCACACCTTGCATCTGCTTTAGAAATTGGTACTGGCCATCACAATGAACACCATGTAATGATAAAAGCCAGAATCGCTTCTTACATATAACCTTAGCTGTACTGAAAATTCACTTTTAAGGACTTGAACAACATTTTTACTCTATCAATTTAATGTGCTTTCTGAGAATTAGTCTCCAAATACCTCTAAAACTCCTAGAGGGTTTCTGCTTTGCCCCATATAGGCGTGGAATATTCTGTATAGAAAAATCTACACCAGAAGAGCAAAGCAAAGGCATAAAAATTGTTATGGCTCAGATAAGACTGCTGAACCTCTCCCTTGTTTAGTAACCATGGAGAAAGAGAGAGACTGAACAGATACAGGCATGAGACAGTCCTGAGATTCTCCAGGTGTCTCACATTCCTTTATTTTTCATTTGACTGACTTGTAGACAGGGAAATTGAAATTAAATGCACATCTCTAAGTACATTATGTTATACCTAGCAATTAACCTCTCTCATTCAAATTGCTGCCATTCATAGAGGCACATTCTGCAAGACAAAAGCCACAGCTAACCCAAGCTGGTAATGGGAACTAAACCTTCATTATGTTAAGTAATTATTCAGAAAATCAAATTGGAATCAGAGACCTGACAGACTTTATAGGAAGGACTGCTTAGGAGAATGAAATCTCAGGTGAAAGCTTATTTTAGTATGAAATATATTAACAATTCAAAATGATAAAAGAATGGCCAATTTAAAATCTGTTTTTCTTTTTACTCCAAATATGAATAACTCCACACCCTATTTATCATTTAAATGGGCTTATACTTTAAATATGCCTACTTATTATATGTCATTTGACAAGAAAAATACAAAGGTAATGGGTGAAGAGAAAGAGAGCAGAAAAACTATCAAAGTGACTAGGCTCTTTCTTATTTTTCTTGGACTAAGCCTACCTATAGGCATATATATTGTCTGTCTTATACCGGTATGAAAATACACTGTAATTTGAGCAAAGACATGCAAACATGCTTACTTTGAAGAACATTGTACTTTCATCATATTTTTAGAAAATCTAATGCATTACAAAAGGAATAGACAAGTTTAGCAAGGCTTGGATAATGCACAACGAACTTGAGTAACCTGTCAAAATGAACAATAAAGAGACAATCCAAATGCACGAATCAGAATAATTTCTTGCTCAACACACTTCAGTTAATATGCCTTATCATTTGTATTTTTTTAGTATCTCAAAGTAACACTTAATCTCAAAGGGTAGGAGGGGCCCTGGTATTTCAAACAATTGACATGTAAATGTACTCTAAGTAATCACATCATTAACTATGTATTTTCATATTTGGGTCATACAATGAAATAATCCTTTTTTGTTGGCCTACTGTGCTGTCTAGAATTAATCTTACCAAAATATAAAACCATCTAATTCCATTCCCTCACATAATATGCATATATATATATACACACACATACATTCTCAATTTCTTCTTTCAGTTAAGAGTTAGTAATAACCAGTGCAGCTCCATATTGTCCAATCTGTACATAGAATACAACAGTTGTAAACTCAAGGCTCAACTAATCACCACTTACCTTATCAAGTTCATTTGTAAGTTTTTTGTTTTCCTCTGTCAGCAGAATCTTTTCTCGTTCATACTTTTGTTTGAACTCTGTTTCAAATTCCTCTCTTTCACTTTGGCTGAGAAATAAAGTGAAGCAGAATTAGAAAGTTTTCTATTCTAACCCACCCCGTTATTCATTTAAACACAAAGAGATCAATGCACACACATGTTGAAGGCAAGTACTACACTGATAATAGCACAGCCTATTAAAATTAAGCAGTTTAATTATACCACCATCTTAGGGCTGCAAGCCAGCCTGTTGAATTTTACAGTTATTACAGAATCCATCAATACAAAATTAACAGAGCTCCACCAAGCCAATGTTTATCAACCCACTTATTCTTCAGATGTATCCTTTAAACAATGAGCAGCTGTAATCCTGCAGACCAAAGTATGTTTCGACATTGTAAAATGCTCAGGGCACATTCTCAGCTCACATGAACATTATTTTAACATTATTCCCAGTTTCACACAGAATGACAGGCAAAAAATGACCACATATGAAACCAGAGCATACAGAAGCTAAATTAGACCACCTGGGGCTGGGTCTCTGATGAGAGAAGCTTATATGGGCTAGTCTTTGGGCAATTTAGAACAGCCCAGAAGTCATATCTGAACTGCTAATTCAGGTGTCATATACTCACTATGAGCAAAAAGTGGATGGATGACTTACACATTCCTAATATCACCAGATTCTACAGCAAGTTTGGACCTTTCTTTCTGAGAAAGTCTCACAGTAGCTGTTTCCCCCAAACCTTCCCTTCTCCCATGGATGTCATTCAGTAAATGAGAACCCCTGTCTGATTCTGCTTAATATCAACTCTGATGTTGCACAATAAATGTGAGGACCTGAAAACAAATAAAGCTGCAGGCCCTCTGCCAAAAAACCCATGGAATTTCCTTCAAGTGGTGCACAGCAATGTTTTAGATGTGTAACTCCCACCTTGTATCTGCTGTTTTCAGATTCACTAGCCTTGCATCTTGTATCACCCTTTTACCAATTATTCAGGTCACTGGCACAAAGTTCATCCATAGGTTGATAGAACTATACTATAAATGCCACAGATACAGAAAATAATCACTCAGCAAATACCACTGTCCAGTCTAAAAAGACTTGAAAAAGTCCCCAGCATTAAAGGTTAACTCTGTAAAAATAATATCCAGGGGAAACCTTGTCTTGAGTACTGAATTTTTTTTTCTAGATACTGACCAGAATTTCACACAATGCAAATATAAATTACATTCTTGCCACTTTTTCTGAGATGCAGAACTATTGCAGCTCTGCCTAACTGAGAGAACATCCTCCAAAGATGAGAAATGTCAGTGGTTACAGTGAACCCAGTTAAGAGCAATGCTGGTTTGAATTTCCTACTCTTAATTTGAAATTAAGTGCTTCAAACACTCTTTGAAATCTAGTACAACATGTTAGACTCATGGTGGAAGTCTATGTTGCCAAGCGTCCTTTGAAACATAACACCTCATCCTAGTAAAGTTACATACTATCGCACTGTTTAAATGCCAAGTTTGAAATTCACCACCACTCCTTTTCTATATCAACAGATTCCATGCACATGATGAAGAGCGCAGGGAAAAGGCAGGAAGAGATTAAAGCATTGGCTGTCATAGGAATTAATAACAGGTCCTGCTTCTGCTTTCAAGGTGTAGATACAAAGCTAATTTTGGAGGCAGAAGACCAAACTAACTTTTAATAAGTTTCTTTTATGCAGCTTTCATGATTTTGTTTAGGATTTTTTTCCTGTAGTTGTCTTAAATTTACTCCTTTAATGCTTTAGGGCTCAAAGCAGCCATAAATGGCGGTGGATTAAGGACACTATGGATTAGTGAAAGAGCCCGACATATTTGTAATTTTCTATATTTTACATTCTTAACTCGGCTGGTGATTGTCATTATCCCAGTAAGTCAGACTGCTACAGTATAATAGAGAAACGAAGATAAATTTGAAACAGAGGAGAACGTGGGTATAATCCATCACACCCAAACAGCGACTCAGCAAACAACAGAAATGTGACAGACACCATAGGTGTACCTTGGACAGGCAGCAAGATCAAAATAATGCTTTTGCTTTGAAGCCTGGCATACTCCTCTCCCATCAAACTTCTTCTCTCATCTAACATTTAGTTATGTGTCTCCTCCTCAACTTAAGAAAATATACAGGACCCAGCTTTCTTTTTATCAGTAAAACTGCAGCAAACCACATGCAAGCAATGTGAAATACTGCTTTATGGTATCACTTTGTCACTCCAGCTCTTCACTGCATCTGTACAAAGTGGCCAAATATTTTATCTTACTGCTTTGAAACCAAGAAAAATAGATTTGAAACAAACACCAGTCCCCAAGCTTCTTTATATCACACAATTTAAAACCAGCAAATGCTGTTCTATAACACTCTCTGCTTTATAAATCCATCATGAAATGATGGGCCTAAAAAAAGTTTCTACAAGTGTGATTTATTTTACACAGTTTCTTATATCTTCTTCTGAAATATTTCCTAATGACAATTCAAAGAAATGGAATCTCGTGCTACACGGATCACTGGCCTGATACTGTGTTCCTCTGCTTCCAACTTTAATAGCATGCAGTTTATGAGACTTCAGCAAAGCATAATCATTTTGCACAGGTAAGTAATCTCTCCCTTAAAGACTTATGCTTTTGAAACTTGCAAAAGTTGCAAAGCTTAAAATTGAAAGAAACAAAAATATCTATTTAAAAAATACAAAACAGAAACTACAAATGCGCAAGCTACACAAAAATCTACACAGAGATTTTGTCAAAGCTCTTACTGATCCTTGCTTAGAATAACCTATGGAATTCACTCATCTTACACAGTAATACAACCACATCCTCTTACCAAGATCTTTTTTAATATGCACTGAAGATTATTTTTAGACTACTAAAATATTTTTGCCAAACTGTATAAGCACACTTCAACTCCACGCCCACCCCAAGCCTATTGTTGAAATAATTCCACTTATTTCAACACAAAGCCTCCAGGTGCTTCCTTTTCAGTGCTTACATTCAACACCTCTCTACTGGAAGACTCACAAAAAGCTTTTCATGCCAGACTACAAAAGCTACAAAACCAATATGGATAGGCAGAAACACAAAAATCTATGTTCTTTTAAGGAAAACTACCAAATATTGAATGGCAACAGCAATTCCTCCATTCCTTATGCTTAAGCTTCCCTTCTAAATTGGAGAAGTCAAACCATAGCGTAACTGGAACAGTGAACTTGTGCCTTTCTGTAGAGTCCTAATGCTTGCATGAGATTTTGCAGATTTATTTAACAAAAGACAGATAAAATTAGGCCTTCATCACTAATCATGTGTTTGGACAACTGACTTAGCATGATGCTGCAGCCCTCGCCATGAGGAGCCAAGCACTGGATACTGATCATGTGACACACTTCTGCTCACGCTTTAAAATGCTCTTACACAACTCTCACACACTTTAAACATATGGTTATGACAGCACCCACTGTAGATTTGTACTTAGTTATTTTTTTATTTATAGAGACCAGTCTGAAAGAGAGTTTATGAACTAGCTGGAATGGACATCTAGTTAGAATGCCTGCAGCTGGTACAATATTAGAATTGGGAAAGGAGTTGTTGATCTGGTCGCTGCTTGGAGGTATGATCCTTACAAACAGTTTAACTCTGCAGAAAGAGGCATTCATGATTCTTTACTGAATATTCCTCCTGAGACACTGCTGGTCTCAAAGGAGTGTCACACCATCACCTTTATATTTTACAAGGCAGAATGGCCTTTTGTGCATTTGAAAGTCAGTAAAGTCAGTAAGTCAAGACCATTTAGTTGTGTCACAATGAAAACATGCTGTGGAGGCAAGTTTTACCTCTCCACCTAGAACAAAGCAGCAGACTCCTGTGCTGTTAGTAGGTCCAGCCTATGAATAGCTGCATGCTAGGAGGAAACAGCTCATGTACTGCATTCTAGGCTGTATGATCTATGTCCCCTTCTGAATACAATTTACCAGACAAACAGCATTTCCACCTCTATTTGCATAAACTTTTTTGAAAAAATTGTATTTAATTTGCTACTTATATTTAAAGGTCTTGCTATAATTTGGCTAAGCTCTCAGCAGGGACTTCTCCATGGTTTCTCTCATCTCCCATCTCGCTACAGTGAAAAGACTCATCTATATTAGTGTCTGTGAAGAATTCTGAACTTTTTATGAATGAACACAAGCATGTTTAGTTTATAACTTATTCCCACTACTACACCATCCAACAGAAAAACTTGATTTTATTGATGAATGCCTCAAGGAGCAAGCTCAAGGCCAGTTATAAACTCCACCATGCGGCAGAGAAAAAAGCAGGTCTGACAAATTACCATGTCAGAAGAGATAAAGCAGCTTACGCCCACAGTAGTCTGCTGACTGATGTTAACACTGGATGGAACCCAGCATGGATTTGCTTCAGATCACATTAAGTGACTGTTCCTGTGCTGGCAGAAATGTAAACAATACTTGATCTCTAACACATTAGTTTTGCATCAAAAGATGAAAATACCAAATAAAAGAAAAATGTCAGAAAACTGTTTTAAAGTGCAACGTAAGTTTCAAAGGTCAACTTACCCCAAGCTGCAAGTCTGTAACTCAAGTTACATACCTTGGAATGATCACCCAATAAAACAGTTCTGGTGCAAAATTAACTGTTTCAGTACAAGCACGTGGAGTTTTTTATTCTGATCTGTTTCTAATGGTGACTGTTTTCAACCCTGGTATCAGATCAGCCAAAATGCAGCAGTCTGCATTACACTTAAGGAAGTGACAGTGTG
Organism: Poecile atricapillus; assembly: GCF_030490865.1. Lineage (NCBI taxonomy): Eukaryota > Metazoa > Chordata > Aves > Passeriformes > Paridae > Poecile > Poecile atricapillus. The sequence continues at coordinate 100,212,527 of NC_081251.1, forward strand.
CTTGGAACAATACTAGGAGACTTCAAAGAGTTAAAAAAAAAGGTAAATTTCATACAATACTCACTTTTCTCTTCTGGTTTTCTCTAACTTGTCTTTCAAAACCATGATCTCCTTCTTGAGGGCAAGCTGCTGGCTCTCTGCATCCCGCAGTTCTTTCTTCAGACTTTTTATTTCATTTGCATGCATCATTTCACGTTTAGATAGCTCCTCTTCATAGAAAACACTCTTCTTTTCCAGGTCTGCCTTTAATTTAGTGATCTCTTGCTGGTGTTCTATACTGCTTACCCCAGGTGAACGACCAACCTGTTTTTGCTAAAATAAACAGCCCCAAATTAACACTCAAGAATGCTGAAGATGATGCTTAATAACAACTCAATATTCCAAAGTCTTTGTTTAGAAATACCCATTAGAGCCTTGAGTTAAACAAATCTATCTCTTTTTTTTCAAAATTTGTTAAGAGCATAAATCTGAATGACATTATTATTTTGTTATTTAAGCACAGTAGTAGTTTTGAAGCCACTGAAAATTTGGTCATCACTTTAAATGCCTCTGGTCACATTCTGACTCTCCTTAAATGCAGTCAGAAAGCAACCACAGAATTAAAGACTTTGATGCTTCCACTCACACAGCTGACAGCAACAAGTTCAAGTGACTTTCAGAAATGCAGAATAAGGACTAGAATATACAGTTAATATATTCTGAAGGACAAATAATTTCTGGAAAAGCTATACTAAGATAAGCAGAGGCTTAACTGAAGGCTAAAGTCTAGCTACAGAAACACTATATGGATTGTGTGAGTCAGGAGGGAAACCTGACCTATTTTACTTAAACTGACCATTTATAGCACAGTGGATTAATAGGAAAAACAAGCTTTAAACAATAAGAGTAATTACTTCACTTTTCGCAGTTTCATAGCTCTCTTAGTGAGGTCTTCTGGCATTTCAATAGTCTTTACACACTGCTTCAGGATACATACACATTTGCACCAAATGCTGCACTCACTAAACTCAATGTCCTGCCATAACATAGAGGAGGAGCAAGATCAGGTTCAAAATGAGATAGTGGCATGACATGCACTGAAATCCAAGTATGGAAATAACTTTTTAATGTCAACATATGGACAACTGGGTTTGGAATTTCTTCTGGTTTTTAAAATATGTAATTAAAGGTATTCTAAGGAAAGGAAATCCATACAAACACTGTATTGAGAAAGTGCAGGTAACTGGAAAACCTATTTCGTTATGGTGACTGTGTCACACCTTCCAAAGGATTGAAGGTATTTTGTTAATTACAACTCAAATCTTACCATGAGATGTTAAAAACCTCTCAGTCACCCTTAATTTGGCATGGCTTTGGGTAATTTTCTTTTGCTGATGTATGAAGAGGCTTTAAGAGCTAAATGTCATTGTAGAACATTCCAACGAGCTGAATTTGTACCATGACAAATTCTCTGAGAAAGCTGGGCCTTGCTGTTTGTGTCAGCAAAAAACTGCAAAACCCCCTACATGTACGAGCCAGAGATGTGCTGCTACTGCACTGTTTTCTCTAACTCATCAAAACAACCATCTGTTTTGATCTAAGAGTAAAATCCTGCCCTTAGGATGCAGAATGATAAACTGGAGAAGGAAGATGCCATCCTAACAGAAGATGTTTTAGAGAAAGATTTTTTTTAAAAAAGCAAGTATAGGAATTTTCTTTCATGCACAGGCACTTAACTATGGAACTTGTTTGTTACTGCCCAACATCCTGAATTGTTCACACATACAGGGTCACGTAGCACAGATAAAGTTTAGGCTTTGCAACATCCTCTATCAGGTACATAAAATGTTTTAGTGGAATTGCACGTTTTTCACCACAATGAAAAGATACTATTGCAACCACAAGAGAGATGGTGCAGTAGAAGAGAAAGCCAAATGGTATTGAACAATGGCTTAGAGAACAAGAGAGATATAGTAAACAGAGAATACATTTTTAATTGATGTAAGCACATATTCCATATAGATGTTTTCATACATGCCTATTTCAAATGGACAAATGGTGCAACTGAGACATAATGCATCTCCTGGCACACTGACAGCTGCTGTTTAATGCACCCCTCTTGGCTAACAGGGCACGCTGCTGACTAACACTGAGTCTGATTTTACTGAAAATCTGAGTACACAATATCCACAGGATCCCTCTGTCCAAACACTTCACTGACAAGTGTGCAGAGCTCCAGCAGGTCAGTGCTGCAGCACTTGGCTGGACAGAAGGCACACTGCTTTCTTCCCAACAGGCTCTGCCTCATCCATGAACTCTCTGACCTTATCCTTTACCACAACCTCTACTCCTTTCCTGAGGAAGCTGCACCCACTCCTCTGTACATCCCCAGATGATCTGAATGAGAGTGACAGTGACACAGTGGGCTGCCTGTAATAAGGGGGTTCACATCTTGGCCAGCAGCTCTCTTCTCATTTAAGTTCCTTCAGATCTCCCTCAGGTGACTTCACGTCTGACTCACCTGCCAGCTGTCCTGCTTCCTGCAACCATCCCAGACACATCCAGCTCATCTGCTCAGCCTGCTGCAAAGAACACACTGTGTGGCAATCTCCCCTCCTTCAGCAGTGAAGTCTGACACACCGAGGACTTGTGGAGCATTTTTTGCCACAGCTCTATTAGCTCAGAGATTGCCTTTTTCATTTCCAAGCAGCCTCATGAGTTTCCTGTGGTTTTCTACTTTGGATTTAAAGAATTCTCCACAATCACACTGGGCATCCTCTGCAGAATGCTTCCTAAATTCTCTTTATTTAGCTCTCAACATGCTGTTTACACTTAACCTTCCATCTTTTATGGTCCTTCCTATTCTTCTCATTAGGAGAAACCTTCCTTTCTTCTTTAAATATTTACTTTTGTGTAGGAGAGCTCCCTGAATTTAACTAAGGAGCCATGGAGAGCTTTTACTGAATGGACAGCACAGTATCACAACAACCACATGTGATCCAAAGTGTGCTTACTGAATTGTAAAATATTACCAGGAAAGCTAAAATTCCCTTTTCCTCTTCTGACAAACTTGCCCTGCTGTTATAAATCAGTGTATCGTTTATTTTCAACAGATCTCCCATAAATTCTTCTCGCCTTTTAAAGTGTCATACAAACTCTTTGCTGATGGGGAAGATTCATGGAAGCAGAAGAAACACATGTTAATTTTCAGATAACAATCTGAATTCACAGCAGTAGAAACTTTATTAATCCAAACTTCATATTGAATGGATTTCCTTATTTTCTTTCAGCAAAGGAAGGACAAACAGAAGAATGTTTGTGAAAAACCACCAAGTTTTCTGTGCCATAACTTAATGTTGATGAACATCCCAGTGAGTTCTAATGAAAAAAGACTTGGCTGTTCATTTAAATTAAGGCCAGATTAGGACTAATCTCACATTTTGTCCAAAAAGTTTAGAATGACCCTACTGCATGAAACATTTGGAACAGGATTTTGCTGTAAATGAACAGCAATCCGCATAAGTAAATTTAAAACTTTCTATTCAATTTTTGAGAAAGCCTAACTTCTCTAGAGCACTGTATAAAAAAAATCACAGAATAAAATAGCAGTTAGCATTCTTGGCTGCCTTAAATTTCTTCTTTTAAAATCACATGCACATGTGAGCAATCTCATCAAGGTAAACAAAGCCTTCATGCTCAATACTGTTCTTGGGCAAAAGTGCCTCATCTTGTGGCTGAGAGGCAGAATGTGCTAAAACTGTTCTTTTATGGGTACATCAGTTGACATCTATTGTGCAGGAAACATGAGGAACAACACAGCAGACAGAACACCTAAACCTTCACCTATATCTTCAAATATTCAACCATCCTATGCTAAGGAAAAAAAAAACCTTTTAACAGGTGAAGTTAAACAAGGTATTAATGGAAGCAATGCGGTAAGACATGGTTGATTATTAAGAAATAGCACATCAGGCAAACGTTCATTTTTCTGGGCAATAACGCAATGCATGCCTGCGTTAACATTCAGCACCAACTGAAGTGACAGACTGACAAAACCCTTTTGTCCTACATCTGAAAGCAATCAAACAGATCCAAGTCCTAGTTGACTAGTAAGTTTGCAGGTGTTAATATCAAAACAGACTAACCTTTAGCCCTTCTACTTCACTTTCCAACTGTTTAGAGTACTGTTCACTCCTCTCTCGCAATTTCCTGTCTTTGGATGCCTCAGCAGCTGCAGCTTCAGCTTGGACTTCCAGCTACAAAAGTACATACGTTTTTAATAGATAGGATTCGGTATTTTTTTTTTTCCAAAATCTATTGATGGTTTTCAATAAGAGAGAAATCTCCAGCACCAAACAGAACACTTCAAAGTCTTAGAAAAAAAAATTGGTACTGCTTGAAACAACAGACAAAAGGTTAAAGATTTACACATTTAAAAATATTACTCAGAAAACCTTACATATAACTTATTTCATAGAGTCTAAACAGTCTTCTCACCACTTACTTCTTTTTTAAGTCTCTCTGTTCTGCGTAACTCTTGCCTTAAACTTTCTACTTTTTGCATCACCACTTCCATTTCTTCCTCCTTATCTCGGAGCTGGCGGGCAAGCTTTTGTTTTTGAGAGTGCAAGTCTGTCAGCCGCTCGTTCATCTCTGAGAATTCCTGCATTGCCAATTTCCGCTGGCTGTGTGCATCTTTCAGCTCTTTGGCTTGGGATTTTAATCTGTCACTAGACTCTGCCAGTTCCTACAGTTTGAAAAAAGAATTAAGTAATAAACCTAGAAAGCTACAAGGCCAATTCTATTTTTGGATGTGCATCTAACACCTTCTCCAGAGTGAACAGAAACTACATATTCTTTTTTATTTCATGAATGCATCTACAATACAGATTGTATGCCTCTAAAAATAAGGAAAGAGGCCTGTTTTACACTACTAGAGTTAGTAAAACTCCATAAATGCAAACCAAGCAGGAATCTACTCCATTATTACAGGTAAACACAATAGTTTTCAAGCACTTGCATTACAGTATAAAAATACCTTGCTTTCTTAATGCAAAAATGTCATTAATGTTTTTTAAAAGTTACTTAAATAAATTACAAGAATCTCAAGTGCTAAATGATTAAAATTTAACTCTGCTCTACAAAAATTTTTACTCAAGAAGCTTTTGAAAACTGGTCCGCAATGGCAAATATGATTTCCATACACTGTATCTTAATATCAAATATCAGAGAAAGTTTCAGGCAACAAAACACTGCAGTGAATAAAAGCAATATATGACAACTATTTTTTTCAAAAAAACAGCATGAAATAACACTGCTAGTGCAGAGATAACTCCACACGACAATACCTTCACAAAGCTTGCTGTGCCCTAGATTTGTGCCACCACACTACCAATTAGGGACCACAACAGTTTAAATAGTTCAATAATGTTCAATCAAAACAGAGCAATAAAAACAAGCAAGGAAAAGCAAATTTCAGGATAAAAAAAAGACCAACAGGAAGATTAAATATTTGGCAGTGCTGACATCCATGTAAATCTAAAAACATTTCTAAGGTTCTTAAAAAAGAGGTCCTAATTTCTATGAGTTGGCTTATAAAAGAGATGGTCTTTCTGGGACAAACTGGCAGCTTTCAAAATTTTAAGAACCTTAAGGGTCAGAAGAAACAGTGTTAAACATGGCTAGCACATCAATTTTAGCGTGGACTCTAAAATACCGGGCCAATATAATCACGATGAAAAACAGGTTATATGTATTTCACACCTGATTGCAGGTTGATTTAATAATGAATACAAAAAAGAGCCATGAAAGGCACTATGTTATAAATAAGAAAACAAAGGATAGGGGAGATAGAGAAGAAGAAATAAAACCCAGTATTCTTTAACTGTAGTTGTTTTGAATTACTTTTCAATCTTCATACTTGGGCAATTTTTCACATCTCCTTTCTGGAAACACTTCTGTGACACAGCCTTAATACCATATTCTTCACATTTTTTCACTGTTAAAAGTCTCACTCATACTTCAGATCAAATTGTCTGGAATAGTTCTTCTCTACTCCGTCTTCTAACCCCTATCATTATCACCTAAATGTGAAGCTATAAAACCTTTTTTGCAGCCACCATGCAATTTGGATTATGGAGCTGTTCACTATCTGGAAGCAATCACTTAGGGACCACCCAGCAGTCATACAGACAACGTGTTAAATAATGTCCTTTTCTTCAACAAAAAAAAAAGGCAGAAAGCTAAGTAGGTCATGCTACACACTTGTTATCTGCTCATTAGTTTTACACTTGAAAGTTATTACAAGCAAAATGAACAAAAAATAAAACAGTCTTGAGGGTTTAGAACAGCTGCTGACAAAACAATTTTACCTTATTAAGATCTTCTCTCTCCTGCTTCAGCGTTCTGACTTGCTTCTCAAAAGCCTTTATTTGTCTGGAGGCATCATCCAATTCCCGCCTTGCAGTGCTGGCCTCCTCGAGTTGCTGTTCTAGCTGACCAGATTCTAGAAAAAGCAGGAGAACTCTAAATAGTCTAAGGGAAAAAATCATAATTCCAGAATACCATAGCCTAGCTGCTTGAAGCCCCTTCAATATTTTTTCTGGTTTCCATTTAATCACAAAATAAGGCAATTCTTATCTGGTTTAGAATAGGGAACAGGTTCTTTCAGCTGCCATTATCTGCTTTTAAGGGAACAGGATGAAAGGTCACAGCTTTCTGGAACACAATACAAAAATGCTAACAACTTGTCTTTTCACATTATAACAACCATGCTCTATACATAATTTTGTAATGTATGCTTTAACATGACTTACACATTTGACTTTTATGTGCTGTGATGTAATATATAATACACCTTTTATTACACTGTAATTATAAACAGTCTCCCTCCTCCTCCTAATTTCCCCCCAAAAGAAACAGTAAAAATAATGGGTCACTCAAGAGCTGGCAAGTGTTCTCCTGTCAATACTCTTAAAATTATCTTCAGCTGATTTTACTTATTTTTAGTGTGAAAACCACTTGTTTTTATGTGATCTACTTTATTACTACTATAAATAAAGGAGAACTATTGCAGCCAGCTTTTTACCAAGTCAGTTATACAGAAACAGTATATTTCTATGGCACACTTAAATAAATACCCTGAAATTCTACAAGAAAAGCTGAAATTCATAAAATACGGCAACTGAAATTTTCTAGCTAGTGAGTGGAGTTTTTTTTTGCCTCATAGTCTTTACTTAAAAACAAGACTTTAAAGCAAGATATATAGGGAGTCAAGTTAATTCCAGGTTCTATGAAATCACTGGACACATTGTCTTTTATTTCAGTTGTGGGCAGGTCTTCAGACCACTTGTATTTACTCAAAGAACAGGAACCCATCTATACTCTTAATAATAGCCTTTAACGACATTTTCATAAATGTAAGCCTAAGAGACTGGCTCTTGGAGAAATCAAATATAAAAACACATACATTTTTAAAAGGTTTAATTTCTGAAACGCAAGAATTTTATAAGGAAATTAATACCATTAGCTTATACCCAGAAAAATATTCACTACTGTTTTAATTCACTGACTCTTGTTTAAAATTTAAAAGAATGCACTTAAATAAGAGATGTAGCTCAAAGCCAGAAATTATTAACTGCCTTCCTTATGTAGTCTACTCTGAAGTCACCAGTGAAAAGAAAGCTTATATATGGCTCTGCTGAGCCAAGATAAATCTCTCTTCTGTGCATGAACTACTTTGTTCCATGGCTCTGTTTTCTTCTTGCATTGCTGCCCTTTACATATTTGGCAATATTAAAGATTCCTCAAAGTTTTCTCCTATGTAACTTAGCGAAAAAAATTATAACTTTGACCTCAAAAATTGAAAGCATATGCTAGCTTGTCATTTCCTGGAAAACCAGATAGACAAGAAAAATGCATTTCTCTAAGCCTTCCCAGTGACACTCCTGAATTTGACACAATTTTGAGTTCATTCTTTATTACATGTTAAAGCAGGTGTTTACTCTTACAGCTTCAACTTCAAAACAGGTTGAAGAATGTAACAAAGAGCTAGGTGTGACATATGTGTTGTAAATGGTAATTTTCCATTTAATTACCCTAGTTTTAACTAACATTTTGGATAATATATGCAAACACTCACTGTAATATATTATTACACTACCTTTAGTTGCCCAAGAGATGAGCCCAAAGCATAAAAAGTTCAGCTCTGCACCTGAACTGAACCTTCTTAAAGTTCATCAGATCTAGTAGGAAAATACTTCTTTCAAAGGCTATCCAGAAAACCTGGAACTAGCTCCCCTAAGTTTGGAAGCATTCAGATGTAGCCATCACTTGGTTTTGTTTCTGTATTCTGTCATTAATATAGTTCTAAAATCTGTTTCAAAACCCCCATAAAACCAAGTGAAATAGAACATTCTCATTTTATTTTATCAAATTTGCTTGTATTAGCTACAGCTTAAGGCACAAATGAGTGTTTTCTAATAAATGGCTGGATTCAAGTATATACTGGCAAGGTTGTGTGGTGACTGGGTTAGACAACTCTACATCTTCCTCATTTGATCCCATTACTCACTTCCAAAAGAAACTCCAGAAGTACACATTCTGTCTAGGAATAAATACACAAATATGTATGTGGTGTGAAGCATAAAATTACTATAGGAAAAACCTCTCAGTATTGACCACTTTCACCAGATTTCTGACTTATTTTCAATTTGAAAAGGCATAGCAGATGTGTTGAGGAATGTTTTCACACATTTACTATTTTTTTTTCATTACCAAAGGAAGCAACACTTTCAGCAATCAACTTACTTCCAGCTCAATAGTAAAGAATAAAATATAATTTAAAGCTGATTCTGATGTTTTTCTGTGAATGACTGGTCTCATTCAAAAGCTGTTCTTGCAAATTCTGTTTTTCAGTGGTCCCAAAGACTCAAAACCTGATCAAAGGATTGTTGCAGAGAAGGGGTTTCTGATCATGTTGTCTTTATCCTCATTACAGCAGCAAGAGGAGGAACATTTGGCTGGAGCAACAATTTCACAAAACCCTTTGTCCTGATATAGTACCAACATGGCATCACTCAAACCAGAGTGATCCTCCCTGAGCTAGCTAAGCCATGTTCCTATCCAAAAATAATGCCTATGGTACAATACAAAACTGCTGCATCACACCAGAGCAGCTGTCCAACTGTGTATCTGTAAGAGGCTTTTTTCAGACTACACAATTTTAACAGGCTGTAATCTATGTGCTGCACTCTGCAGTTCACACATAGCTGTTCCTGCCCCGTGAGGCAGCTGCAGAGTCTAAACACATCAACTCAAGTGTCTGCAAGTTAAGTTCAGGTTACTCTTTCAGTGCATGTTGCTGCTGGCATTCCTGACACTTTCAGGAACTGAATGAAGTCTTGTCACAAATACAAACCAGAACAAATGTTTTTTGTAGTTTCCTCCAACTTTTCTGGCTGTTTATTTTTCCCTTTCCTCCAGCAAGATATGGACATGTAATAAAGATGTATCTACCACTACTTGTGACTGATTTTTTCACACAAAATGCAGATATTTTCCTATTTCTCTAAGATTAATTAGGTTTTTCTCCCTGTTTCTTTGGTTCTAGAACTGATACCTAACAGTCTCTTGTTAATTTTCCTGAATAAAAAAAATCTTGCTGTGCTTTCTTTCTTCCTTTTTTTGAGATGTCTCTGCTCTCAAGATCAGAGTATTTTAAAGACAGCATTATGGAGATGGATAGCAGCAGTCCTGTGCTATGAACCACCGTGACAGAAAATTCCCTTTAACTTAATTCAAAATATCAAATCAAGAATACTGAATACTAGGCTTTAAAGCAGGCTAAAAAGGTATTAGCTAAACAGACAGCAAATCAGCTCACTCATAGCTATATTCAATATAGTGATGCAATATAAGTCCACCCTCTCAAAGTTCTTAAAACATGAATTGCCCAGAATCTGAGAAAGTAAGACTTGAAAAAGAAGGATCTTTCCCTAAATGTCTCCACCTTCCTCTGTAAAACACAGGTAAGTAGATCTTTGTTTTTGACAAGTTTTAGAGTCCTGATGAAGGGCAGCATAACATCAATTAAAAAAATTAACCTTTTTAGCGGCACAGATTTCAAAAGCACTTTTCAAACTTGAAGTACTGAGGCACTTGACAGCCATAACTTTATTTTTCATAAAATCTTCAAGATCTCTCAGACACAAAGAAAATAAATGTTCAGGTTTGAAAGGAATGACAGCTCATTGACAGCAGAGCTGAAAGGTGATTCTTCCTCTCATCTCCCTTTCCTCATATGCTTCTACTGCCGACCTTGTGCTGATTTATCTGATCACAGGTTGATTAAATTCTCTCTATCTAACTGCATTTTCCTTGTTTAATTGAATTAATTAAAGTCACGAGAGAGTGCAGGGAATGCACAGATTGAGAATGGGTCATTCAGCTGTAGGCAGGACTTTTTTTGGTGGCAGTTTTCTCTGGTGACTTCTGCTGCTGGAAGTGCAGCCTCATGGCCCATTGTATCCTCTCTCATGCACTACTACTTGCCACTTGGAAAACTCGAATTTGGAGAAAATGTTCAGGTACAGTGGAAGCATGAGGGGTAAAATGAAATTTAAAAATTGACTGGAAAACTCTTTTACAAAACCAAGGAAAACTAGAAATTGGAGAGAGAAAAAACCAAACTTGACAAAATACAGTTTCCTGTTACAGTTTTTACATTAGTATTTGTAACATACCTGTTACCTGTTTCTTCAACTTTTCAATTTCTTCTTTCAAACTTTTAATTTCTAAATCTTTGCTTGCTGTTATTGGGCCATCCACTGTTGAATACTGCAGAGCCTGCACTGTCTGGGTGGACTCTAGAAAAAGATGGAAGAGAGAGGAAAGAAAAACATGTCTGACATCTGAGAAAATCAAAGAGATACTACTGATAAATTAAGACATGCCAAAAGATTCTGCATAGGGCATTCTACAATTTATAAGTTCAAACTATTAAGTGCCAGTTTTTCTGTAACTGTCTGTTGCACTGTATTAGGAATGGCAAAGTGATGACACACAGACTCTCTAGCTTGGTTGCACAAGAGAGCAAGTTTTATTCCTCCAGATCTTCTTTTATAGACAGTTCCGAGAAGGTCCAGAAAGGTAAAACTCTCGTTGGTCATGAAACCAACACATCACCATCACTGGACAGTTAGTAACATCCCTTGACTGTTTCTTGCAAGTAAACAACAAAGATCCAAACAACACCTGCAAAGGTTGTTTTCCCTCTGCAAGGACTGTTTGGATTCCTCCTTATGATTTCTCAGGCCAGAGTGAGAAAGTTGTGTGACCTAGTTTCACACAGGCTCAAGCTAATGCCTGAAGCCTAAAAATCTCTTATTTGACCATTGTCAGTTCCCACAATTGTCAGCTGGACAAACTAAGTTCTTGTACATTTTAAGAATGAAATGTTTATGCCATAGTGACTAAGATACAGTGAGAACAGAGTCAGCGTAAGAAGTTGCATACATGGTGTATTTCAGGCATAAAGAGTAACAAAAATTTAATTTGTCAACAGAAATAATGAAGAGAATTCTTTTTGGCTAGAAGGCATTCCAGGAGGTAAATATAATTTTTTTTTTTTCCCACAATATAAACAGTGCCTTACAAAACTGCAGGCTAACCTAAGTTTTAGAAGTGATGGAATGATTTTTTTTAATGACAATACCTTGCAGTTTTCTGCTAAGTTCAAGCTTTTCCTGTTCTAGACGTCTTATTCTCCTCTCATAAGCTTCTGTTGCTAAACTATCCTCCAAAGTTCTTTGAATGCTGGCATCGAGGTCCATGGAGGGTGGTCCAGCTGTCAGTCTTAGACAGCTGCGGTCTGAAAGCACACTGGGGGGAAAAAATAAATAGTATTGGATTTTACAACAGCCTGGTTTAAAATACTGCTATAAAAACATCAGTCAATAAACAGTTTGTTTAAGTTGTTAATTACTATGCCCTTTATTATAACATTAAAGAATACCTTGTTAGTATGTGCTCACTGGAAATTGAAATAATTTTTGCCTAGCATGCCTGATCTCCTGAATGCATTTTTTGTTACACAGGAGTGCATGAACTCCTGATTAAAAATCATTATGGACAGTCTATGTTAGCCAGATAGCAAAAAGCACCAGCCTAGACAGTAAGATTACAGTAATAGTTCATTTGAGAATAGTTAATCAAGTATTACAAATGCTTTCAAGACAACAATCACTAAAAATGGTGTGAAATTATCCCATAACAACTAGAGTATGGACATGCCAGAAATGCTGTGGCTACTCATGTACACATGCTACTACTTATGCAAATAATTCTTTTGAAGTCTAGGACATTCTAGGACATAGTCACATTCCCAACAGAAACATAGGTCTAGTTTTTCAATGGTTGAAAACATCCTTTCTTTCCTTATTTTCATGAATAAGGAGCATATAAGGGATTTCCCTGTTTAGTTTAGCAATGGAAATGAGTGAAATAAATTCTACATTAACACCAGATATCAATTAAAGTAATTTTAAAAAAAAATCTATTCAGACTTAGAGAAGTGTCAAAGGGCTAGAAATAAAACTGGTATTAATGTCTAATAAACTAAGTTCTGCCAGGTTCCACACATCTAGTCTTAACTTTGTCATGTGCAGTTAATTTTATACATTCTCTAATAACAACCTTTCTCATCAAAACTCCCCTGAGTACACGTTCTGACCTTTACATGTATGTAAATTTTACCTGCAGATAGCTCATTCTTTTGAACAGACAGCATTTTAGATTATGGTAATTTCCTCGATAAACCACATTCTTTGATATCTGTTCAATATATTTCAAAGACAGAAAGTTAGGATACTGTGTAACTAGCCTACAGACAATTTTGGAACTCTTAACTTACCAGCTACTTGTATATGTGAAACCCACAAATGGTAAATGATGGCCAGAAAATGCAGTGTGGGATGGTGGAGGCATTGTTTCCTAGAAAAATAATAGGACAGTTGAGTAAGCAGTATCCTACTGGATTTAAAAAAAACAGATTTTCCAGTTTAACCATATGAGAAGTGTTAGTGACAGTATCATATGAACTATATTCACTGTCATCCTTATTTACAGCCCAAATATGAAACAGCATCAACTGAATCTACTTATAATAGCATTTAACATATACAAAAACAGAGCATGCTGTCATAAAAATGCTTTTCTAATTAAATAGGCTATTGTTGGACGAAAGCAGAATATTACACATAGGAGATGCCAATTTACTCCTTTTTTCCAATAAGCTCTTAGCACAAAGAGCAACACCATTTATTCCCTGCTATACTCCTCTCTGCTATTCAGTCAGTAGGGCTTCCTGCCTGTAGAATAACCAGCCCACTTCTGAGTGGGCCATCTCTATTTGAAGAGAACAATCAGCAGGCATTTACTAGAAAGAAGTAATAAAACAGAGTGTTCTAATCCCATTAGTGCTTTGACCATTCCTTCACTCTTTGCTCCTCCTTCTTGCCAGACAAAGAACTACAAACCAAGACAAATCTTTGAGTTTCTCTTGAGGCTAAAGTAACCCTGTTGTTATTTTACTTGGTCTATTTGAAGATCTAATATTCTTAAATGTTCTGTTAAATGCTTCCTGTTTAACCCCAAGATGAAAGGTTTATGTTGCTCTACTAGAAATGGACACAACAGTCACCAAAAGAAAACCCTCAAGAAGATGATTATTGCGCTGCAAGTGATAAAAGATTCCAAATTGTCAGAAAAGGTATGTAAGGATTTCTTTCTAAACCCAAACAAAAATGAGGAAAGGAACCAATTGCACATTTCTTTCATGTGAAACTCAGCATGAAAGGACGAGGAGCAAAACTACATTCAAAAGAAATCCAAAATTAGCTTTCCAGTGGTGGTGTCAGCTATATTACATCATAACCTTGTCCTCTTAGCTGACAAAAACCTTCATGTTATAAAAGAGTTCCAAAATAACACTAATGATATTGCTAGATTGTGTAAATTCATGAAGTTGAGCATTTTGGAAACTAAGGACAAAACCAAATTACTAAACCTGCACTAAATCATACTAAAAATATCAATTATTACAAATTACTAAGTAAAATTTTCCTTCTCCTTTACATTTTGCTTTCATCTTTCATAGATTCAAATTTCAAAACTGTCTTTAAAGATAACTTAAAAAATATCAAATCCTTAATTGCATGATTTTAACAGCCCACATGACAATTCTCAGGTATCACACAGGTTACTTTTCTAAAATATTGTATCTGTTGCTAATAAGGTAAGATTCTGTAAAACAATTTGTTTTGAAGAGATCAAGATATGTATCTCCTGCTGCTTGTGTGAATTTAACTGTACAACCATGCTGAGAAAATGATAACTGAATCTATCAACAAGGCTACTAAACCAAACAGTTAAAAGCTAAACCCCAGCACAACTTAGGCTGCCTGAACACCATAGTTTTACCCTTTATGCTTGTGTGTACGGTCAACATACTTTTTAAATTGCATTGTTATGCATATAATTTTTCCATGGGACTATGGTCTCATTCAAAGTTCAGGAAGAATAACAATCATGGCCTTTCAACACTGTCTTTTATCTTCAGCATTGGGTTTTCCTCATTTGCTCTATGCAATTCAAATCTTGCCAAGAATTTAAAAAAAAAAAAAAAAATGTCTCATGGGCTTATCTGTAGTGCTGACTTCTATAAAAGCAGTGTGAGTATGTGTAACTTTGTCAAAAGATATGTATGAAATATGGAGGACAAAAATACCTCCACATTATATAGAAGGAATTTGAGGCAAAGCAATATGAAATACAATGTCCACTGGTCAGAGCAAAAATGTAAAATATTCTCAGTCATGCAATGCCTTAGGCTAGTTTTTTCAGCAGTTCTGAGATACTAGGTGTGAAAAGAAATGGCATGAAAATAACATCCTTAAATTCAAACAGAACAAAACCTTCAGATGTTTCAAATTAGGAAACTGAAAAAGAAGCTCTAGAAACCAGCATTCATCTCTAACAGTTCAGGGGCATTGCTTTTCACTCCCAAATGTCTAAAGCAAATTAAGAATTGGACTCGGTTTTCTCAGCTGAGAGTCCAGTAACTCAGCAGAGAAGCATTCTTTCTTCACCTGCAGGTCCCTGTTTCTTCACAACGGTAAAGCATTCACACTGCCCAGGCATAGTTTGAGAGCCTCAGGTGGGAGACTGGGCTCTAAAAAGTGGGAGTGGTGGAATGGACAACACTAAAATGTGTGAACAACCTCCAAAAGGTATTTCAGCTTCACAAACAAAGACCTGCCACATACAGCATCCACTCCAGCTATTCCATCCTTATAGCTGTTGCTGGACAAAATAATATGCAAACAGGTATCTGAAGACTGTATAAGCAAGTTTAAAGATAAAAATACTTCAGTTGTGAAGGAAGGTGGACATATCAGATGTAAGCGAGGAAACAAAACTTTAAAAATGCAAGTCATTCTATGCAGCTACACTGATTTGCTTAATTTGCCCATAAAGAAAAGGGCTCTGATATTTAATCAGAGATCACAGAATCATTTAGATTGGAAAAAAACCTTCAAAATCATTGAGTCATCAATCAAGTCCATCACTAAATGACTTTCCTAAGGACCATGTCTACATGTGTTTTAAAAACCTTCAGTGACATCTGACTCCACCACTTTCCTGGACAACACTTTTGGTAAAGAAATTCTTCTCAGTACCCAAACTAAAGCTCCCCTGGCTCAACTTGAGGCCATTTCCTCTTGTCCTGTGGCTTATTACTTGGGAGAAGAGACTGACACCCATAAAGTGTTTTAGCCCAAGTGTTTTCCATGTTTTAATGTGCAGCTGGAGAAAAGGGAATGCACATAGTGATCATCCTGTCATTCATATATATGTCATATATCAATTCATGTTGCCTCTTATCTGCAGGTCCAGAAAACTTAGGAAACTGAGATGCACATGCAGTTCAGAAAACAAAAGCAAAAATGGTCAAAATGCTTTACCTCACATGTAAACAGCAGATTTCTGCATCTTTCAACAGACACACACAACAAACACACCCAAGGATATTATTTCCAAGGAGAGAAACAAGGCAGTCCTCCAATGCTAAGACACCTATTATCTGTTAAAGCTCCTTTTCAAAAGCATAGAAACAGAAAGTCTGGTAAAATCAATACTTGCAGAGCATTTTAAGCAAAAATTAAAAAAAAAAATCAGGCTCCTTAAGAAATTACTGTAATATTTCTCATATGTTTCCCAAAACTCAAGTGGGAGAAAAGGCTAGAAAAACTTTAGTGGAAATGAATTGAATGGAATCCAACACCAGTATAAGCAATTAGAGTAGAGAAATAAAATACAATTAAATGCAAAATGCAATCTTATCCTAAGTCTTAACAATGCTCTGCTAGAAACAGTCATGCAGACTATCTGTATGGAAATGTATTATTCTTTATAAGACATGGACACTAAACTTTTTATTGCAACAGATGTATATTAGCTAAAAACATGTAAAACATGTAAAGCTACAATGAATTTACGAAAGTTATCTTTACTCAAGTATGATTTTTAGGACCAGCCTACAAACTATGAAAGTATTCCCCCATTCAGTTCTTCAAAGCAGCACCTAAATGATATTTATGCAGAACACAGTGAAATAAACCTGCATTTGCCATACATTTAGTTACAAAGTATACTACAAAGGCTGATTCATCAAAATGTTAATTGTATACTTACAGAGTTTTTTAAGCAGTCATCATCCACATCAAAGTTTGATGTATCAGTAGGGCTGCTGACTTCTGGGATGTAAGGTGCCTCACAGTTCCTAATATTATCCCAATCAATCCCAGCAAAAAATGGATGGTTCTTAAAGTCTTCTATTCCATTTTGTCCAAGTCGATGCTCTCTGCTACAAATGAGCCTTCGGATAAGGTCCTTTGCACTTTCAGAGACATCTGTCACTTGAGCAGGAAACTGAAATCTCTCCTTAAAGATTAAAAAAAGAGGAAATAGTTTATTACCAAGAAAAAGTTGGAAAAATTACCTTCTTAGTGAAAATCATTATGTAGAATAAGAAAGTGCAAATACTCCAGCTCTGAAATACATGCAGTAAGGTTTCAAGGACAAGACTTCTGCTAAGGACAGAAACTATTAAGATTTTCTGTCTTCTAGTTTTTCTTCTTTATTTAAATTTCTCTTATACTACAGCTGTTGAATTCTACAGCTAGCTCCATGTGGAGGAACATTTTACAATCTTCTGCATAAGCCAAGGAATGGGTTCACCAGAAGAAAGAAACAATAGGATCAATGCCATGTAGCCAAGACAGACTCCACAGAGTGAATTAGCATTCATGTTTCCAAACCCAGATTTTAAGTTTTAGCCTTATCCCAAAGCAAAGCCATCTGCAATCCATAACCATTAACTTGTTACATGGAAACATATTTTTTGTTCCACATTTATGAACACTTAATATAATTAGTACATAAAAACTTATTCTTAAATACAGTTCAAGTTACCCCATTATTAAAAATTAGCTTAGAGACAGACAGAAAGTGCACTAACTTTGTGGTTCATTATTTTCCCATAGGTCTCCACCAAGGACTCAGCATAAAAGGGCGTTTCTCCATAAAGCATTTCATACATGCAAACGCCCAGGGACCACCAGTCACACTCGGGCCCATACTTCCCTTTTCCATCTTCCATGGCCTGCAAGATTTCTGGAGAGATATAGTCGGGCGTTCCAACTGCCACTGAAGATTGGACCTGGAGAAATCACATTTTCAAGGTTAAAATCCACTTCCATCATGACAGATGCTGTGGCACTGTGGCCATTCAGCCCAGCATTCTTGTCATAACAAAAAACAACTAAACACACGCAAAAGCTTCTAAATTAATAACGAAATGCTTAAGCATCCAAGGCACTGCATTAATAGGCATCTCACTAATATACTTTAGTTAAACTATTATCAATACTTAAAAACAGTTAAAAGACAAAACTGTCAATTGTCAGGATTAGAGCCAGTAAGCAATTATAGATTTGGTAATCACATATATTAGGTCAAGTAATTTGTAAGCCCCTGGGACATGATTAAACATACTGGAATTACATTCTAGTCACACTTACTATATATTGTGCAAATTTAAATGTACTAGAAGATCATCATCACATTTCAGTATCTCATACTCCTTAGTATGCTCATACTGAAGCCTACATTTTCAATAAAGATTAGAGCTCAGACCTTAAAACTGAGAGATTCATAGCTCATAAACACCTACTTGGCATTGACAGCACAGCTTCTCTTTATTTATTCATGAGTTGACTGTATTCTAACAAGTTTTTAAAACACTGCAAATCCAAGCAGTCTGCAGCTGTATTTTCAAGGAAGTTATATACTAATACCATTTGCAGTTCCATTTCATTTGCCATAAGGCACCTTTTCCCTTTATTAGCACACATTTTGTGGCTATCAATGGACTGAAGAAAAAATATTTAGGAATGTATAATTTGTTCTAATTTACCGTTCCATCTTCCATCAGTTTCAGACAAGAACCAAAATCTGCTAATCGAATATGTCCATTCATATCCATCAAGATGTTGTCTGGTTTTATATCCCTGCAATTAAACAAATTCCAGGGTTAGTACAAAATGTATTGCATAAGATGCATTACAAGCATTAACTGTGAAACAGTATTTTCTTTCAAAACCAGCAACCCATCAGTACAGAGAGGACAATCACTCATGGTACAGTGAAACTGCACTAGAGACATTTCATGACAGGGGCTGTAGATCACTCAAATCCTACAGTGCTTCTTAATTTTAGTAAAACTTGTGTAGTCAAATTCCTCTCATGTCTTTAGGGTAGACAGGTAGACATCTTACTTGCTCTGACCTTTTGTATATAAAACTTTTAAATCATCTGAAGAATCTTAGTGAAATGCTCTCAATTGGAAGATGCAAGCTTATATTGGAACTGGAAAACAATCCCTAGATTTTACAACAGAACAAAGGCCAATGAAATATTGAAATAGTTAACATATTTTCAGATTTACTGTCTTTGATTGACATTCTTCTCTCACATGCATCTCAGTTCACTAAGCACATCTGTCATACTTCCGCTGACATGACCATTGTGAGCGCTACTGCAGCTCTGCCTGGCCAAACTCTGACTGCCTCATCCAGATCATGATGCAGATGGAACTACCCTTCTAAGCAGGTAACATAATAAATACTCTTTATATTGTAAACTTGACCTTTCTTTGTCTCAGGCTTTTTCTAAATGTACTCAAGTACAGGTAAAGTGTATGCTCCCAGTGTGCAGCTGAGGAGGACTCAGTAGCTCTCAGTTACCAGACAGACATTTGGTTTCAACTTGTAAATCAGGTTCAAATGTTGAAATTTCTTTTCAATTAAGTATAGATATTAAAAATACACATCAAGCTACATTTTAAAAATATGTGGCATTATTAGATTCTTACACTACCTTTATCTATTATATTTAAAACATAAGTTATGACTGTATGAATACAAGTCTACAAACATTTTCTGAGTGAACATTTTTAAGATATAAAAACAAATCCCCTAAAATAAACAAAAAACAAGTGAAGCCCTCACTTGCTTTGATTCTCCAAACAACTTATAAAGTGAATGTCACTGATTGCTTTGCAGACAAATCTCAAAATATTCCTAAGTTAAAATGTTCACATTGCACCTGAGAGAACATTTTGTTGTTTGAGTTTTGGTTGTTTGTTTCTGTTGGGATTTTTTTTTTCCCAACTAGAAATCAAGTTATAGACAAGGCTTACTGATAATTTACAATGGAAAAAAAAAATTAGAACCACACCTTGAAGAACATTATAGAAGCTATGGCATAAAGGTGTCACAGTGTCACACACTTGGTGACAATTGGTAACAATTTGTTGTTTGGAAGAAAAATACTTCCTGAATTTGTGCTACTCGAAGAGGAGTAAGGCAGCAGCCCAGGTAGAAAACAAAATTTAGGCACCTTTCAAATACACAGAAATATTTACAAAGTAGAAAGCAAACACTGCAAGAAATCATACTTTCACAACTTGTAACTGAGCATAAAGACAATTCTTAACAAAGCAAATCAGAAAAAAATAACTGAGTCTATTCTCATAAGACCATTCTTCCACTTGATTTTTGCTGACATTGAATATGCCAAAGAATTGCAGCCTCCAGATTGAGATAGTTTTGTTTGTTTTGCATTCACCCACCAAAAACATTCCTTAAACATGCTCCTAAATAAAAACAAACACATGCCATTGAGACTGCTGGAATTATAACTTCAGTTTAAAACACTTTGCAAAAACATGCACCTAAAATCCAGTTCCTCCTAGAAGCTGGACCTAGTTCAAGCTAAACAAAAACATGAGTCACCCTTGAGGCTCCATTTATCCATGTTCTATCTTTTAATATATTCCCAAGAGAAAGAATAATAACATTAATAATCATCATCATCATCCCAACTTCTCCCATTCAATCTCACAAAACAGCAAGAAAATATGAAAAATCTCACTGTGTTGTCAACACTGTGCAAAACCAAACCTGCAAACAACACTGAATGCACTAGAAGGAACAACGATTTCTTGCAGAGTGGCATTTGTAATGCTCAGTAATAACTTCATATGAACAATTTTTACAATTAAGGAAAAAAGAAAAGACCAACTTAATAAATACAAATTCTTTTCAGCTCTTGGAACAGAAGCTACAGGCTATGAACAACTGTTCCGAATTCTGAACTACATTAATAAAAGACATTTTGAAAGACACGAATTGCTGGTACCTGCAGAGCAGAGCAGGCTATAAGAAAAAAGAAAGAAAATTATGAGCCCAGGAGGGGAACAAGAAACGGGAGTAATTATTGCCACTGTAACTGAAGAGTGTGAAGGTGGTGATTTTGGGAAAAAAATAATGTCTTAAAACCTGCATCTCTACTGAGCCTGCAGCAGTTAGATGACACTAGAATGATGAGCTTTGTTCCAGGTTTTGTTTTGAATGACATTTGTTTATTCTCTTTAGTGATCAGAACCGGTCTATGACCTGTACTAAAGAGAATATGGTATTCTCTCTTCACATTCACTCCACCTTCCTTATCCCAGTTTCTTTGCTGTATAGACTGGTTCCTTCTACTTCCATCTCAACTGTGTTTTTATTCCTATCTCTCCTAGACTCACCTCAAAAGCTGAGAGGTCCAATCCTCCACAGCATATCAACCGCACATTTCCTCCCCTTGTATTTCCTTCTTTCTCTCTCAGCTTCTTCATTCCCAAGTCCTCATCTCCCAGCTTATTCAAATTTAACTACTCTTTTTTTTTTTTTTTTTTTTTAATTCTGTTTCAGTTCTCAGCAGTCACTATTTACTCACAGTCCTGTTCCCACTGGATTCCTATTCCTGTGATACAGGGCAACTATCCACTTTCCTCATGTCCAGTTCCTGTCCAATTTGCATAGAAATCTTTGGCACCAAAAGGAAGAGACGTATCAGTGATAGAAACACTCCACACATCTCTAATGTCTATTCATCAGCATCTCCTCAAATTCCTTCAATATTACAGCTCTGAAGTAGTGCAAAGCTACAGCAGAAGAAAACTGAAAAGTATTTAGGGATCAAACTCTGCACACAGTTGTTTGGAGCCCATAATAACTGAAATATCAGCATCTCCTCAAATTCCTTCAATATTACAGCTCTGAAGTAGTGCAAAGCTACAGCAGAAGAAAACTGAAAAGTATTTAGGGATCAAACTCTGCACACAGTTGTTTGGAACCCATAATAACTGAAATATTAAGGGAAAAATTATAACCTGAAAATAACTAGGTGAGAGGCAGGGGAATGAAAATATATCCATGACTCATGGAGGATTCTCTCCTGAATTTCAAGTCTCCACATACCACAGCAGAAGATTTTTCTCACTGGTTTTGTAATAATTATTTTATTAATTGAAAATCTATATAGGAAAAGCAATCCATGTTTCTTGATCTTGTTTCTGGAAAGAGGAACACTTATTCCTTCAGGCAAATATTAAGGAAGGAAAATTCCAGACCAAGTAGCTAAAATCTGGCAAAATTAATGAGCAAATAATGAAAAGTTATACGGTTTAGTGAACAGACCACTGGGCTGAAGCTCTGGAGGTAAGAGTTACCAGGTGACTGTGGGCAGACCATTTAAACATCACTCAACAAGAACCATGGTGCTCAGTCAAGCAGCTAATAATATCTGGCTAGAAGGCTATGGAGCCCAAATACCCTACTAACTCTGTAATTAGTTCACTGCAATAAAAGAAAAAGGCCAGCTCACTTGAAATATGAAATACTAATTCCCTTTCAAGAAATATAAGCAAAGGTAATTTATAAGTCAGATTCATAGAGGGAACAAGTATTGAATGGGGGCCATTGCTCTGACACCATGCCCTCTGGAGACCCTGAGCATGAACAAGTCCCAGACAGTTCAGCCCTACTCCGATAGAAGCTTCTGGAGGGAGCTCAATGTGCAAGGGGTGCAGGTTGCCAGAGCTGGACCTGGCACAAGCCAAGCTAGTACAAACTCTTCAAATATGCTCCACATTGAATTAAAGGGAACACAGGAACTCAACATACACAAAGAAACTTTTTGTTTTTTCCCCCCCAATGAGTGATTTAACAGCGCCAAAGGAACTAGAAATCTGGACCAAATAAACTTCTCTAGAAACACGTATGTCCATTTAAACTTTGACTCCAACAGTGTCCAGGAGCAACTTCTACTTTTCTGAGCTTTGTTGGCCTTGACGGCAGGAGAAAATCAGCACTGCACAGCAGCTTTGCTGCTGTTTTCTGGAGAATGCAATAGGAATAAACAGTGTGTAACGCTGAACACTTCACGTGCACTGAAAATGAGTGCGAAGACTAATGAAAAAAAGAAAAGAAAAATCTCTAATGAATCCATCCTTATAATGCTTCTTAGTTTAATTTTGGAAGCTGTTCTTCAGATTGGCATGTTTACCCAGATGACTTCACTCACCTCTCTTTAAATCTGTTTACTTTCTTAAGCTGTAATTAAAACCCAAACATTTTACATAGTAACTGTGCTAATATAAACAGCATTCTGAAACAGGACTACAGCAGATACCTGGATTATTGCCATTTATTTTGATTTCTCTGTTAATGAGCCAGAGTAGAATTTCATTTGTTCAGTAAGACTCAAGAAAAAGTATTCCCTCTGAGACATGCTAAATCCATAGCACATTCCAGCTGTAAAATAAACTAAAAAAGAATTTTTAATACATGTGAATGTATTTTTTTCCCTGGATTCATTTCTGATCCTAAAGCAAACTTAAGGAATCGTGAGGTCTGCATATTGAAATCTGGACTAGAAAACTCCCTAAGTTCATTACAACTTGAATTATCTGATCACTTACAGTTTTAAAGCATAAGGGTTCCTAAGGTTCATCTATGTCATTCCATTAATCGCTGGATCAATGCAATTCTGTTATTTACAAAGACCACATGAAGTTCCTCAGGTCTACAGAATAAGCAGCAGCAGAATTAGCAGAATCTTGTTTTGAGGGCATCTTCATGGAGGAAGGGACCAGAGAAACAGAATGGAAGATGCATCAAAAACCGAGGGACAAATATTTCAAGAACTGTATCAGAATGACTGAGCAGCAGTTGTGTCAAACACTAACACAGACTATGCCAGTGGGTCATCCCACAGGTTTGTATCTTCTAAATGTATGTGATAAAAACCCTAGTGGAATTAAAGATTTTATGACCAGGGATCCCTCTTCTTCGTAGCTGTACAGTTATGATGCAGAATTTACTTGGCTTAGTTATTCTTCTGCATTATTATTTTTTCTTTCAAAACATAAAATGACCAGACAGAAATGGAGGAAAAAGCAAGTCCTCCTCAAGATCAACAAAAGTGGCCAGGTGGTACAAGTGGAAACCTCTTAATATGTCCACCATATCCTCCTTGTAATAAACCTTTCAAATGCTGATGGACTGTCCTTTCATACACAGCTGAGCTAAAAAAGCAGCAGAACTGAAATGACAATAAAAGGACTCACTCTGTTCTAAATGCAACAACCACGATGTGAGCTGAGCCTGAATAAAGAAATGGACCTGTCTGAAATCAAAGGAGCAATTTGACAGCTGAGCTACTAGTTTATTTAAGCCCAGTAGATAACAAAGAGATAATCTGGAGAAAAAAATTTTATTCCTGATGCTAACATCAGAAAAGCATGGCAATAAATTAATTTTCCTCAACAGGTCACATGCCTCAAGACATGATATTCTTGAATAGCAAGGAACAAAGTGAATAGCTTACATTAAATTATTTTTCTGTGAAAAATTCACATGAACAGCATTTTTAATGCTACCAATGCAAATTAAAACACCAGCATTTCAAAAGAATAAATTAGTTTCAGGTGTATCTGCTGGCACAGAGAAACTGATCCAAAAAGCTTATTACCAATTAAAGATTTCACAGCACATTATTTGCTCATTGTACATGCAAGAGCATTCCCCAAAAGTATAAATCAAAAGGTTACAAGCAGACATCAGTGACTATAATTATTCACTCTTACAACAAGAAATGCCATCCTTTGCCAAGTTACCTACTATACGAAAAATCACAACCAAGACTTCACTGCCAGAATGCCTGGACTTTTTATCCAAAATTCCTTCAAAACACAGGATTATCCTTAGTCAGGACAGAAGTTTGGCATACTGCTTATTTCACTCCCTTATGTTGTTTCAGGCAGACTTTCCCTCCATATACCTCTCTCACAAAGAAATGCTACATCCATGATTAGAAACTAAGACATTTGGTTTTGGCAGCACTCCAATGAAATGAGAAAATTTGGTGCCTGTGAAGTTTTTATTAAGGTATTCAGCGATGCTCTACTGACAGTTTGCTTTAGATATGCTTAGTGAAACAACTGGTGAACTTCCCTCAGGAATGCTGGTCAAATAACGCCTTTTTTCACAGTCAAATGTATGGACATCGATGTCCAGCAGGTTATTTCTATTTTCCATTACAGGGGACTGGGTTATATCAAAGTCAGCACTGCCATATTCTGCCAGCTACGGTTTATCTGAATTCTGATGAGCAAAAGTAGAAATAGGCTCCATCTGGCAGAAAGACCAACGTGCCCTGAGCCAAATTAGATTTGGACAGTTGGCAGTTATTCTTTAGCCATCCCAACAAGATAGGCTGCAGAAGATAGCAGCATGAGAAAACTGGAATACGCTGTACCTCATTAACCGTGCCTCTTATCAAGACTCTACTGTGCCTTCTCCTAAACAGACACTCCTTCATTTTTGGGTGAAATCCAAAAAGGGCGTATTTCGACTGAAACCAAAATAATTTAAATAACTTTGATCCTAGCCTTATTATTTATATAGCACCCAAACCATTGCAGCATGTTTGTATACTAAACAAAACCTGCTTCATGTAAAGCTGACAAAATAAAGCTTACAAGCAAATAGGATGCATTAGTCTTACACATAGCCCTGAAGTCAACAGGAATAGTCAAAGACTGAACACTTCAGAATTTAAGCCTTAATAAGAAGACTACAGGGAAAAAATAAATGCTATAATCAATCTTATTTTATAATTATTTTTTCTTAAACAGTATCTTAACGGTGTAAAACTCCCTTGTTTTCTCTTTAACTCTTGGTAATAAATTATTATGTGTGTGTTGTTCTGGGAACATCCAGTAATTCACCTCTCTACTCTAAGCAGCAGAAGATTCCTCTAAATCTCATTACAGTCAATGGGCAGACTCTCATCAATTAGTTGGAAACATCAACCAACCACAAAAATAAAGGTTCTAGATCTGTGTAATTATTTATTGATCAGTGTGGACAATTTTGTATTCATATTGTCACACATCCTAACCAAGTTTTACTTTTAGTAATATCACAAAACTAAATGAAAAACACTACAAAATTCAAGGTTCCATGTACTGCATACAGTACATTTAGTGCAGCACCTACAGAATCAGATACTTCCAAACTAAGTTACAGACCACACTTTCTGCCAAAGTGTACTTATTTTAATCCCTAATCCAGACTGAGAGAAATTATTTCAGTTCTCACTAAAAATAAGGTAATTACATTACATTCCGCTTTTAATATGAAGAATCTGCACCACAGAGTTGACGTATATAATGCAAAACAGATTAAACTCACCCACACTGAGTGTGGTAACACAGAAAGTCATGAATTTAAGTACCAATGAAAGATATTCAGATGAAACATTGGAAAACACTTCCATAATAATTACAATAGGACACTGGAACAAATTGCTTCAGGAAATGTCACCATCTCCATCACTTTTCTTTTAAAACCAGTCCGACAAATGTCTGTCAAGACTGGTTTAGCTAGAGTTCGATCCTGCCTTGCCGCCCAAGGAAAGTACTAGCTGACCTCTCCAAGTTCTCTCCCAGTCCTCTGCTCTACAATCTTTAATTTCTGCCACTCAGACAAGTATTCTGGACACAACACAGTGTTTACCTTATGGTATCCAATGTTCTTGATGAATTTCAAATGCTAATAAACGAAATAATAACAAGCAACAGGGAACAAGTACATCAGCCAACACATATATATCTTGAGTTTATTCAGGCACTCATATTCATTCCTGAACACTTGAACAGAGTGTAGTTACTGGCTTATAAATATATGCTCCACCACATCATATTATAATATCCTAGAATTAATTTACCTCAGAAAAATGTCTCCCCTGTGGCTTTGTGCATATGTATTTGTTTTCAAGTAGTAGATATCTCAAACACAATAACAGTTGCAACCAAGAATAATTATTTTTAAAATCTGCTTATGTCCATTTTTTTCCTCCTTTTAAAAAAATAGGTAAAAAGGTGATTTGAAAAATTATTTTGCATAAATGCTTGGCAGTTATATACTCCCCATAGCTACTGTCTTAATCTAAAATGCTAATCAGCTGACAGAACCAGATATCTATGGAAAAATCCCTCACATGCAGGTTAGGCCCCTCATGCAGCATTTTAAAGAGATGTCAGGGCAAAGTCACTTGTGATTGCCTAGGAATTATTCTATTGTCTTGTCAGCTTTACAGAATAAAACCAGGAACACACTGTGTTTTTTGATAACCATTGTAAATTTGGTACTTTACAAGGCTGATTTACAGATGTGATTTTAAACACCAAAGAAATAAGAAGCAAAGAGTGGTAGACATTATCAGAAAGAGAATTCCTTGTGTCAAACAATCAAGCATGTAAGAGAAAGTCCAATGTATTCTCAAACTTGTAAAAGTTCAAATTTTTAAAAATGGAAGTTAATTGAAATAGCTTGACATACAAATTGTTTGACATAAAAACAAATCTAACAACTCAAACCCGAGTTAACTGGCTTCTCAGAGTGGATCAAGAATATACAATTTTGCAACTTTCATCGGGGTTGACTTACAGCTGAGTTACTGATATTGGACATAAAAAACTTGTAAGGACTCAAACATAAAATTGAGCACACAAAGTATTGAACATTTGAATATTTAATAATGCATTGATCTTGAACAGAATAGTATTATTGAGTAAAATTTCATGCATGAAAATATGACAACCTTGTACCCTATTTCTTTTGGGGTAATTTAAACAGTTTTTAATAGCTTTTTATGATGGTCTCTCCTGCTGCAAAAGATTGAGGTACAATCATAAAAGTTTTGAAAGAGATGCAAACATAAGATGGGAGAAACAAAACAGGAATGCTTTTAACTATTTCTTTTTCAGAAACAAAAACTGTTTTGGAAAACAAATAGTTTGAAAGTCCAAAAATCAACACAGGAAATTAGCAGAACTTGCTACTAACAGAATACAATTTGTAAAAATCAAGGAGACAACACTTGGGAAATTAGGTAAATATTCTTACATGAAACAAGTTGTAACATAACCACAGCACAATACTGTAAAGCTCTGGAGGTATTGTGCCATTCAGTGATCAAAGCCAATCCAGAATTATGGTTAATTTGAATGGACGACTCAAAAAATCCAATGGACAATGTGTCTTGGGAATCTGCTCTCAGTGACCTTGCTTTGAGCAGGAGGGTTAGATCAGCTGACCTAAAGAGGTGTCCCTTTCAACCCCACCCATCCTGTGACTTGGAAATTATGACTAAAGCTGCATTTTCAATTTTATTTCATTAATAACCTTCTGGTTATGTTGTACTAAAGCTCTTCAAACCCAATTCTGAAATGCAGTAACACCAAAGTACTACAGGTTCAGATCTAGCAGCCTACACACTTCTGACTTCTTGTGGCTCAAGACAAAGTATCTTTATCCCCAGCATTAAGAACATGCCTATTTTTGCACTGGAAATTGCAGTTCATAAAAAATTGGCAAAGTGTGTTTCTCTCTCTCTCAACTCTGCAGGAACATGACAGGTAAAACCACAAAACTGTGTTGATTGTATCTTGACATTTAGTAACATTCAGGCATACAAAATTTGTTAAAATTAAAAGCTTCCTTTCCCTGATCTAGAGCCTGACTTACAGAAAGCTGCTATTTATCCCCAAATGCACAGCAATCAAGGTTAGTCTCTGACATTGCTTACACTGTTAAGATAATCAGTGCTGGCAAGATTGGCCTAAAGCCATCAGACACCACTCCATGAGCAGCCCTCCACACCACTGCTCTGTCACACAAGTTTTCTCTGTGTAAAAAGCCTTGGCTATCAGAGAAGATTCTCATAAGAATGGTTACAGCACACGCATATCTGTGCATATATATATTTAAAATAGCCAGGAGCAAAGCAAGGCTTATAGGAAGACTTTTAGTTTGCAAGATATAGAAGAAATTTGCTGAATATGTAAACTAGGCACTATCCTGTCCTGGACTACTTATTCCAGTGCATGGATTACTTTTCTCACCATGCTTTCTAAACTGTTTTGCAAATTTGCAGTAACTACATGCATGGTTTTTTATTATTATGAAAGACTACTCTCAGGAATACACATTCCCTAGAACAGAACACTTAAAACACATGCAGAACAAAGTAATTTATATTAGTGCTGTTTACTTACAGAGGGTTCTTCAGAACCCAACTACTTGCAGGCAGGAAGACTCAAAAGAGGTGTTTAAATTATATCCTTGTGTGACTAACTGTGCCTACACTGAAAATACTGAAGCAACCTGAAATGAAGAAAATGGAAAAATGGGATGGCAGGGAGTGGACTGCTCGCCTAGCAAGGGACCCTAAAGTAAAAGAACACAATTAAAACTAGGTCCTAAACCAGAAGTTGTGCCACGGTAGGCTATGGACTATTTGTAAAGGAAGAGTTGGGTACCTTGAATTTATACAGCGCTTAGAAAACAAGACAAAAAAACAGAGTTCATGTTTCTATCTCCATCTGGTGTTCTTCTACTTTTCTAATAAGTTACAAATACACACAGCAGAGGACCTGGCTGAGGGCACCCACTATTTTTGCCTTTCTAACCTGCCCAGCTGTCACAACGCTTTTTTTGGACCTGATCACTCTGCTTATAGTTTCACATTCCTCAACAGAAACTCCACACCAACAACATTCATTAGGGAAAACTGCCGTTTAAGTCAACATTGGAAAGAATAATGGCCTTCAAGCCCAAAGCTGCAAGAATATTAAGTACATGACAAACAAGTAACTACCACAGGAGTGCATTCAAGTATCTTGAGCACAATTTGCTCTTTTTTTGAGGCATCCTATTAGACGATACTTTGAAATACTAAAAACCAAACTAATTTAAGCCGATGGTGGTAGAAACAAGCTTCATTGAGCAGCCAACTTTAAATACTAGGTTTATTCACTTCAGATTTCAATGTAGTTATAATGAAATACCAAGCAAATTGGTTGAACTCTGCAAACTTCAGTTGACAGAGCTGTTTCTGGGTTGTCAAACTGTACTCTTTCGTATCATTCTAAATTTTTCATCCAGAAGGTAAGAATAAAAAATATTGTCATGAAAATTTTAAAAAGCAATAAAATTACATACTTGCCATGTTTTGCCATGTCAAATTTATTGGAATTCCATTTTGGCTTCTAAGAACTTAAGTACACAGATTAAGAACTCCACAGGCACTACTACCCTGCAGCATATTCTAAAGATTAAAAAATTAAAGTCTGCTAAGTAAGGCTAATTCATGTCAAAGCTTTTAGATTTCTAATAGTATCATGAGTTACTGGCGGGTAAGGGAGTAGAAAGAGTAAGCTCCTTAAGAATGTTAGGTCCATCTGTGAGTGCCATCTGTCAAAGAAATCCTGAAAGAAGAGGCTAACGAGGAATCCAGAATATGCCCAGCTGCTGCACTGTAAATTACTAAATGCTAAAAAACCTTAACACGTAGTTCTAGGCAGATAAATGTTTTCTTTCCTTTTGATTCTCATTTTAGATATGAGCAGTCTCTGCTCTTTGTTTTTCAGTACAACCACACACAGTCCCTGAAACAGCTCATAGCACTGAAAAATTCTGAGAGTAAACCAGACAACATAAACTGAGGACTTGCACTGGTTTTGATAACAGTAAAAAATCATTTTACATATCCTTTTTTTAAAATCCACTGATGATACAAAGAAGAGTGTTTACTCAGAAGCTGTCTGGACAATCTAACAAATTTTTAATATATACTCTTATATATGTCTTTGTACGTATATCTGTATAAGGCACACCTACATGTATTTTAATTATCAGGGACACTTATAAGTGCCCTGAGCTTAAGCACTCTATTAGTTGCAAATCACTAGAAAATTTCTGGGAGTGATCAAGAAACAAACTAACCAGCTGGGTCCACACTGCACCCCAGAGCAACTCTTCCTTAGCCCTTTTTTATCCTCCTCCAGGAATAAATACACAGATATAAATATACCGAGAATTATGGGAGGTAAGGGAAAAGGAGGTCTGTGCAGAAATGAGTTCTGAGATCACTTAATGTTTTTTGGTTTTCCGAAAGAAGGATATACAGTCTTAATATGAGGTTGATCTTATCTCTCCCCCATCCATTTATTTGATCAGCAATAAAAAACTATTAAAAATTGATTAAAGGGAGTGGGAGAAACACAAAAGAAAATAGAATATATTTTAAGGACACATAAAATATTCAGGAATAGGGAGCACATTACAAAAATTTAAATGAATTCTTTGTTGTTCCTGTGTTATGTGGGAAACAAAGACAAGATACAAAGCTGCAAGTAAACACCGGAGACTAAAAGAAAACAGCTTACAAGGAGAAGAAAACCAACGCCATCCGAAGCGATCAAATATATACATCAAATACCTGTCATAGCCCACAGCTCTTGCAATATGTGAAGAAGCACTGCAATATTCTATATGTTTTACTGCTCTTCTCCCAGGCTAGTAGGGCTTTAGATTTCATAAATTTTTTGAAAGACTGCCCAGCAGAAGAAGAATGTTTCCGAAAACAACACTGCTATACAGCCATTTTAATGTGCTGCACGGAACCTTTGCTTTCTTCGTCCTTCACATAATAAAGGTTTATTCAGCAGTTACACAGATACTTGGGATTCCTCTTTTTTTTATGGAAGTCAGTGTTAAGAATATCAACCCCTCTCCAAGAAAAAAAGGGAGATGGAGGGAAAAGAAGAAAAACAACAGAAAAAAGTAAAGCTTTTCCAAATCTGCTTTCTACTTAACTGTGCCCTAAATTAACAGAATAGAGGTTAAATGCTAATAGGAAAGAAGACCACTTCCGAGTGAGTAAGTAAAAAGTAGAACAGTGAGGAGCAAAGAACCTACCACTCCTTAAATAAAACTAGATTTAGGATAATCTCTCTTGGTTCCCCTCAGCTTGAACATGTTCTTTTTACTGTATTGCAAATAAGGCATCATATTTATTACCTCTTGGTTATCTGAAAAACAAAACAAAACAAACAACAACAACACCAAAAAAAACTATTCACAAGTTATTAAATGCAGCAGAAGATACTGCTATTGAACACAATAAATGGAAAGTGACTTTTTAGGGAGAAAGAAAAGGAGAGTAAAAGCACCTATATATATATACAATGGAAGGAAGAAAATTTGTATTCCACTGGAAATTTAGATTTTTTCATGTTATTATTCATTTCAAGTCAACCACCACCCTGACCAATGTTGGTATACGCTGCATCAAAGCCTTTCTGAAGGCAGCAAGAAAAAGAGTGAGTTCCCTACAGGAATGTACACAGGCAAGGCTGTATACTGACAAGAAACAAGCAACAGGACTGCATCATTTCCTGTGTGCTATTCCCCTACCAGCTGAGAAATCATGCCCTCATGAAATCCCCAACCAAGTCCTCCCAAGGGAGGACTGCCCACAGGGTGGAAGAACCCTACAGTGGAAGGAGCTGAAGAGGGACATAAATGTCTCCAAATCCACGAGGAAAGCAGAAATGAAGAAACATAAAAATCCTCTCACCACTGTCATGATGTGATTTTTTTTGTTTGCTGTATCACTCAGGACTCCAAAATACTTTTTTTAAAGGGTGGAAAGTATACACTGTGCCTTGTTTCTCAGTTCGCAGTTGTGGTGGGAAAGCAGTCCCAAAGCACTGCACCGCAGTGGCCACGCTGGACTCATCGAAACACATTTGGCCTTCCCAAAATCTCAATAAAGAGGAGCAGGACAAAGAGTCACTTCTGTCAGAAACCCTACCCTGACTGCTAAAAGATGATACATTGTACACTATTATTTGGCATTAACTTTTCATTTGTGTTAAGCTAATTCCATGTGAAATTGTAGAGGTTTGTTTCTGACCATGTCCAAGGGACCACAAGGTGAATTAGGAGACTCTCCAGAAGTCTCTGGTGCCCAATACCTCTTAAAAGAGGTTTTTTTCTTTTATTTTGCTGTTTTGAGACAGGAAAGGGTGCTTCCCTTTTTGACACTAAAATTACACTCAAAATAACAGATTTCTGGCCTGTATAATGAGGGTCTGGATTTTCATTTTAACATCCTATTCCCAGAGTTTCTTCTACCTTGTCTGTTTTTCAGACTGAGAGAATATGAATGAGAATTCTTTAAGAGACTGAGGCTCTGATCCTTCATCTGGCCATGGGATACCAAGCAACATGCTACACCGTCTGGAAATTTTTTTCTCCTCAGAAAGACCAGCTCCTTGACCCCTCTGCTGTAGAGTATAAATATGAACAGAAGTAGAATGGAAAGGCCAGAAAACAGTGAACAGCAGGATGTGAAGATGTGCTTCAAATTCCTAGCCTGCCTGCGGATTATTTAGCAACAACCAATTATTTTCTTTTCTATTGTGCCCTTCCACATTTCATGTTCATAAAAAAGCCTTTAAGTGCAGAAAGGAGGAGTTTGTCAGACAGAGGTTTTGAGTCTTAGAAATGCTGCAAAGCAGCACCTTGCGCAGCCAGCTGAAGGGGAGGGTGGTAAGAGTCAGCTGGTGCTCAGGCAAGAGTCACATTTGCTGAAGCACCCAGGCAAACCACAAGCCTGCATCTCAGAGAAAGCTATGGAAAGTGATTCCAGCTTTTTCATTTCTAGGCCTATCACTGAATGCAACAAGAGAATTCATATCAAGAAGTTACAATGAGAGAACATATAGTAGGAAACTACACACTTCACAGCACTGATTTTTTTATTAGAGATTAAGGATATGACTGATGTGCCTCGATTACATATGTTGTATTAAAGAGAGATTCAAATGGAGAACTGCAACTACTGAATGAAAGCTGTGGCTGAATTCACAATTTTAAAAGAAAGTCAGAGAATACTATCGTAGAACAAACAATTATTTAGGAATATTCAAAAGTACAACACACACCATCCCTCAAGCTCTCAGAAGTCACTTCTATCTTCCTTGTTTCCCTCACCCCCATGCTTATTTTCCGTCTGGTCTCCTCAACATTTAAATTGCTTGTCACTTGAAGGATCAAAGCTGCTATTTTGAGTCACTTAACCTACAGTTAATCTCATTGTTGCTTGCCTGTTTAAATAGAATTAGTTGGCTCTAGTGCACCTAATGGTTAACAAGGAGTCTGACTGTAAGTCTTCAGCTGTATGTAATGTTACAGAAGGTGCACTTCAGAACTTGCATAATGAGCAGTTTTAGCTAGTTTGGACACTAACTC
The DNA here is from genome assembly GCF_030490865.1 of Poecile atricapillus. NCBI lineage: Eukaryota > Metazoa > Chordata > Aves > Passeriformes > Paridae > Poecile > Poecile atricapillus. The sequence continues at coordinate 100,246,621 of NC_081251.1, forward strand.
CTAGAGAATTGAGAGATAAGTGACTTGAAGAATGATGAATTAATCATTTTTGTCTGGCGCTGAGACTCAAGCATTGCTTTTCTTTCTGGAAACCAAATGGAAAGCAAAATTTTTAAAGCAAGGATGAGCAATTTCCAGCTTAAACTATCAAGTAGGCCTGTTGCATCTATAAATGACTTATAACATGATACATAGACAGAGTTAATAAAAAACTTCCTTTGGGCATGTGTTATAGTTGATCTGTATCAGGAAAAGTCTGAATAAAGAAAACAAACTAGTTTTACTTGTTTGAAATTTATTCAGAAGTGTGAAATCAAAGATCTTGGTGCCTGTGCCTCATCTCCAACCAGGAGACACTTTTCTGAACTCTCCACCAGCAAAGTGGCTTTCAGCAGAATGTTTATTTTTAAAAATAGAGATATTTTTTCCACTGTTCTTGACATTATCAACATCATTATCCAAGCATTATGAGAAAACAATGCCTTCTAAGTAAGCAAAGTTACACACATGCCTAACACTATTCTTTTTCACAGATTCAAAGACAGGTTCCTATTCTGTGTTGAAATATCAGAAAGCAATGGTCGCTACGTAAATATCAAATTTTTAGTTCTCAATTTGAGATTACCTGTTCTAAACAGATCATAAAATACCAGGCTGGAAAGGACCACAAGATCATCTGCTCCGACCCTCCTTGGCAAAAGCACAGTGAAGGTAAGACAGCCCAACACCCTGAAAAACTGACAGCCAGCTCAATACTGCTTCTTTTAATAAACAAAACACTGCTTAAAATGTTATGTTTTAACATATCTTGTTATTATGTTTATCTTATTTCTTCTTATGGTTCTGGAACCAAGGAGTATATAAAATTATATAACAGTGGTTAAGTACTGCCTGCCCAGAGCTGAGATCTGAATGTAATAAATGCTCACTGAAATAAAATCATGGTTCAAGAAGATCTATTAAACTAGAAATGTACCAAAAAAGTAACATATAGGAGATAAGGAATTCAGAGTTCTTCTACTTAATCTATTATGCTAATGTAATTATCAATTTCAGTAAGATTATTACTGATGCTATTTCAATGTTGTACAAACTAGTATCTCACCATCAGGTATTTTCAGCCAAGAATTCTCATTAGCATAAAACACAAATTAAGCAAAGCCTGTACTGTGAATCCCACACTAGCATGTGTATCTCAACCATTTCACACATGAGCTGCATTTTTACCTTAAATGTACATTTGCTTTTCAGTGACTGCTGCAATGTGTTCAAGCAGACCAGCTACAGAGAATTTCAATCATAACAGAACCCAAGAACTACATCAGGACTGTGTCAAACAATCTAACAGGATACCAGAGACTACTTCAATCCAGTTCAAGATGTTCGGTTTTCATGTGGGAACAGGAATTTCCTGATATTCTCACAACAATTCTATTATTTCATCACTCTAGAACAGAGGGATTAGAAGATTCTTTTGATGCTGCCAATAATATTCCATACACGTTACACTGCACTGATGTGGTACTAGGGAACTGAGAGGCAACAATAAAGACAAAACAAGTTTCCGAAATACTTATTGATCTGAATCACACAAGCACAGCCAAAACATTACGCAACATTTCCTAACCCCAGAAATCAGCACCTGCAATGGGAAGACGCACATTTGATGCTGAAGTCAAAATCTGGATTTTTATTTTTTTCTACATGATAGCCTCCAAAAAGCTCCAGTGTGTTAGGTGCTTCGTGTTAGTTTTGTCAAGACACTTTAAGATACATTCAGGTTAGTGCACACTGGGTGGAAAGAAGACAAAAACATTGAGACAGGCAGAATTTGGCAGGCACAAACATAGAGAGGTTCTGGCAACATGTTCATAAGCTAAGCAGGGAAATCAGCAATCTGTTTTGCAATCATGTAGTGTAGTTATTGGCAGAGTACAGAAGTTACTATTTAATTTAAAAAATTATGGGACAGAAATTTTATAATTTTGGTACATTCACAGAAAAAGCAGGAAAATGATGGAACAACAGAATGGGATAAGAGAACTACCTCTCCAGGGAAATTGCACTGAGCAGCTTCTGTGTTTGTGTTTCTAATGAAGCTGGCATAATTCTCGATTACAGTCTTTTTTTTTAAATTTATCACAGACTGTTACGGTCAAACATCCTCATTTATTATGAATCAGTTTTCTTTAATTTGAATTAAATCTGTGAGAAGGCATGCAAAGGTCTGGTTTCGAATCAGATACCACAACACAAAAATATTGCATTACTTTCCATGACACCCTCAGAACCCAGATTCTGATTTTTTTGGCAAGAGACAAGTTAATCCCTCTTAGAATAGTCAACTGGCAAACATGATGTTTTACATTTTAGCATTCACAACTCTCCTAAGCATTTGACTGTCAAAAGCAACCATGACTTTACTAATACAGACTCTCAGACAAATATTTTCCGGAAACTAGGGTTTTAAAGAAACAAGGTGAGCAAAGGCTGACTCAATTTTTAAGTAGAAGCTGTGATTTAACAGTAATTTCTTTTTGTGTCCATTCACAAGTGCTGTTACTGTAAATCATACTCTTCCTTAAATTTTTACCATTTTTTTTTAAACTTTCTTAAAAGAAACACCAGCTTTGTGACACAGATGAGTAGGAAGAGAATGTTATTTGGAGCTGTTGCAATTAATCAGGCAGAAAACATATGGACTATACTGACACTAAACAACTTTCACTTCCTTAAACATAATGTGTAATACTTAGAATGATTACTTAGAATGAATACCACTTTCTGCCATGCAAACACTGGGAACAAAATCTGAATTCCTTTTTCTGTACAACTCACCAGAATCAGGTAATTTTCGTCACAGTATTATGGATTGAGACACAATTACATATTAAAATATTTTTAATTTTTCTCACATGAGAGAAAGTGTCACTGAAAGAAAAAATGACTACTAGGAAAGGTATTGATAATAAACCGGGTAAAGGAGATATGACTGCATAGTGCTGAAAGAAGTATTAAGATGAGGGAGATTATTACTTCTGATCTTCTGGGATCTGTTTTGAAACTGATTTAACATTTTAGCTTTAAAACATGGCACAAATAAAAATGCACACTCATAAAATGTATAGATACCACAAAGCTGAAAAGCAGCAGTAACAGCAGGGAAGACTGGAATATCACACATGCAGAAATGACTAAACTGAAGACTATAATAACAGAAATCAGATTACACTTAACAGTGTAAAATGTAAATATGTTCCTGGCGAGTGTAACAGCAGAAACTTCTCTTACACACCAAGAGCTTATCAATTGTAAGTGACAAAGAAGAAACTGAATGCACCAAATCATTATTTCACATCTGTACCTTTACAGTGTGATAGAAACATGGCTCTTGGATTCTCTGGGAGAAATATTCTAGCAGAGTGAGAAATACTGCATCTAGAACACAAGCTCTTTCCAAAATGTCATCTCATATTTACAATCCTTGTCATTAAAATTTTATCAAGTTTTCTGACAACTCTAAGATTAAGCAACAACTTGAAGAATGACCATATGCAAGATTGTCATGAAACACTATTTCAGAAGTTATTATCTATAAAAGAAAACCCTAAAATTTTTACTTACATATAAAGAAACTCCAACCAGGCTACAAAATATGCCAAAACATAACTGTTTCTCCAATAGTATGAAATAAACCAAAACCAAATAGTCATGGTATTAGAGAAATTTAGCTCTTTCATCACTATTAAACCCTTTAAAGTAAATTGTACATATAAAGAAATGTTATATTCTCCAGTTCTTCTTTCTATTTTGCAACAATGTCACCTGATCAAAACGAGTCATTGAAATACAGCATATGTGGATTTCTTATTTTACCTTATTTACTGTAGTCTCCACACCTACTTGCCTTTTTGGAAGTATTCATAATCTTAGAGTTCTACTTAGTCTCAGCTGTAACTTGGCTGTTACTATACCTTCAGTGTCAGAGACAAAACTAACCTGAACTCAAACTCCACAGCTCTACTGCTCTGCCATAAGATTGAAAATATGCCCACCACATGAAATTACACCCTGTGTTTATTTATCACTATGCCTGCGCTCCACTTTCTTCATATATTAAATGAGGATATGATACCTTCTAATTCCCAGAGTGTGTAACACTCCAATATACCTAAATAGGATGCCCAGTTGACCCTATTCACCACCTCATCATCAAGAATTACTGTAAGATAACTTTCAGCTCTTGCTTGTTTGGTTTTCCCAAGTTCTGTAAAGTTCTCATGGCTTCTGCTCATCACTGTGTCTGTGTGGCCCTCTGTAAAGTCACCTCTTTTCAGTCACTGAAAATGCAGCTGTACAAAGATGTTGGTGCACCAGATTAATCAGTATGGAAGCAGTTCTGGCAACAATTTATCTTTGGCTAATTAAAAATACTTTAGCATATAGAGAAGGAGGTATAGTAAAAATTAAGCATGTTTACATAAATATAACATAACAAAATATTTATATGCAAAATTAGCTTTAAATCAGCTTATGGTATCTGCGGCATTTGAGGAAGATTGTGAACATATGCTTTTTTCAGAAGATCAACACTGCACTTTCATCCTTTAACACAGGAATATTTTAGGTTTTTTTTTAAAGGAAATCTTACGAAAAAACAATAGTTCTGTTAATAGATGAGCTCCTATCATGTTTAAATCACAACAAAAAGATTATAATTTGAGTGAAATATTATTAAAGCAATACATTAATTCTTACAAAACCCTAATATATCTTAAAATCTCTCACCCCATAAGACATTCAGAATGTGTTTGGGCAGGTTCAACCTGTAATATAATCTTTATTCCAGGGAAAAGGCAAGGAAACGTGAGGGAATAACCAGACCAGGCTTGAAGTATATATCTACAGTTTCTCTACCATGTCATACAGCAACAGACATATGACATAAATAGTTCAGTATGTGGTTTTTTCTTTTGTTGTTGTTAGAAAACAAGTAAACCATATTGACAGACATGATCCAAATATAATAAGCTCTGTGATGTTGGCATAAAACTCCCGACAGCAACAGACTAAGGAAGGAACTGTAGCCAGAGGCTACAAAGGAAAAAATGCATTTGGCCTAAATGTATCCGAGTATATCCAGTACTTGCAGTAGCTTGGCAGAAAAACATCTTAGAAATTTAAAAATAATTAGAAAAATACAGAGTGTATACTGTTTGCTCAAACACACTAAAATTACACTTACTAATAACAAACTGTTATTGGAAAAGCTTTTGTATTCAAATTGCATACATAAAAAATAATTTCCTTTTCACATAAAGCACAAGGCACAATGCTTGATTAAAAAAAAGCAAATGCATATTTCAAAAAGTCTCTTGAAAAGGAACTTAAGGCCTGAATTTTCAGCTCTTAAACTTCAGCAGAACTCTAAAGGAGCTGTACTTACATAAAAGTAAATTCCTCTGTGTTAGTTTAATTTCCTATATGAAGAAGATATAATTTTGCTTCTACTGTATTAGATCAGATTTTAGCCCCTCCTCCCTTTTCTTCCCTTCTCCTCTGTTTTCTCTTTGTACCTTTCTAATGCCCTTTTCCAGGACTTCACATACTGCATCTGATTAAGAATTACTGAGTTACAGTGGCAGCAACATCACTGCTTCCTGCTGCATGAGGAAATGCTAAAGGCTGCCCCCCAATAGCTAATAAAGAAAAACTGAACAGCACAAACATCACGGCACCTGAGTCAATAAAGATTTTAATACAACTTTTCAGATAAAGCTCCACAAGGTCTCGCTTCCCTGACCCCAACCACAGAACCTTCCACAACTGAACCAAGCCTGACCTCATGCAAGCATCTGCTTGGTAAGCAGTATTCTAATTTGCAGGATGTTAAGTGACCTATTTTTTTCTCATTTGAGAAGTTAAAAGACAGCAGTATTCTGCTGTTATCAAAAGGGAACACAAGGTAGGCTCCTCTATCAATGCAACAGCTCTTCTGGAAATGAAAGAGGGAAATGCCTATTGAAGAACAGCTTCAATGCAGACAAGGTTGTTTGGACTAATACTTCCTTAACTTACTTCCAGGAATCAGATTCTTGCCCTGATATTTTATTATAATAAGATATCTTGCAAAGTTAGCTTAATTTACTATGAAAAAAAAAAGGGAAGTACTACATTTAGTGGCTGAGGCAAGAGCCATTCAACTCAGAAATTCAAACATCAAATTTCTACTTGTCAGATCTGGAAGTTCAGCTACTTAAAGTTTTCACTCTGAATCCACCAAATATTCACTGGGAAGAATGCTCTGGCAAGAAAACACTTCTTAAAATACATTCAAGCATTTAAATGTTACAGTTTTATATGAACACTGCAGGAGTATCTGACTCTAAAGCCAAGTTTTTATTGCTTATTTATGCAATGATAAATCTACACAACATTTTAAGTCAGATAATGAATTTGTTCAGTCCAGCTTCTAATCTTATGTAATTAAATAATATAAACTCAATTGTATTTCAAATACTATAAAGGAAGCAAAGGGCACATCAAATAAAGGCATTTCAGGAAGGAACCTGAGGAACACACAAGACATTAATAAATAAAAATTGGAGACCCTATGAAAGGAGGTGATTATGAAATAAATACAGTGTTCACAAAGAGATAATTAAATGGAAGATCTGTAGAAGACAAAACGAGGCAGATAGTTTCCTTTGCATACAACAAAAAACTTGAGATGTTTTAATAATGGAGTTGTAATAAGGAAGACTATCACACAACTGTGTCATTCTCATTTTCGCCTGCATTATTCTAAACTTAACAACAAAACCACTGAAAGTTAATTACCAACTCTATCTTGGCACCAAACAGACAGCTAATTATACCCTCAGAACCACAGTAACTGAGACAAAAAATTCAGAAATAAGGAAAATGCTTTTGTCCTACTTTCCTGATGTTGATTTTGGATACCAAAGAAAGTACTAGGAAAAAGTATTTCCAGGTCTGAAATGATCAGAAGAGGATGAGTGTAAAATTATAGCCTAACTTAGATAAAACCAGCTTGCAAATGGGAATGTTTTGTCCACAAAAAAAGTTATTAAATTCTGTGAATACCTTCAACTTCATTAAACATTGAAACAGCTCTCATGTCAGAGCTATGACTGCTCCTATGTGGACCTTTCTTCTGCGAACACCAAAAGAAGTCAAATCAATCTTTATGCCAGAGGCAGCAGCAGTTCTTGGAAAGTTCTATCACATTTAGCATCCTCTGAGTGTTGCTTTAAACATTATTACTTGGAAGGGAAGACCACAGTTTTTTTCTACAGAATACTTCAGGCAGCAATAATTTTCCCCTTAAGAGTTAAAAAGGACCTTTTCCTATCAAACTCTATTTCTTGTCTCTCTCTTTCATTTTCACTTTTAGGAGGGTTTAAACACTTCTGTTTTATAACAACCACAACCAATTCCTACCTAAGGGAGAATCACATACCATCTGTCAGACTGCTCACATCCATCTGCCTTTCAAGCAATCGCACCCAGAAGGTGCACAAATCAATGTGAAAAAGAAGAAACTCTTCATGTACGCGCTCCTCCTTTTCCTGAGTCTCCTTTCTAGCAAAGAACTAGTACCAGCTAAAGGACAGGTAGGGACTCAGAAAGAAAGGAGGGCTGCGGTCCTTGTGTTGCTGGCCTTCCTCAGCTGACAATAATCAACATCCTCCTTTGGTAGGAGGTCAAACAGTCAAGGGAAAGGTTTAACTTAAGCTGAGGATATCATACATTTATGACACTACAACTCTTTCTCATACCCCTTCTTTAAAATCACATCACCAGATATCCCAAGTACCATTCAAGGGATGTAGGGGAGAAACAGGCACAATGTAACGAACAATGCTTTTATTGGAAAGACTGGCTTAAGGTGATTTCCTGCTATTCTCTGTAAGATTGAATAATTGACCCAGGTTAGTTAAAATGTAAAATTACTTCTCACTTGGCCTAGTGTCCCTGTTCAGTTCCCTGCATAGTGCCACAAGCCTTTGTTTCGGCAGAGAAGAAAATTCCTGGAGCTTGGGGAGAGAGGAACAATGGGAGAAAAAAGGCCCAAAGATTCACTTGTAAAGGCACTTCTGCTGAAAGGACTTTTCAAGGCTACTATCGCTTTAGGGGCTGGACTTGGGGTTTTTAAACTCCTTCTGCTCGAGTAACACAGAATATACATATAGGTCTATACCAGCTCAGTCACCCACCGCACAGCTTTCACTCAAATTAACACTCTCATGAGACACTCCAAGAAACCATTTGCCTTCTCCGTGATGTACAGCCAGCGTGATCCACTAGCTCTTGGCACTCCAAGCATTTCTAGGCCTTTTATTTCAAAATACTTCTAGGTCATGGCAGGCTCCTTTGGAAATCCTACAGATGAATTGCAGTCAAGCAGCATTAAGCTCATCCAGCCCTCAGTGCAGGTCAGGTGCCACCCCGAGGGCACACTTTGAGAGCAGCTGCCAGCGTTTGTACCATGGGAGGTCACAGGGCAGAATGAAGGCCCAGATAACCTTTGTATCCAGCCCCTCCACAGTGGAAAAATGGAGCGGAAAAAACTCACAGCGCTCTCCTACCTTTGTCACAAAATACCTTGTAAGGAAGCACTGGCTTACTAAACACTCACTAAAATAACTTTCTGTCCTGCAGTTTTTCATGTAAAACTAAACCATGCCTGCATTCAAAACAATACATTTTCAGTAACTATCAAAATAATCTGATGTTATTTTTCCCTTATTCTTCTAGCCCTGTTTCCTTCACTCTCAGCACTTTGTAAGGACATCTTCATGTGTATATTCCACATGATGTCTGCTGCAAAGTTTGGTAAACACTTAAAATAAGATGTTGCTTTCTTTCAAACCCACAATGAGGGCTCACTTTACCAAAGGCCAGAGCACTTGGTTCATCCTTGTGCCAACTCAACTCAGACACACTGTGCAATGCAGCTAACTCCCAAGATGGGCCTTCCACCCCTAAATTTTCCACTTAAGCAAATTAATGATCAGTAAAGATGGGATACACCCAGAAGACAGAAAACCACTTATTCAGCAAGTCAAAAATGGATACACTGGCACTGAAACTTATAGTTGAAAGTGAAATGCATCCTACAAAGGATACCAGATTTCAGCTGCCTGCTGACAGTAAATATTTCAGGGATGTCCCTAAGATGATTTCTACTGAGGACAAATAGTACCTTCTTGTTAAAAGCAAAAGTCTGGCTTGATAGGGAATAGATAGTTATTTTATGCCTCTAATGGATTTATTCCCTTACGTTTAGTATTTCTCAGAAAGGATGTCACTTCCTCAGAGAATTCTGCTGCTCTACATTTTAAGAACTGAAATGTTCCAGTGAAGCTCAGCTTAAATTTCAGAAGCTGATAGAGAAAATCAAAAGAGAAGAATAAGAAAAGGTATCTGGTGGTTTAGAATGCTAAAATCCTTCCAACTAAAAGACAGCAGCAACCAGAAATCCAGAACCACCCTGATGGAGCTAACTAATCTCACATACTTTGTGGAAGTGGGTGTGTTTATGCTTTGCATGCCTATCTTTTCACATGCAAAAGACAATACCTGACATGTATGTAACTTAAAGAGTTTGCCCTGTAGTCTTAACTACCCTGCCATAAACTTAACCAACAAAAATAGTAATTAACACAGGCGTTTCATAATCTTCCCAAAATATTTTATTAGTAAGAAGGTAACTAAGGACTGTTTTACTATTCAATATAAAAAGATGACTGTTTAGTGTGGGTGTGTGCCAATATATGGAAACTATTTTAAATGAATATTTTTGCAGTGGTCTGGAGGATCATGAGTCTAAATGTTGAACACTCCCTAGTTGCAAATGGGCTCTGCTCTGAATCACTGTGCAACCCTGCACAGAATAAATAGGTGGAGGAAAGATGAAAATTACTTAAGCACATAAACACTTATAATTCTGTACTGTTCAAGAAGATGTAATGCTCCAAATTAAATTTAGGACAGAGACAGACTTAGATGCATTCTTATTAAGGGGCTACCTCAGAAGACAGCACAAAAGGCAGCAGCAGCACAGCGTAGGGCTGTGCAAAGTCACCAGCGGCACACTGAGTGTGCCCAGGACAAGTTCCTATCCAGAGGGCATCTTCTGCAACTCTCAGGGAAAAATTCCTCCTGTGGCAGCCAGGCTTTCTCCAGTCTTTTTTTACTATAAAGGATTTAGATAAAACCAAAAATTTCTATTTTAGATAAAACTGAGGGAAAACCTGGCTCACCAATAAAATCATAAAGGTGCTGTAGAAAAACAATTTTTATGTGTTTGAGGTAACACAACATGCATAAAGAAAGTATAGCTAACTACCTTAAACTGAGAAGAGTTTTACTGCAGTCCACACTTGGATATTTGACAGTGCATGCAAATATGAGCTTTTAACATATGCCATGAGCAATTAAATTTAACAACATAACCTTGAAACTAAAATTAGTATTAATGCAGGTAGAGACTTTTCTCAGAGGGAAAAAAAAAACAAAAACAAAAGAAAGGTGCTAAAAATATATAAAAATATAAGACAAATTGATGTTGATTCCTAATAAATGAGAAATCTTAACCTATAAATACTCCAATTTGCAGAAGACTGGCATAAGACACTATTTAACCTTGGCCTAAAAGCAAGCACCACTTCATTAGTACAAATTGTAATTGAAGATATCAGGGTTAGGTATAAGCTTCCCAATGAAGTTGTGAATTTGTGAGAAATACAAATAAACGCTTTCTCATTTTGAACAGCTGCACATATTTTTAACTTAGGTGAAGTTTCCTTTCTAAAGCTAGCCTTGGACCTGTCAATATCACTTGGTAGTGCCAGTGCTAGTGAATTCATACAAATGGCAAAAGCTAAGATCCTGAAGAAAAAGCCATTTTGTTTACATTCTGAGCCATCATTTAGCTATCTGGTAAAATACCATAAGATTTGTTCATAGCAAGTAATTAGTCAGAAACAAAAAATTATCCAATATTTCTTTTCTGACTGATGTTATCTCAAAAATATTGGATCACATATTTTTCAAAACTAAAAAGAGGATACAATCTGAGAAAACATTAAGAATACCCTAAAAATGGTAGTATTGATGTTATTTTTAGCTAGCAACTTTTCTTTTTCTTAATTTCATTAGGTATCAGGAGACAGCTTCAAAAACACCATGCAATTTATCTGCACAATTTTATTAATACCTAGATTTTGATCTCCTTCCCATTACAAATTCATCCTGCAATGCCACAACACTAGTGCAGAAATAGCATTCAAATTTAGAACTGAAAACCTGAAATACAGTAATTTAAGTAATGCTGAGGTTGTTTGTATTTGACATTTCAGAATCTTGGCCTGTGTACTTGAGGAAAGTAAAGTGTCTTGTATTTGACTTGAGAGTGGTTGGCACACAAACAGCTGCTGCAATCGGCATCACTCCCAAGCAAAACTAATTGACAACTAAAAAGTGATTGACGCTAGAAAGGCACAAGAGAAGTGACACACTCAGAAGAAAAACAGAAATACCATTTTTAAAAAGTACAAAAACATTCACAGAAAACCAGAAAATTATCATCTAAGTATACCACTATGAATGGTTAATGTGAAAATCTATCCTGAAAGAACTGGGGCACTAAAAGGAAACAAAACAAAGCAATCTGCTATCTTACTGTGTGAATAGAACCTTGACCAAAACACGCCTAAAGCACGGTTTCTAGTTCAGTAGCAACAACCCAGATCAAATCCTGATGCTCACTGGCTATTCATCTGAAATACCATTACTGCAGCTGCTACATTAATCCAGCTTTTAGCGTTATTTCCTCTTTCTTCTCCTACATCCTTTGCACTCCCAAAAAAGGATGTGGCCACCATGGTTTAGCCTTCAGGAAAAGAGCATTAGTGGCATTTAGATGATATGTTTTCTTTTCCTTTCTTTTGCTTTACTAGTTGCAAACATCTTAATAAAACTAACAGTGAAACAGGTCTCATTTCAAAGGCTGATCATTTAACATATACTCAAGTGCTCTTTACATTTTTAATCTTGCCAAACATGCCTTTATAAACAGGCATTGTATTACAGCAGCACTAGTGATAAAATGCCAAAGTGGCATTTAGAACTTTATGAATGTGAAGCTCACTGGCAACGCCACAAATCAAACAACAAAGGACCGAGAATGCATAGGGGCCTTTTTTTTTTTTTTTTGTTAAAAATTCATATGAATAAATATACAAGAATAATGATTAGAATATTGTTTTCAACTGCAGTGCTACTGTTTTCATCCCAAATTTTACACCAGCACCTATTTCATCTCAGGGACACTATTGTCTAAGGATGGAAACATCACATCTGTTGCACATTACATACTAACAGTACTGAATTACAAAGATTTTGATCTGTTTGGAGGAAAAGGTGGGAGGAATCTGTTCTTCTGGAAAGAGTTACTACTCCATAGGCAGATTTACTGAGTACAAGACCTGGCAACAGCAGATAGCATCCCACCAATTTACCCACAAACATATTTTAAGAATTAGATCCAAATTAAATTGAATGCAAAAACCTTTACATCAGGTCCTAAGCAAAAAACAAAACAAAAGGCAGAAATTACACAGTTGAAATCTTCAGTACTCAAGGAAACTCCGGGTTTTTCCATGAGACATTATCACACAAAGCTGTCTTTAGCAGGTAGACACAGTTCTTCAGCAAAACTTCAAACTATTCCAGAAGAGTGATTTGCAGTTTAGCACCACCCCACCTACAGCTCTCTTGTGAGAAGCCAGAATCCCAAAGGAAATAAAACACAAGCCAGTAATACACCAAAACCAACCACAGTACACCTTTTGGAGAAAAAAACCCACCCTAAAACCACCCCCACTCCCCCCCACACCATTTTCACAGTGAAGCAGCCAAGTAGGAACAGTAAAAGAAGGCCTGGTTAGTACAGACTCTAATTAAGGGCGATAGATGAATGTATCAAACAAGCTCATTCTGCCAACTTAATGATTCAGCTTCAAGAACTGGAAGTTTTCCTCCTGACTTCTGTCAGAGTGCATTTGAAGATTCGGCCTCTTGTAAGATAACCTTTTCCTCTGCACACAGGAATTACAATGGAGTTCAGCAGATACATCAAGGAAAAGATTATGCTAGTTTTGTGGAAAAATCAATCATGGTCTCCAAAAAATCTAGTATTTTTCTGTGAACACAGTATTTACATATATATATATATGCACACACACCCCAAGGTAAAGTACTACAATTTAAGTACTTCCATTAATCTAGCTGCCCTCACTTTATTTTAAAGACAATATCCTAAAGTCCAAATGAAAATGCTGAAGAAAAATTCAAAGCAGACAGTGGTGTGTTTTCAGCTTCAGTATAAAAGTCAAACAGATTAATGAAGAAACAGAATTTGACCTTTCAATAAACCTGTTCAAAGTTGATTGCATTCCACAAACAGGTTTCCAGCTTTGCTTTTATAAATTATGGATCATTAATTCTCAAACACACCAGTGTGCAAGGTTCATGAGATGCATCTGGAGATTCATTCATGCCTCTGACCATATATACAAGTTTAGCAACAGCTCCAATAACCACAACATACAGAGAGATTGGTTCTCAGCGAAGTATCAAAGTGAGCACTTGTTACCAACTTAAAATCTTCTAACAGGAACTAGTTTCACTCCATCAAGTAACTCTCCATAACAGGAATTTGGAGCTCTAATCACTTACCTGTGAACATAATGCAACTGATGAACAGAATCGATGGCTATCACCATTTCAGCCAAATAAAAACGAGCCATATCTTCCGGGAGTCTGTCCTCAAACTTGCTGAGCAATGTAAGCAGGTCTCCTCCAACATAGTAATCCATTACCAGGTACTATGGCGTGGGAACAATAAGAGAACAGTGAGGGGGAAAAAAAACCCACAATTTGAGTGAATAAAAGACTAAATACTTATTGAAGCAAAAAAAAATAATTCACTGCAAAAATTATTATGGACATAAAAAAAGCTAACCAAGATGCTTAGGTGCTCTGAAAACAGTAGTCAGTTCAACTGCAGTTTAACATTCAGCCTACTAGAATATTTTTCATATTTACACCTCCCCAGATACAGTGAGCCTCATGACAAAATAGTATCAATTTCATCAACAGTCCCATCACCAAACATGGAATACTCAGATCCTCTGGTTTCCCTTATAAAAACAATGCCCTTTGTCAGAATGCTATAGGAGTAAAGGATTAAAACACAGACCTATAAAAATGAAACAAGGGTGTTAATTTGTAATCTCATTTACTTTGCCCTAATTTCCAAGGCCTTCCCTTCCCTTTTTTCCTACCATCTTCTTTTGCCATTAAATGAATTACTTTGGAGAGTAAAGTTTTTAGACTATTAAGATTAAGGCAAAGTCTCAGAGACTTCCAGTGACCTACAGCATAATTCCAGAAACTGTTGACATTACACATGATACAGGACCTGGCAACATAAAATACAACATGTCACCTTCTCTAATTGAAAGCATGGAGAAAAACATTGATTTCTTATGTATTAATGAAACATAAAACTTGCCAGCCATAAAAGTGGATGCAAAGACTTGAAAGAAATCAGAATCTTTCTACATTTTACTGTATTTACAGAATAAAATGCCACTTCTTTTAGCAACATAGTTAAAATTACTGGAAAATGTGAAACTTAAGTGTGAAACTCAGGATTAATATATTTTAGCTTAGTTTAGTTTGTTTTTAACTATGAACAGTGTCTGAAAGGGCAAATGCGGGAAAGAAAAAAAAGTCAAACTAATTATAGCTAACAAACTAATTATAAACATTCTAATTTAACATGCACTGCTAAGACATCACTTTCAAACATCATTGCGGACAGGTCAATTAGAATCACAGAATATCCAGAGCTGGAAGGGACCCACAAGGATCACCGAAGTCCAGCTCCTGGCCTTCCCAGGACAGCCTCAAGAATCAAACCACCTCCCTCAGAACTACCTGAAATTTTTTGTTTAGAGCTCCAGTCTGTTCCCAGGAAGGCAGCCTATCTGCATTTGAAGCAGTGAATCCTAAGAAGACTATAAATAATAAAAAATATTGAAAAATGTAATAATGTGTACCCTGATTTGTTTCTTTAAAATTCTGAAAACACAGGCAAAAGAGACTATTTATTTTAGTTCCCCTAACATATTTGCCTTTCCCATTTTCAGAAAAAGACACTAAAATATGAAGAAAAAAATCTGCAAAATTATGCCAGCTCTAGGGAAGATGAGGGGCAGGCAGAAATATTACACCTGTTTCTTTTCCCTCATATTTTCCATAACAATAAAGGTGATGAACAAAGATTTTAACAGCTTGATACAGGGTAACATGGGCATCCTCATTGATTCCAGGTGCATAAGAAAGCACAAAAGGCATTTCCACAAGATTTTAAATGTGTTGGTAGTCAGATTTTCATCTGTTGCTTTATGACAGGAATAATAAACTTCTTAAATTATGCTCACAATCCTTACAGAAGATAAATATCTTCTACTCAGTGGTGCTCCTACGCTCCTTCTGGAACAAGATTGACTGTACTAGTTTCTTATGTTTTACAGTTCTAGAAAATGCATTAAGCCTTTGGAACTTCAGAAACTGATTATTAAGTGATGCATTGTACAGACATCTCCAAGAGCTGAACTTCATGCTTTGAAAGTATATTGAAAAAAAAAAAAAAAAAAAAAAGAGTCTTCAGATTCTCCTAAATGATCTGTACTCATTCTCAATCACTTTTAAAACCTCTGCAACTCAGCTACTGGATATAGAAAAATAATGGAATTTTGGCTCTTAAAGCACAGGATTTTGTACCTCCTCCTATATTTTCAAGAGCAACACAGTAGCCTAACAACACAGAAATCTTCAACCTCAGGGCACTAAGCTGTGAAAATGAAGTTAAATACATGCGTAGGAATGACAATCAAATCTGAAAACTAAATTTTACATTAAAAAATTCTGTCAAATATCCAATGTCAAATATCCATGTCCTTATAAAAAAGAGGGGTTTTTCAAAGCTTAAAAATACTTTTCTAAATGTACACAGTCATCTAGATCTATTCAAGTCTCAAATACTTCTCAAAATACAAGTATGACAGCACCATCTTTCCAAGAGAAAGAAAAAGCATGGATTTAAGAACTCTGAACTCTAGTAACTAGTGGAAGCTTAACACAGGCATTTAATCCTAAATCGCAGATTCATTTCATGGAAGTGACCTCTTCAGATCTCATCAGCTCAAGTAGGGTCAGCTAGAAAAGGCTGACAATGACTGTCTCCAGCTGGGGTTTGAGTATCTCCCAATAAAGCAGGGTTTTCTTGTTTTCTGATGAAACTATATTTATTTCAGGTTGTATCTGCTGGCTCCTGTCCTCACCCCAGGCACAACTGAGAGGAATCCAGCTCCCTTGTCTCGATTTCCTCTATCAGGTGTTTATACACATTGATGATAACCCCCCCTCCATCCTACATTTCTTTGAGCTGAAGAATCCCAGCTCTCCATACAGGAAGGATGCCCCAGTCTCTCAGTCATTTTCTGGCCTCACAATGGACTTGCTCCAGCAGTTTCATGTCTCTTTTGCCCTGGGGAGCTCAGACCTGGACACAGCAATTCAGGTGCAGCTGGGACAGGGCTGAGCAGAGAGGAAGGACCTCCCCTGACCTGCTGGCAACACTTTTCCTTACATTCCCAGAATACTCCTGGCCTATTTTACTGTGAGAATGTATTGCTGGCTCATGGTTAAGCTTGTTATCCACCAGGACCTCAAGTAAAGCTGCTTTCCAATCACCTGGCTCCCAGCATGTACTGGGTTTCTTTTACTCCACCCCAGGTGCAGGGCACTGCCTTTCTCCTTGTTGAACTCCATGAGTTTTCACTCTGTCCCGTTCTCCAAGGTCCATCTCAAGGCAAGCAACAGTCACTGCTCAAGCACATCTACTGCTCAATCTACACAGATCTTTTGTAAAGGCCACTAGTGTTACACGTGATTTTAATAAAAAGCATATGGAGAACTGGTGATGATACAAACTCCCAGTATTCCTGATATTTTGCTTAGCAGGCTGCAGAACTAGCTCCTGTCAGCAGACTATCAAAGATGAAGAACAGAACCTGCTCTGTGCTTAGTGAAAACAAGGAAACTGGCAAGAATAAAACAAATTCTAGCAGGCTGCTCTGGAATATATAATATTTTCCTTGAAATGTTGTTAATGATAAGATCAGAATTACACAATACATGAGATTATTTTTACTGTCCACATTAACAAAGCAGGAAGCCGGCTGGAAGGTATTTATGCCAACAGTTAGACTTAGAAATGCAGAGACCAGTTTCTGTACAAATCTACCAAAATACTTGGACCCCAGGCATCTGAATTGACAGAAGAAAGTGAAATATAATGGCAAAAAACACTGCAATTCTGCAAGAGTTCCATGTACAGCACTTCTTGTATTAGACAGACTGGGAAGAAAAGATTATTGTGGCTGTATAGTAGATTTAAAAAAAAATCGAAGAATTGCTGACGATAAAGAATCCAAAGCACAGGGCAATAAAACCCAAATAATCAAAATCTATTAATGTGTAGTTGTTTAGTTTTTCAGGCATAAATATTACCAAAATTGTATCACAATCAAAGTATTTTTTAAATGGGAAAGGTTTTATGGAAAATTGGCCAATTTTCCTCATATTAGTTTCTTTATGCAAGTCATTCAAAATACTCAAAAATTAAATAACAGAAAAGAGACATTTTAATCTACAACTACAGCTTCCAACTCTAACTTATGAGCATTTAGTGGCATTCTTCCATGATGCAATAACATTTTATTGTTTTGTGACAGCTTACTGAGTTTAAGTCCTCAAAATAGTAAGTTGTTTCAAAACAGGGCTACTCCCATTTTCTCTCTGTAGAACAGTAATCAGCATGGTTAATCATAAAAAAATTAAAGTACAATAGAAAATTTACATTAGTAAGTGCACTTTTAATTTTATAAATCCAATTAAATTGGAATGACAGATCCAATTATAAAAGAGAATGTGCAGATAGACCAAGGTTTATCAACAAATGCAAAGTGGTTTAGAAAACAAACCTGCCTTCCTGAGGTATTTTTATCAAAACTTTCCAAGTTTCTGACCAGTCTCCACCCTTCAGAATTTTATGGAAAAATCACAGATCCTCATATGATCTGCATGGTCCAGAACACAAAATTAACAAAAAACTATTTTTCTGTTTCAAACCACGATCAAGTCTCTGCATTTGCACACAGCTATACATGTTATATAAAAGCAATACTCACTAAATAGTTTTCATCCTGGAATGCATAATGTAATGTTGTGATCCACTGGTTATCTCCATTCACTAACACGTCTCTCTCTTCTCGAAAACAGGCTGTCTGAAGGGGAGAAAATAATTACAGGCTTTAAGTAAAATATATAAAAAAAACATTTAGCAAGTTGATTGTGTTTTGACATTATATTTGGGGGAAAAAATCAAAACTGCCTCTCAGTTAAAATGTCATTTATTACACTATCCAAACATGACCAAATCTAGAAAAAAATAGATATGAGAAGAGCCCATCTTCAAATTTAAACAGTTGTACTTCTCTGTACTGTTAAGTGAGGCAAAGGGATAAAATAGCTGCTGCTTCCCATCATCTAAAATGTCAAAATCTTGAGGCATCAATAATGATGGAATAGCAATGTATGATTAAGAAAAACAATCAATAATGGCATTAGATAGTTGCTGCTGCTCTAGGAGTCAGAGAGCTGAAATCTGGAGTATTCTGTTGTTGTTGTTTTATCTCATCATGCTGTTAGTCTAGTTTTACACTTGAGTTTTCACATGAAGTTGTTTTCATTTGAAAGTAGCTGCCAATAAGTCCATGTAGTCATCACTTGATAATCATTAACCATTTTCTCCACATGCCTTGGTCAGGAAAAGCAGGGAGAAATTAATATTGCTCTTGCCAGATATAAGCTGTTGATCAGACATCCCAAGAGGTTTCCCTTCAATACACTGGAAAGAAAAACAGGAGGCAGGAGGTGCCCTCATATCAAGTGGAACAGAGGAGGAACAAGAACTGCCAACAAATGTTTTAATTGTGGAACACATTTGTACAAAACAAAAGAAGATAAAATGTGAAGAAAATAACCAAGTGCAAAGCAGCAAGGCATTAAATCCAATGAAGGTCTTGCAACCTGCCCTGAGTAATGGAAAAAAAAAAACCTCAGCAGAAACAACTTTGCAGAATGACAGACAAAAATGACCAAAGAGATGAAAAGCCAAAAAGAAACTACTGCAAAGAAATCCCATAAACATTTTGAAGGGATTTAGTTCTGAAGTGAATATCACAATAAAACAAAAGGTACCAAATAACAAAGCCAACACACAATTTTGTTCAGAAAAAAAGATCTAAAAGATAGTACAAAGAAAAGAAAAATATTGTATGGACTCTATTTAGAAGGCAGATGGAGAGTTTGAGAAAAACATAGACCATATTTTATTCCAGCACACTCTGCTCTTCACAAAGATGTTTCATCATTTTGAACCCTGCTTTGTCTCTTCCATCTTCAAAACAGTTAAATTTACAGGAAATTCAAGCCTTTGCTTTTTATTTTTTCAGTTCAGTTTCCAAATCCAATAGGAAGATAGAAGAACTCTTGCACAGCTTTTGCTGGCTGTGAAATTTGGAAAGTGAAGAAAAAGTGAGAAAAGAAAATAGCATTTGAGATTGAGATATGCACAAGAATACAGGCAGCAAAAACAGAGCAGCACGTAACTCCCTCCTCCAAGCAAATAAACCATCACAAGTCCTTCTTTTTTTGTGAATAGTGAGATATGCAGACCAGGAAAAATTAAGATGGCATACTTTAATCACTGCATAATGCAGGAGATAAATCAGTGAAATTTGAAAAAACAGCAAGACATACTTAAAACAAATACATTCAAAGGTTATTGAATGAAAAATAGTCTTGGGGTAGGAGAATGAGCATGGATCATCTTCAGAAGGAAGAAATGCTGTTTGATGCTTCAGCATGATTTTTTCCCTTCCTTCTTTGTAAACTCTTGACAGATTTTGGAGAGAAATAACTATGAACTCTTGTTTTCACAGGGATAAATAACAGGTAGTTTCTCTACTTATTATGACAGAATTCATAGGATTAGTTACTAGTGAGTTTATATAATTCTACTTGTTTTTGCCATGATTTGACAAAAGACTGCATTCCTTGAGCACTCCAGGCACCCACCTCTGGGCAACATGCCTAGAGCTGAAGCAACAGCTACTATCACAGTAGATCACAGCTGAGACAGCAACAGCCAGAACTGAAGTAGTAAAAAAAACAAGAAAAAGAGACAGCAGCAGTGGTTCTTTTAATTACTGTAACATCGCTCAATCAGGCTTTTTTAAAAATGAAGCCTTTTTTTCTGCCTTCAATTATTCCAGCATTACATTTCATCTTCCCTAGGCAGTGTCCTTGAACTGTTGGCAGAGAACTCCAGAGGTCATCTGATCCAACTCTCTGTCACAGCAAAGCCAACCCAGTGTTGTGGTTGTACCTCTCCCGTTATCGTCGCCTTCAAGCAGCAAAGAATTTGACCTGCTCTGCTGTTTGGTGCTCATGTCCTCACAGCTCAGAGTCAGCACCTCCTGGGGATGCTGACTGCTTCCATGCTGCCTAACATTTGTCCTGGGCTCTCCTGAGCCTCATCTGGCACCAGGGTAGCACACGTGTAACTCTAAGTGACTGTCAACGCTCAGGGTAACAGGTCTGGGAGTGTAACAGCAAGATGTCACACACTTCCAGGTATTCCTCGTATCAGTAACGTTCCCAGTTCTACATCCCATCTCAACAGTGGCAAGTATTTGGAAAATTTATGCTCTGTATTATACAAAAAAGAACTTTGCAGCCCGTATAATTTTATTGTAACAAAGTTTTTGCACTCAGCTTGCAGTCCTCGACCTTAATCTGGCATGCTCAAGCCTCTTTTGAGTACATACACCCTTTTTGCTTTTACAAATGACTCCTACTTCCCACACTGTTGATACAGAGGTACAGGAACATACAGATCTATCTATATGCTTGTGGTTTTGGACTGCACAATTTTCCTGTGTATCTCAGTGCTAGTGAAGTATACTGCTAACAGAGCCAAAATGGGTCACTTTCCCCATCAGAAGTAAGAAGTGCATTCATGAACGTTTAAAAATGACAGGTTACAGTTGCTAAAGGTCATGCTTTATAATGCATTTTCACTCCAGATGGTTCTCTTTCCACTATATACCCATGGGTTACAAATACATGGAAAAACATAGCTGTAATTCTTTTTAGGCTAACGGTTCAGACTTTCAGAGATTCAGCTGGACCCATGGGAAGAGTATTTTTAATACCTTGCATAGAGAAAAATTTTGGAAACCTATTTATAACTGTATGTTAATGAAAAGAAACAGTTTTCAAACTCACTTTAAAAGGGTACATTTAAAAATAGAGTGGAGCTTTATTCCTGGTCTTTTTCTTTTTCACTGAAATAATAAAACTTACAGTAATGACATTTGTCTTGGAGAGAAATCTCTTTGTATCAAGACTACTGCCAGATTGCTCAGTATCTGAATAATTTCTGAACAAAAAGGAAACACATTGTGCACATCTAACCCCAATCTGCAAGCCATTTATACTTCTTAATGTGATAACATTTTCATTAAAAGAGACAGGATGTGCACACATCAGAAATTGGCTTTAATTTGTCTGAATACATGATTTTTTTCAAGTGTGATGGTTTCCCATTGATCTCACTTCCTACCAAGATGTAATTAAAACATAAATGCGGAAATTAGAATAAACCTGGAAGCAGTTGAACAGCAAGGCAGTCTGAGAGCAGCAAAGTTGAGGTCTCAAATCAAAACCATATATTTATGAGTGTATTTTTAGTATGAATAGATGAAGAATTTCAAAGCAACTTAGAGAGTTAGATACATGTTCCATCCAAAATTAACACACAAGTATTCAGGTGCAGGCTGCATTTTATAAGTTTCCTTTCAAAGGAGTCCAGGGGAATTATATCAAGGACTTTATGAAGAGCAGAGCTGTATAATGAAAGTAGGCAGCTATGGTAAAAAGCTGATGAAAGAGCTGTTCCACCTTTTTCAGACACAAAATGGACTCCAGCTATAATGAGGAACTTTTTATCACATATTTTGCAGATGAACATTTTTAGGTAACATGCACTCTCATTAATTTGCAACTTTTATCTTTCTGATTTTTCAGTCTACTCATTTTACTTTACTAAGTAAAATGAGCCTTTACTAAGTTGTAACTACTGATAAACTAATAGGCTTAATGAGCTATAGCTCAGCAATTACCTTCTTACAGCTCAGTAACTGCCTTCCACCATGGAAAATATTTGCTAAAGACTACATTCCTGACTGAAACAAATGCATTAAAAGATCACTTATGTAGTTGGTAATTCTTGGGCAATTACAGAAAAGGCATAAATGTCAAAACATTCAGCCTGACAGAAATCAAGATTCCAGGGTATTTAAATCCTTCTGATCAATTGCTTTAAGCTTATTTAATATTAATCTTTATACTGCCAGTAAATAGTGAAGCACTTCCTCCATCCCTCTAATAAACACGGAGACTTGTGGACACAGAAATGACAATTCAGCAGAGTAAGAGGGGACATAATCATGAATAACATTACTAAAATCTTACTTCAGCTCTCTTCAGCATCTCCCACTTATTAAGTATCTTCATGGCAAAAACTTTATCTGCATTTTTCAGTTTTACTACTGCAACCTGGAAAAGAGAAATGAAAGATAAGTAAGTTATGACAAGAAAATGCATATTGTTTTCATTTTTATGTAACCTTGCAGTTTTGGAGGTTTCTTCCTGAAACACAGAACACATTTTTACTATGCACACAATACCACACCATGAAGACAGAAACACCTCAATAGTACAGGAAAATTTCAAGTTTATTGTAAGCTTTCATTATGTATCACACTTTCCCGATGTATAATTTTTTCTAGGTGATTGTCAATGAAAACTGGCATTTCTGACCATCGCACTTCTTGCTCTATCATACTGTCATGCAGCTCTCTCTGGCTCTATGCTTTTTTTATTCCTGGACTTCAGTCCTACCCTCTAATTTAAATTTTAGACCCCTCAAGTAAAGGTAATGGCACAGCAGATTCTAATTTAGATTTTGGTTTTAGACACATATAAAACTGTAGGTTTGCCATAAAACAACTTCCACTCTCGTTTCAAATAATGCACTAGATTTTCTTCTGACAAAATGACTTCACATTTTCCACCTGAAGTTCAACGAGCTCTTTATCATGTGTGCTGTAAGCAGGAGGGAAACAGTGAAATACACAATTTCTAGAAAAGTAAAACTTAACAAAACAAGCCTGCCCAGCTGCCCCTCCTTTCCTCATAGTTTCTCAAACATTAGATGCCACAGGCCTCTGTAATAATAAATTAACAAAGTTCACTGACACCATCCTTTTCTGAGAATATTAGTTTTGTTTAGCTATAATATAAGCTAACATAGAACATTTTTAGGAAAGAGGGAGGGAAGAAGTTTACACAAACCTCTTTTCACAGTTCAGGCTTCTCTGGGTATGGAAAGCTCGGCATCTTAACCAAAATGGGTATGAAAGTGCCAAAAACTCAAAGCTGCTGATCAGAACTAGAGCAGCATTATCATCCCAACTACAGAAAAGTTCAACAATCCCTACATTTCAACAACCATTCTCCAACTATCCTGTTCTGCCTCTTCCCTTTCAAAGGAATCTTACAACTAAATCAGATAAAAGTTTACTTCTGTGTGCATCTGGTTACAAACCAACATGCTGTCACACAGATTATCATCATCTTCATCCTGCAGGCCAGTGACAAAAAAAAAAATATGAAGGTTGAACCCAACATTCCTTTCACCTCTTTCATAATCAGTAAACCAGCAATGTGTGAAGACAGTGATAACAGAAAAGAAATTACAGGATCAGACACTTTGAAGAAAGTGTCATGCAAACCTCTTTCAACCATCTTCAAATGTGTCATCAGCTACAACAGCCTCACAAACGAGGCAAAAGCACAGGTTGAAGGATTGCAATACTCTGATGTCTAAACCAACGTGTATCTCAGTGTAGCTCTTGCCTAGCTACAGATTCACAGACCAAGCAGCTGTCACTTCCCAGATGTGCATTACTGGCCCTGCTCCTGACACTGCTGCCTTCTGGGGTTGCAGGGGGAGGAAATGGCACTGAGATAAAACGAGGAGATAAGACAGAAAGGTACTACATTTATTTGTTTTGTTTATGGACCGGAATTTTTAAAGGTTACCTCACACAAGGCTCAAGTTCAGGTTTAGAATCCATCAAGGAATTTTCAAATTTGAAAAACAAAAAGGGATTATTACTTTAGCCCATAATATAATAATTTTAATTCATAAAGAATGTTTGCTCTGCTGTACATGGTAACCCAAGATTGAGAATCACAATTTTTTTTTTGAGGGAAAGATGAATCCTCTGCAATGATACATAGCCCAGAGCATGGATTTGATCTTGATTATCCTTTTGCTTTACTAACTCAATCTCAGTTAGAAGCTCTGCTAAGCCATTATCTGCATCAATTTCTAATGAGAAATGGCAGGAGGAGAAAGCCTTAACACTGCACCTAGTCAGTATTCAAACTACACCCTACGTAACTTGCATGACAGGGACACCCCCAGTGATGCAGCCTGTGGTATGAAGCTACAATGTAGCTGTGCCCCAAAGACATTTAAGGGTTTTGGGACTCTTTCAGGGAAAAATTAAGATGCTGCTGCTCCTAAAGCTGAGTAGCTCCCACTGCCCAGCATGGAATGTAAGTTTTTCCCCACCATTAACCATTGGAGTAGAGGCAGCCAGAGGCATAAGACAATACACATATTTCAAGGCCAGTTTCAGGATTTAATTTCTTGCCTGTAGCATGCTCAGGTCAAGGCTGTGTAATTCTGCAAAGGACTTGGTTATTGGAAGACACACAGTAAGACTGCACAGCTGCCTAAATTTCCAGTCTCCTGCTCAGCATTCACTTGGACACAAATGCAGGAGCTACAGCACTGCCTTTGGTGAAGATTTAGAACAAAGGCCTTCTCTGGCATGAACAAGGGCTTGGTACCTTCTTCAAATGTGTAACAGCATTGAAGAGTAACTAAAGAACAAAAACAGACTCATGTTTACCAGCTGTGTTTACAATCAGTCTGAAGCTTCTAGTCTGTGAAAGCCATTAATGTTATTCCCTATCAATAACCACCACACACAAAAGATCACAGACATCATCATCATCTTTCTGCAACAACAGCATGTTTTTGGGGGTGTCTCAGTACTTTATGAAAGTAAATTCTAAAACGCTTATTCCAAGACTGTGAAAATAAAACCTGACAGTTCAGCAATGAGCAGATTGATGTAGTTTCTAATTGTAACAAAAAATATTCTGAATCATGATTACAAACCCAGGCAGTGTTTACACATACACAGAGTATTTACTACCTACACAAAGGCACAAATAGACACATAGTTTTGTTTTGATCTTTTCCCTTCCCCAGTGAAGCTGTCAAGCCTGAAGAAAGAATAATCATTCCTCTTCTAGTGATCCTGAAGTGTCTTGCTACAGGTACTTAGACTTTTTAAAGGTTGGGGCTTTTTTTAAATTTTATTTTCCTGTGAACAGCCTAAAAAAAATTATTGGTATGTGCTGATGTAAACATCTTTGGTTTAGTCAGATACGAAGTTTTTTCCCAGTCTTCCAACCGTTTTCCATATTTCCCACAAACAGCATTCTAGTTTGGCATGCTGTCAGACACCTTCTGCCCCATGCTTGGCTACTTGTCTCTATGGTATTTTATACCATATGATATTTTATACACTTCCCCTTTGCTTAAAAAGCAATTGCCTTATTCAGAAAAAATCTAGGATAGAACCTACTAAAGTTGAAATAAAAAGAAAAAGAAGAACAATACAGGTAGAGAAGAAGATTCAGCATTAGTGTTCTTGTCCAGCAAGAACAAGCAGACAAGAAAGAATGTTACTGTTCATAACTATATGACAAAAATTAGGAGTAACTAACTCATTCTCAAACTACAAAATTCATCATCTTCAAAATATCAACAATATAACCTAGTATCTGCTAGCATAACCATACACTGATTTTTTTTTTTTTCAAAGCTGTAATAGAATCAACTGAAAATTTTGGTATTCGACAAAGCTTTCACTAAGCTGCACTTTTATACTGCTGAGGGACACCACTAAGAGCTGTTGCCCAGTTGCTTCACCTTTCCTAGCAGGATTTTTCAGCTCCCAAGTTTAAAGCCTTTTTGTTTTGAGTCAGGTTTTTCAAACCTTGCTGCTCAAAGCCAGCACAATGAAACACTAGAAGCCCACATTATTAATTTTACCATGATGATTCTGCTCCTCCCCCAAGCAAAACATCTGTGTTTTCTAAAGACAGCATTCTCACATATAATTGTAAATAAGTAAATGTATGCATGCAGAGGGAATGGGCATGTGAATAATTTGACAAAAAGGAAGCCTTCTCAGAAGGCAGAAAAAATGGTAAGGGAAAAACAAAACTAGGAACAATGAACTCTTACAGTTATAAGCAGTAACTAGTTTAAACTACTTTTTGTCTGCATTAAACTTGTAAAAACAAAAAAAGGGAAATATTTCTTGACTATGCAAATTGAAGAAATTGAGTAGTGTAAAATCAAAATAAGAACAAGTCTGAGACTGTGCCAAAGAAAACCTGCACTAACTTTGTAGTCTACAGAATTTCAGAATTATGTTGATTCAGGAGACAAAAATTACCCCTCCCAGTAACCTAGAGCAACCTTGGTCTCATTTATAGTTTGCTGGAAAGAAAATACATTCTTTCAGATTTCTTAATCTGTCTCAGTAAATACAAGTATTGTGCAATTTAATATTAATATAGTTTTTTTGTGGTTTAAGTAGCAGTAAAATTTGGTGGTCCTTTTTTCAATCTTGCTCAGATATTTACCGGTTATTTTACAGGAAAATTAGCAATTTCATATAGAACTTCTTTTCTTAGACAAATGTCTGTGTAGAACTTGTCTTTGCTAAGCTAAGTACTGCTAAGTATTTCCAAATTTTTATTAAGTTCTACTTTAACAACATAAAAACCCAAACATCTTCATTGAAAGAACTTCAGATTTCCCCTTACTGATGATTTTGACAATTAATAGAGTCATGCTGTCATCCTCAGATAAGGAATTAGAAAGAAACACTGTTCCTAGAAGAGAAGAACTAACCGATTACACAGACTGTCCCCAGAAGAGGACGGGGAAAGTTACATTCTCACTGTTCATGGGATGATTCACCACAAAGAACTTCCTGAGAAAGAACTACGGTTTCTTTGTGGTTTAGCTGCTGTGGAGTTCGATGCTGATATAGCAGACAAAAATTACTTCTCTTAAAAACACAATATAAAGCAGGTTTCATGTATGACCCTTCTGACAAGAAGGCACCAACATCAGCGATTTTTTTCTTATATTTAATGCAATCTGTACATGAACTCAGCTGCAACTCCTATGGTAGAGCACTGACCAGGACTAATCTTTCAAGCAGAAGTGTTTACATCAAAATGGAGATTGCAACATTCTCTGTGGCAGAGGTTTAGACTAAAGATAAATTAACCATGAGTAACTTCAGCCATCAGTCTCCTTTATAAAGAAGCTTTACTCCAAACAGAGCAAAACCAGGAGTGATAAAACAGCTAAATAAATACTACGGTTTTTTGTTATTTTTACAGCTGCCCAATGATTATATTTGCACATAGGGATCAGAGGATGTAGTGGCACACACTACAGTAAAAATTCCTCTTCCTTACATATTACCTACAAGAGTCTGCTCTTCTGTAATCACAGACTAACAAAGACTGATTTTCACTCAAGATGAAAACATGTAAGTGAACCTGAGAACAACTTTTCTCGGTCACATGCCAGAGCCTCCAGAAATCTTCTCCTGTCAAAGAGAACTTCTATTTCCAAAGGCAATGAAGACTTTGATCAGAAAATCTTTTTCTTATTCTTTGGATTTAAGTTCATGTGAATTTTCAGGCAGTATGAAGCACCTCCTTCAGAAGCTTTACACACTATCCACATCTGCAGTATACTTGCCTACGAAAAACTCAAGGCACTGCTGTACATTAGATTGTTCTTCATATAGTGTACTGCATAAAAAAAAAACTCATGTTCCCAAAAGATATAAAGTAAATGGGGCAGAAACATTTAACATTTTAAAGTTTCCTCGACTTAGTGATCAACAGACTTGTCTGGCAACTTCAAATAAGAGATAGCTTATTCAAAAGCAGCAAAAAATTGTATGGTTTGCCAGCAGAAGGTGACTACTGAAAAAAAATAATGTCTGCTGAAGTTCTTAAAAGAAATACAGGGAAAACATTCAAACATTCACTAAAATAGGAAACTAAATGACAGGAAAAGAGAGATTTCTCTATGTTGCTGAAATGTCAGTGCCAATATTTGGC
Organism: Poecile atricapillus; assembly: GCF_030490865.1. NCBI lineage: Eukaryota > Metazoa > Chordata > Aves > Passeriformes > Paridae > Poecile > Poecile atricapillus. The sequence goes on from NC_081251.1 coordinate 100,275,217, forward strand.
TATTTAAGCTGCTGAAAACTACTTTCAGACTATATAGCTATTAGGAAAATTAGCAATTATTAGTAATGTTCTATATCATTAATTACACACTGGCCTCCTCCTCCTGAATGGAAAGAATTAGGCAAGCAAATTATTCACCCTCAGACAGTTGAAACATGGTCTCTTAATCCATGTGAGACTGCCTGCTCTCAAAATTCACAAGATTTAAAATGAGCTGTCAAAGAATGTATAAAACAAGATGCGCTGGCAGCAAACATTATGTGGGCCTATAATATCCATTATGGCTAAATACTGTAAAAACCTGTATATCAGTGTATTGTTATTAACTGTCTCTCCTCAATGCTGCAGGTTTGCAAGAGAATTATCCAAACCCTTCCACCTCCTTGTCATACATACCTCCCCAAAGGCTCCTCGACCAATCACCTTCAGAATCTCAAAATCTTCTTTATGCAGTCGCATCTGTTTCACTTTAGATGTAAAAGGTTTGGCTGAAACAAAGGGGAAAAAACAATAATTGGAAAAAAAAACCCAAAAAACAAACCCATGCAAACATCAAAAAACAAGGTAACAGTAACACAGAAAAGATGCAATCAGAGGCCTAGAAAACAAGGGATCATTTTGCTTATATACCTGTATATACTAAAGGAATATAATTAAATTTAAAGCTATAAATAATGAAGAACTAAGTCAAAACTGCTGTGAGAAAAAGGTTTACAAAGTATGCTTGCTTTTGCCTTCTCTTAATTAAAAAAAATGGAGTCAAAAAGTCTATTTTTCCACAGACTTTTGAGTTCACAGACATCTACTGCATCTGTGCTATATAACTCTGATTGCAAAAGCAAAGTATAATATAATGAGTTCACTTTGGATAATATTGATTTATTTGCCAATCAGCCAAATAATACTGTATTCAATGAAAAAATAAAATGATGATGAATTGTAAGTGGAAGGGCAATATTGGCCTACATAATGTATACTGCAATGTTTTTGAAAACTACTTCTTCAACATAGGGAACACTTCTAAGTCAATTCCTGGATCTTGGAATGAAGAACAGTTGCACTCATTATTAACACATTCAGTGAAAAATCAATGTATTTTCAAGTTAAGCTTCATTTCCCCCTTTTTTTCCCCCCTTTTTTAAAATATATTTGAAAGCAGTAAGCAAAATAATGTATTGTATTCCAAACAGGTAAAACCCCAGCATTGTTTGCAGTAAAACAGTCTCAGGAGCACCATTCCTCTCTTTCAGCCCCATTTAGCACAACAATTAGCCAGTCCTGGTTCATTAATACATGCTCTCTGCATGCATGCAAAATATCCAAGCTACTTATAACTCTACATCAAAACACACATAGCACAACCCTTGGTCAAAAAAACCCAAAAAAAACCCCTCAAAGTAATTTAATAGGAAAAGGTGTTCTTTATAAAATTATTGTTTAAAGGCATGTTCAATACTTCACACAAATTAAATCCTATTACTAAAACAGATACTTCAGTAGATATGGGTCATACAAAAGGTTGCATAATCAGGACTCAGATGGGTCTCAGAAACATATATTCAATTTCTGGCTTGAAGGCAGTCTAGTTCAATGATCTCAAACAAGCAACTTGAGATACTTCAAGTTTCACATCTATGAAAAGGGGACAGTATTTTTGTAACTAGGCACTGACCATCACATTCCTGAATCACAAAAACCCCAAAAAAGCACATTGTAAAGTCACCATTTTACAAGGAGGCCCATAAAAAACTTACTAGCTTTCAGGGTACAGGGGCCCATCTCTCTCTACAGACACTGATGGAATCAGTGCAGCTTTATTTGCGGGGAAGAGTTGTAATAGGCACCCTATTGCAGAACAATTTGTTCAGAATAACATTTCTAAACAGAAATGGGGAACTGTGTCCAAAAGCTCCAAAGAGCAAATTACCCTAAGTAAGAACCAAGTAAAACAGACCTAGACACATGTAAGAAACCAAATCTGGGTTCTCCTAAAATTCAGTACTTTCTATTTCTAATGTTATTAAATAATTCTGCTAAAACCATATAATTAGATTTAGAACTTTAGTATTAATCATGCAGCCCTTCAAGGCGCTACAGCATCCTTGCCAAAAAGCCTAATGCCTTCTATTCAGCAAATGAATCTTAGAAACTGAGTCAAGACACAAGCTACCTGTAGTTTTGATACCTAAAAACCCCCAGAAAATGTTTTCATCCTAGTCCTTAAAGTAGCTTTCTAAATCACATCTGAACAACAATGATGCAAAAACGCAGGGATTTATGTTAATGGCACAGCTCTACTAACATTCGTGGTACAATAGATGAAACCCTTTAAAAATCTCAGTGGTTCCCAAGTCTGAACCTGGCCTCCTTTTTACTGAAATTTCTCAGATACCAGGAATCAATTCTCTCCCAGGAATTACATCTGTTCCAACTACAGGAACATCAGCTTATAATTAAAAAAAACACCCAGTGTTAGGTCCAAATAGTAAAGATGCAGCCATATAACACTGAGATTTTTCACTGTAGTGCTACTGTTCCTTTACATTTATAATAACTTTATTATAATTATTGAATTACAAAATTAAAATACAGATTTTGTATTACGTTTTAAGTGTTGCTAAAATGCAGTTTAAACAAAAGTATATTACTCAAGTTCGCAGAGATTCCCCAAACTTTCAATAATATTTTATTCCTTGAAAGAAAGGTCTTGCAGTAGAAAAGGTAGTAAGGAAATGTACTGCTTTACTTGGACAGCCTGACCTGTGCTACACTAAGAGACTGAATATAAATATTAATACTACTGACAAATACTACTGAACAAATTAAAACAAGCCATTAGAGCCTTTTAACTTGAAAAACAACTGATTGAAAACAAACATGTAGTTCTCAACTTCAGCATTTTTTGACCATTATATGCCTGGCTAGAGTACAAGGCAAAATATCTTGCTAACAAGCAACAGCATAGCTGTTTAAACCACAAAGCTCTTCTTCACTTTATATTGCAATGAAAAGCCTGTCATTCTTTAATTATTACATTCTGAAATCTTCCAGGGTTCCCATAGGGACTCTGGAAAAATAAACATCACTATAACTACTTCAGTAAAATAAAGACGACAAAAATAGGTTTGGAGTAGGTTAAATGATTTATAGTATCAGCATTAGTGGAAAGGTTTGTAAAACCTCCCTCCTCTAACTTTTTTATCACCTCTAGCAGAGATGTCAATGTAGAGCCAAGCAGCTTTTGGAAGATAGAGACACAGGAGAAAAAAAAAAAAAAAGGAAAGGAAAAGGAAAAAAAAATAAAGAATTGCTCTAGGAATGTGCTCCAAATAGCTTGTTCCAAAAAAGGTCTATTTGCTTTATCATCAATGTTGTTTGTCTACTGTGCAAACATCTGCTGCTCTTGTGGCAACAGCAATGTTAAGTATAGAAAACTTGGCATGGCCTGGGGTATTGGAAGGCCTCTCTTCAGACAGCGCTTCAGCCATGGAGCTTTCCAGACCAGGAGGTTAACAGGCAGACCTTTTGCAACCAGTTTGGCAGTGTCCTACAAGCCTTATGGAGAGAGCAAACTGTCAGGCCAGGGAATGCTTTTCAAAATAGTGTGCTCCAAGGGGTCCCTGAAAAGGAGATTTGCAGGAACATAGCCCTCATTTACATCCCCATCTCCCTAAACCGAATCAGTACTAAGTTAACAGAAAACAACATCCTCTTTTTCTGCAGGAGCTGTGGTTTCCTTCATGGTTGATATGAGAGTGACACACTTTCTTTGCAGATTTTTGAGAGCAAGAGGCAGTATGGACATTTCCTTTGGTGCTTCATTCAGCCTACAGAAATACACAGGGGCATAGCTGATTTTTTCCACACACACACATCCCTTTTCAAAGTTGCTAGCCACGTGTGATACGGATTAGGGAGCAGCAGTTTGCTGTGCCGAAGAGAACTCTTCCTCCTCCAAATGAGGGGTAAGTGTGGGCAGCCTGACCACTGCCTCTGCCTGCTGGTTTTCAACTCAGCAAGAACTGGAAGTTCATTATATCAAGCTTTCCAGTATGTTCTCTATGGCCACATACATACACAATGTCATGCACAATGTTCACGGAGACGGCTCCTCTGAAAGATATTCTATGTTATCAATCTCTATGGAGGAGATGGAGAGATAAGGCTTGACCTATAAAATCTGTTCTGTGGAAATACTTGGCCACTCCACCTGGCCAGTACTTCCGATCTCACCATGCCTGGGAAAACTGTGCCACCACCCTCTTGGCAAGATTCCTCACACTTATTCAATCAATTACGCATGGCAAGGAAAAACAATCTCCCAATTCGCCCTCAGGGTTACCAATGTACTGATGAAGCTAAGCTGAGTTTCCAAACAAGGTGAACCTGCCCTGACTATTCTTTCAATTGATTTAAGTGTCTATGGGTCTTTCCCCTAGCCTTAATTCCATTTACGCTTATAATCCATACAAAAAATAAAATTAAAATAAAATTCAATAAAATTCAAATCCTCAATAAAAGGAGAATACTACAAGTGTTAGAAATATAGATTTTTTTTCCGGTTGAAATTTAAGCAGAACTCCATCAGAAGTAACATGTTAAACACATAGAAAAAACACTCAGGAAGAGTCTAGTTGCCAAGCCAGGCATGCAGAGGAACATATGTTCTACCCCCTGGCCCTGGAAAGGCAGGATTTTATTATAATTACAACAACCATCCAGCAGAAGAGAGGCAAAACAATGGGATCTGCAGTAGTGACATTGAGCTTCAACAGTCTGTTTATCATATTTACAGTGGGGAAGCAGTTATTAGCATTACTTACAGCCTATTTAATTCTAAGGGGTGATCTTGGAGATACAAGTCCACTGAAGTCCTTCTGAAGAGCTGACACAGTTGACAGCGACACGGTTGCCAGCCCAATGCAGTTTAGTATTAGGATTATACCAAATTACATCAAAATAGTAAAACAGCTGTATTGGATGCTTTATTAGTAAAGTTAGTCTCATGCCCTGCCTTGCTCCGCTCTCCTTCCAGCTCTAAGTTTCTGTCTGCAGAGCTTGGGCAGGGCTAGCACTGGAATTCAGATTTTCCCAGGCTAACCTGCTGGCAGGTTCCTGCTTCTCCCTCACCTGCCAAAGCCCCTTTCCCTCCCCAGCACAGCACTGAAGGGAACCAGGGGTGCTGCAGGCATGGGTTGAAACTGAACCCAAGTGAGATGAAGATCATGTTTATTGTTAAATAAAGTGCAGCAGATCTGGAGCAGAAATTGGGAATGTGTCCCCACAACTGATTTAAATAGAAAACAAAACATAACAGGACAATGTTAAGGAATTCCTCTTGGTGTCTTGCTGATGCTGTATTTGCTTTTGGATAAACAAGCTGGCTAACTCTGCTAAGACTGAAGACTGTACCTTCGACTGACAGGTTGCAGTAAGAAAACCATATCTTACTTCCCAAATTACAAAACACACTTCCTTAGTGATCCAGGCATCCTTCAGCAAACCTAGCCTTCTGCCCACTGCACTGTTCAATGTAAAATGACATGTCAAGCCACAGGTACAGAAATTAAGAACTGTACCCACCAGAATTGTCAACAGTGGTGAAAGTTCATTCTGAAGGAAATAGGTTGGGAAAGAAAAGAGCATGGGAAACTAGTCACTTGCCATTTCAAGACAAAACCCCCTTTGCTCTGCTAGCTAAAAGTATTTATTAAAATACATACAGAGCTTCCCCATGCAAAGGAGAAAAAAACCACATAATCTAAGAGATTGTCATTAAACTGAATTCCAGAAGGCTCTCTAATTCTTTCTACTTCAGTCTTTGGGGGAAAAAAAATCCCAAAATTCATCCACCCCAACAAAAAACCCCACCACAAACCCAGCGCAGAATAATATATTGACATCTCTGTTTTTGAAAAGAGTTCAGCGGTTTTGAAATTTCAGCTAAATTCCTGAAAGGAACTTAACAAGTGTTTCTACTTTACAGGCTTGATCCAAACCTAAAGTATTTATTTCCACTGGCTTCTATCAGCTGTGAGTATGAAACATGTAAATAGCATTTTTGAGTTAAGACAGACCATAACAAAGTTTCAAAAAACTCCAGAAAGGAGGTGTGAGAGAAAACCACTTCGAAAATAAACAATATTTCTTGAAACAAAGGGGAAGTAATTGACAATCAGCAAGGCAGAGCTGCTTAAAGCATAATTTGAGGAGATGGAAAAGAAATCTCTCCACCCACCTAAGGTTGGCAGAACAGCCAAGAAAGCTTTCTTGCAGTTTCTGCCAACTCTCCAGAGGAAATCAGGGTGAAACACTGTAGTCAACAGAGATAGCAGCTGAACCACAGAACATTAGTCAAGACAATGTAAAAAATAAAAGCCACAAATACCCTTCTCAGTTTTAACAGTTGGGATTCAGTTTTCACTCCTTCAGAACATTTTTAACGTGTTTTCCCTGATGAACAGTTAAGTGCCAGCATCTCTAAGTACAAGTTAAGAATTTGGCATTTTCCAGGAATGAGAAGCATGCCCACAAATTCCTGTACTATGGTATAGACAGACACAATATTCTGGATCCTACTATGTTTGCATCAAGGTCAAAGAGAGACCATCCAGACATCTTTGGCTGCAGCTACCACAAAATATTCTTCAACGGGAACTTTAAAATCAGGGAGAAAAATAAAATACCTTTCGCAAACATACCAGAGTAGTTCTGGTTTTTCCTTCCCCAGACTCGGATGAAAAATAATCCCTGTGTTCAAGAAACACCCACTGCAGATCTGGACAACACTTCCATACCACATCAAGATATAGCCATTATTTTTTTTATATTACCATTCTTTCTCGTCCCAAGAATTTCAGTAAACCACCCCATGTTAAAATATTATTATACAAGCAGCAAAGTGAAATATTGAACTTTGCTTCATCCTGCTGTGCATTGGAATTCTACAGCAAGGCTTAAACTGGTTGTGCTACAAGACTTCTGTTCCACCTATTAAGGAGGGTGGAAATGGCCTGGGAGCAAATCAAGAACAGCCAGGAAGTAAGTGTTGTGATATTTAAAAACCCTGAAAGGCTAAAACAAAGAAGAGGGAAGAAGGTGGCCTTACACTTTATAAAGCAGAATGCTGCCTTAACTCCATCCCTCATGCTGCTGTCCCAGAGCTGGAAACAAGTCAATTAAAATCACACTTCCAACAGTCAAGCTTAAACTTCACATTCCCCAATGTCTGACAAATAATTCAGTACGTTGAGTTAGTATGTAAGAATACCATACTCAGTATGGTATTTGATTGCCAAAAAATGCTGGACATTTCAGCTGTAAATTAAATCAATAATAAGACCTGTCTTTTGAATTACTAAATGATCTGAAAAACCAAAATAAATCAGGCATCAAAAATGAATACTTTAGGAAGAATTCTTAGTTCTTCAAAGCATTACTTTTTATTATGTAAAGCAGGTATAACACCTTCTAGTCTGACTAGACTCTGGAAAAAGAGCTGTTTGTGGAACATTGTGTGCTGATCAATATCAGAGAAAAAAATCAAACATTGTGCAATAAGCAGAGCATGCAGCCACACTTCAGTGAGGGAGGGGGAATAAAAGAAAATAAAAGAGGAGGAAGAATGTGTAGAGTAACAGCTCTTTACTCTGAGGACCAGCTACTGTTACAACCACAACTAAGACCTGAAATATGTACTCTCTCAAAGCAGTGTTGGAGGTATCAGTAATTTCATTGTTTCCTTTATTCTGCATTTATGTTTTTGCACCCCTTATGAAAGAACTGATCAGTATGTATTTGATTTATAATTCAAATAATCCTCTCAATTAAAATATAGAAATGAACCCTCTAGAAATTCTGGTGCATACTGTACTAACATAGAAATGTTTTACCAGAAGAAAGCCAGGGACTTTAGTCCACTGAGTTCCCTGCTCAGCTTCCCATGTATTTCACAGCACTGCAGAAGTCTCCATTTCTGACGCTACAGAAAGAAGTATTTTAAGGGATACTGCCTTACCCTCCCTTCTTTTACCTCCCTTTCACCTCAGAATTTTAATTAAAAGAAAATAGTTATATAAAGCAAATACACTGAGGTCAGACATTTGATTTTTTTTTGCTGATACTGAGAGTCTCATTACATCTCACATGAACAACTAACATTACAAATTTTTGCTTTTGAGGAGAAAAAAAAGGCTGTAAAAGCTCTGTAAAACTTAAAGCACTTTTAATCGTTTTTAATTAGTTAAATGATACACTCTAATCCTTGTGAGAAGGTGAGTGAGCAGACTCTCCACAAACTTTCCTTCTCTAAAATGACTCATTTGTGTAGCCATATATTCTCTGCCAACACTTACACTTAGGACTTGTCAAAATGCATACCTGTCAAGTCTCACGCAGCACACAAATCATTTGAGTCCTGTCTCTCACTCCTCCACTACAGTGCTTTTCCTCTCAAATTCCCTGCAGACACTTCCCACTGAGCTGCAAGGGCCTCAGAAGAAGGACAGTAATGCAGCCAAACCCAAAACAGCAGGTAAATTCTTCTTCAGGATGTCTCCGGCAGGTGCCCATTGTATGAACATGAACATGTACCAACATACCTTGTTTCCTCTTTAAGAGCATGGCATAAACCTGCCCATAAAGCACTTCAGCTACTGCAGGTTTCACTGACGCTTGTTTGTATTTGCATTGCAACACAGCTCAAAGGCCCCAAGCAGAGCCAGAGAACTTGAACAAATGCATATAATTACACTCCTATTTCAGCCCTTATAGACAATATTATATGAAGTCCTGAATTAATGACATTAAACAGCATTTCAAATATTAAAATAAAGTTAAAATTCAGAAAAGAAAAACCAACTTCAATTTAATGTATGTCAAATGGAAATATTAAAAGCTATATTGAGCAGGAACTTGGTGTTGTGAGAAGGAATTTTGCCTAGATTGAAATAAGATTCATCTCCACAACTGCTTTTTAGTGAAATCCCCAGTTCCTAGTCACAAAAAAAGAGGAAACAGCTTCCCTGTCTCCACAGAAATTGTTCCACCGGGACAGTTTAAGCTCCTCTTCTACTCATACCTTTTAAATGCCCTCACGCTGTACTATTTGTACCGTAAGGACTGCAAATTACTCATTTGCTTGTTCCTTGTAATTCAAGCTGGGTAATCCAACTGAACAGGTACATTATTGCCTGGTTCTTTTGCACTGACACAAGGATAAAACTACTGTAACTCAAAATAAAGTCATGTTTCAATAACTGTTCTTAGTTTCGTGACATTTCAGGGAGTTATGACATCAACAGCAGCCCTTTATTAAAGAAACCACACTCTCTAAAAGTCTCCAAAGATCCTAGAACTTCAGCGCTCTTCCAGAGTTACCTTAAAATTAATGCACTTAAAATAAAAAATAAAAAAAAAAATAAATTGAAAGTTCAGTACCATTAAGATGTAAATTGCCTGTAATAAACTTGATTTGGCCCACTTGAGAATAAAGACCACATCATAAAGCTAAAGTACCTAGCTGTGCACCAGATCCGGCACTCTATTTCTCAACTACAATCATCTTCACTTTCTTCCTGATTGAGTGATCACTGTAAAATAATGCTGATTAAGATATTTTTATTTTGACCGCACTTCACCTCATGGCAATTTTAATAATTTTCTCTTCAATGCAGCTGAATCACTAAAACCTGTTGCTATTGCAAACCATTCCCATTAACATAAACCAAACTTTTTAAGAGAATCTTCACTTTGAAGAAGACAAATACATTTCCCAACACCTGTAAGCAACCTACAATAAACATTTTCTGTAAGCAGTAAGTTCCTACATAAACCATATTTTTCTGTGAGCACACATGCAGGTGTCAAGACATTCTTTTTTGCTTTGATTCACACCTTCTTTGTATCACCAACGCTACAGTAAAGAATGATTCTGGAACCCAGAGGATGGATTTCATTATTTATGAAACCAAAGAGAAACTTGCACTCATTGTTTAGTAAGTATCTTGGTTCTGTTTTTTTGCATCCTTAATGCTTATGTTACCTATACATAAAATGTCTCCAAACAACTCTTTCAGGGCATATTGTTTCAAATTGTCCCTTTAGAATTCCTGATGAATAAAGTGAAGAGATTCACTAATGGCATACCTGAACTGACTTTTGGACTACTGAGCACCTCACTTATTTCAGTATTCCTGCCAATGACAAATCAGAAATAAGAGACCTCAAACCTATGAACTCCTACATCCACATATTTGCAATTATCTCTGAATAATTTTGTAAGAAGATATAATTGTTTGGTTTTATTTATCAACTTTAGATCAAAAGAGGAGGCCACAAGTGAAATTAACAATGTTTCTATAAAAGATTGATTGGTTCAGTTTCAAACTATAAACTAACTGAAAATAACAATTAGGCTCAATACAAACTGTTATTCATCTTCAAGTTCTAGACACATTTTCAAAATTTCGTAAGCTTTTTCTCCTAAATATAGACAGGAAAGATGGTCTTATATGAATCTGATATACTGGAGAAGAAATGTTTTGCAAGTTGTGATCCTAAACACATAAAATATCCACTGAGTTCTGAAAATTCTTTGAATGCTTCTACCCAAGTTTTATCTCAAAAGTCTTGTTTACTAGAAACTTAAAAGGAAAAGTCATGGCAAGACATAGCACACACAAACAAGTTTGAGATAAGTAATGGGATAGTACATTTTCAGAAGAGTGCAGAACATAAATTCTTTAATTTCTAAAAAATAGCAGCAGTTTTAAGGAGAGAGTCATTTAGTTACCTCAATAAATCAACCCCACTTCAGAAGAAGGTAACATTCAAAAATTTTAGTTAGTGCTTATCATTTTTAAAAATTATCAATGTGGATACTTCATAAAAACACTCAAATGGAAATTGCACCCTAATAAAAATAGATTCCTGGGAATAAGATATTTTGCAAATATAAATCATAATTAAGTCATGCTAGAAATACATCACTCTTTGGAAATTAGTTTACAGAAGGTTTGGTCTATGAAAAAAGTACTTGCAGGGATGTTAATTCATAGCTCATATTTTTACAAATTTCTTGTTCCACAGACCACAGAGGAACAAGTTAAGAAGAAACTTACAGTAAAATGTAAGCAAACAAACGTATATTTCTGTTATGGATAATTTATGTTCCACACAATATGACAAAAACCATTTTGTTAATTATTTCATCATCTTTCCTTGCTCAGCAAGAGCCCTCAGTTCCAATACCTGGTCATGACACCTCTTCTAGAATTGAGCAACATATTAAAGTACTGACAGCTTAACAACAGTGTGAAAGATGGTTAAAACCTTTCTCCAAATTCTGTGAATTTTTAAATACTCTTCTGTATGAAAACAGTACTTTTAAACCATTTTTGGCAATTGGGTCTAGTCCCAGGTCAAAGCTCAATTACTTGCATTATAATCCAGTACACTCCCTACTTATTAAAAAACACAAGAAGTGCAACATTTCCCCTTCCACAGTCTGAACACTGGTTTTCTTCTGATCTCAAATCCTTAGAAAAGTGTGGCAACTCCTGCCCTCATTAACACCTACTTTTAGATTGTTAGTCTGCGTTTATTCAGAATTTACCACAAAATATTCCTATTAGTTTTAGCTTGGTTTCACAACATTGCTCATCACAAAAAAATAAAAAAAAAATTAAAAAGTTAAGTTTCTCGTTTTGAAATTCTCTAATCATGTCTTAGTAAATAAAACTGATTTCTGAAACTAATGTCAAACATTAGTGGAAAATGAGCATTCAAATGCAATACATGCAAGAATTCCAAATGCATTTCCCCCAACAGCTCTGCCTGAACTCATGCACAATTGATGCCTTTTCTTTCCTATCCATACACTGCCAACTTTCTACTCTATATTAATATTTCCTTCCACCCAAATTTTTCTCTATCATAAAAATGTAATATGCAACTGATTGTTTGAACATTCTCAGTTTATCTCGAAGTGCATTCAAAAACCATCTGTACAGTAAAAAACACACACCTGGAAAACCCGAATTCAGTCCGGATGTGGTAACTACTGTAAACGACTTTAACAATATTCATTCAGAGGAAACGGGATGCTTATCTAGCTGCTGAAATGGAAAGGACTCTTTCATACAATAAGGTATTTTGGGATTATTTTATTGTTATTTTTCAAATAATGATGGCATATAAATTAAAAATTTTATATCCAGCAGCAAATGGAAGGCTGGTGTTTACAATAGCCATTGTGTACACAGCCCATAAAAGGCAAACAAACCAGAAGGGCAGAATGCAGTCCTTACCAAGGCCTGTAACAGAGGGGGTATTCAGGAACATTTGGGTTTCATCCTCTAGACTTACAACTGCTCTTAGGGAGATGTGGGTTTATAATTAAACAAATAATTTTGACTAAGCATCATCACCACCAACAAAATCTGTTAAACATAAATATATACGACTTGTTGTCAGGAAGGTGACACAGATTGGAAAGAAGCATCACTGCTGCATGTGTGTCTGCATCCAGGTGTCCTCATACCTTCTACCCTTCACCTGACTTGAATCAGATGTGACCCAGTGGAAGACGTTTCAAAGACAATTCACTTTTTGCACACTCTGCAAAGGTAGGTGGGTGGCAGGAGACACTCCTAAACCCACACAGCCTACAACAGCACCCCCCCTTTACTCCCTAATCCCAAGGGAACACCCTGGGAACCAGCCACAGCGGTGGGAGAAGACATCAGCCCACACAGGGTGCTGGAATTGCGACAAAATCTTTAACTCAGGGACTCCAGTCAAGCACAAAGCACCATTAACAAAAAATCACATTTTTTTTACTCACTTCTGCTCACAGAATTACTTCTGAAGGTTTGTTCTTCTCCTGTTTTCTGGGGTTTTTTTAAGCAAGAGTCTGTGCCCAGACTCTTTGTGGAACCAGCAGATACAACTGCATGAATACTAAGTATTCCCTCCGCATCACTTAGCTAACAAATAAATATACAAATATTTTGCATAAAGTTTGGGCAATTTAGGTTGCCCAAGGGTCACAACTTTTCTGATTTACTATTTCTTCTGACATACATATATAGAAAAGATGATTCACAGGAAAGTGAGATCCCACTCTGTAAAACGGAGAAATCTTTTTCTAGAAACCTGACATCCACAGAGTATTTCTGGAAACAGGAAAATAATTTAATACACATTAATTTTAGAAATAACAACAGTGGATTTTCAACATGTCTTGGGCCAAAATCCTCAGAAAAATGCAAACATTTACCTTCTATTAAAATCAACTGAACATGTGTGAATGCATAACTGTGAACTTCCATGCAAACTGCCAACTTCAGACACAAGAGAATTACAGAGTTGTAACATTTACTTGTGTACAAGGCTCATTACAAAAGAAAGGAAAAGAAAGGACACTTCAGAGAATGAGAATCGAGTATTCCCTTGTACACTAGAAAGATGTCCAAGTCCATAAAAAGGGAGTTACGAATATATACAATACCCTCAACCTCCTCACTTCTCTTTTGGTTGGTACTCCATTTCAATTTTTAATTTACACAGAGGAATACACAAACAGGGAGCATCTTAATATGATATATCATAAGAAATGTTCAATACATTAATTTTATTGCTTTTAATTGTGATTGTTTCCTGATATAATAAAATAGGTATTTAAATACATTTAACTACTAAGGTCTCACCTTCAAAAGATAACATAATTTGAACTTTCTATATGAAAAGATTACATATTAGACTGAATTTAGTTGTGTATGTTAACAGTTACTATTTCTTCATGTCACGGTTATGTAAAGTTACCCGGAGCTAAGTTTAAAATGAAATTACTTTCCTATACTTTCTGAGTATTTCCAAGTACATCTCTCATACCTTTCCATCAAATATCAACTTACCCACCTAACTTACAATGAAGTTGTTGGGATCTTCAATATCAAAACTGATCCAAAATCAAGCTTTCTCAGATGACTTCCAAAAGCCTTGCACAAGTTCTTTCTACTGGGGTCAGGTACTTCATGTTCTAGTCATTATGAGTTTTCCTCAGCTGGGATTTTTTGTCCCCTCCCTGTGATTTCTGCATCAGTCATGGTACAGTGCTTCCCCTCTAAGTGTTAATCCACAGAGGACCAATATTCACCACAGAGATAAATCTTACTGCTTGCTCCCTTACAAATTTCAAATAATGAACCTCCCAGTACTATTCCAAATGTCAACAGAATCTCTGGCTCAACACAACAGCTAATTTAAATCTACTTCTGTGTGAGAAAGAATGGAAAATGCTTTTGTTTTAACCCAGTACTAGCACTTGATTTGACTCATGCTCAAAGATGGTAGCATCAATATAATCACAGTAAGTATAAAACCTACAGAGATTATCTTTTCATCTATACTGTGTTAAAGTAGTTCTTTACCAACCTCAAGACAAATGGATGTCTTCTCCTTAAAATTCTTCTGGATCTCAAGAAGAATCCAGCTTGAGCTGGAGAAACTGTGACTGTCAGTAACTTGGGCTGCTAGTCACTGAAACAGACAACACTTGCTTTAGCTTCTCCTCACTCATACCAACTGGCAGTACAACTTGCCCAGGCTCCATCTGTTAAGATAAGAGCTACTCATGCTGCAGTGTTTTCCCCAGTTACAATTACTTAAGTACATTTGAGAACAAATGTGAATTCAATATCTGAGAAAGTTACTGGACTGACAAGTACTTGCTGACTGAAATAAGGACAGAGCAGGTTTCCCACAAGGCACTGACCAACGTGTCTGATCTGAGCAACATTCCTACAGATAAAGGCATTTCAGTTTTTTGGGCTCAACCAAATCACACATATCTCTGCTGATGCTAGTAAGAATATTAAATAAACAAGAAAATGCATTAGATACACTTCAGTCAGCAAAGCCTAATAAAACTTATTCCCAAGGGCTTGAAGAAGTGAAGAAAGTAATTTCTGACTCATTACATATTCTAGTCAAGAACACAGAGAATGAACACAGCTCCAGAAGATGTAAAATGAACCAGAAAAAAAAAAAAAAAAGGACCTTTCTTTTTTGTAAAATCTAAACTCCACATCCAAATCTACCTCCTGAATATATCTGCCTCGCTGCCTGAAAGCACAGTGGTCGAATTCAAGCCTGACAGATGAGTGCCACTGCAGGATGTCAACAGGTTACTGAAATTAGCAGTCTAATCACCAGGGGACTAAAAAATGTACACTCTCCAGCTGAAAGTCTACCTATTAACTTCCAACCGTGTGCAGTCAAAAATAGTGGGTGGGCTGAAATTTCCTTACAGTGACATGAATCCCAGTAAACAAACAGGCTCCTGCACTGAAAAGGAATAGTGACAAGGAAATGATGATATAGGTAAGTGAAGGAGTTACAATCAAGCCTGCTCCTCCATCTATCCCCTTTCCATGACTGTCCATAAGTAATAGGGAACAGTCTGTGTTAACTGAGCTATCAAAAATCTTATTTTTATACATACATAGATATATACATATATATATATATATATACACACATCTAGAGATGGATGGATGGATGGATGGATGGATGGATGAGTGTGTGCACCCATACATACATATATATAACGACATTCCATACAAATATGTATATTCTGCTAAATGGAAACTTTCACAGGTAGGACATGCCTATAGGTAACACCAAGTCTTTACCTCCAAACAAATCTCAACAAAAAGGATCACGAAGGGAGTTAAAAAATATTCAAATTTAGATGCTCTGTTAAGTGGCACCATCTGTTTTCTATGGGAGATGAAGGGAATAGCTTGAAACCACCATGATATTTGTTGGGAGGTTCAGCACTGCAGAGCATAAGCAATCCAGGAGGATGCCGGAATGAGCTGATAATAACTTCCTTCTCCAAGTGATAAAAGAGCCAAGAAGTGCTATTAATGGTGTTGTGGCTCAACCCCAGCAAGCAGCCAAGATCTTTTTCTCATCAAGAAGGAGGGGTTAGTGGGGAATGTGAAATCCAAGGGCATCCTTGGCTGCAGGGATCATGAAACAGTGGTGCTCGAGAGCCCTTAAACAGTATATAGATTTTTTTTAATAGGAAAAAACTCTAAAATGCCTTCTTCTGAAATGTTCCATTCTCTCATAGAAGCACCTAAATTCCTATGAATATATACAATTACATAGCCAGATGAAAATATTTATACATAAGTTACAGAATCCACTGCTAGGAAAGTAATAAGGAAATTAAAAAAACCCACAACAAAAACAAGATGTCTCAGCAAACCTAAGGATGAGGGCAGCAGTCAAGGAAGTCCTTTTTTTAAGGCCCCAGCTGAACACAAGCACAAAGATGGCAATTTTGAAGCACTCTAAATAGACTTCACCCCCCTCAGCCTGTACTGTGGTCTGTGGAGTGAAGTAAGTATAAGTTTACCCCAATCATATCCAAATTCTTGTGGCCCAGCCTCTGCAGATAGGAGAGCACCATCAGAAGAAATCAAAGAAAACCAACACTGAACCAGTGTATTTCAACACCTGGCCCCAAACCCAGCAGACAATAGCAGCCCTCATGTGCTGACAAAACAAGAAAAAATTCTTCTGTGCCCGTGTTACAAAGGCTTGATCTCTTCAGCTGATGCCATCCCCGTGTTTCCACACCAGGTGGGAAGTATGCCTCACCTGCCGCAGAGTTACAGCAGAGATGAACAGAAAGAAAAATATCAGATTTTAGGCTCTGGCAGGGTTTCTTTAAATACAGGTTCAGCTGCAAGTTGGAAATGTTAGCAGAAAGTAACAAAGACAACAGGATCACAACTAACAATCAAGATCCCGAGTTTTCAACCAAATTCTGAAGGAAGCAGGAAATGGAGGTACAACAAGGCCTCTTCTCTTGTAATGAAACACGATGTTTTTTTTCTGGACACCACAACTACAGTTCAATGTCACCACAAATGACTTGTATCTGTTCTTAGAGGACCTGAAGTGCTGCAAGAGCCTGTGGTGGTTCGAAAACACAGCATCAGTGGAGAACCTAAGAAGATATGGTGAAAGTGGACACAAAAGAGCATTATAATGCCACTATGCTGACAGGATCAAACAAAACTACATTGTATTAGTTGTATACAATGTTTACAGGGAAATCCATAGCTGAGGCCCTTATGCTATGTCCACCTTTTAGAAGAATGTAAGGCAAATAACTCAGACTACTTCCTTTGGGCTGTAAAACAATGGACATTGCCAAGTTTGAATGTCTGTACAACTGCAAACAAGTTTACTGTATCTGAACAAAAGAATTTCACTATCTACTTAGTATTATCTTTTTTAGATTAAAAACGAGTCTGTAAGTTATATATTTTCTTGAAAGATTATGAACTATTTCTGAAAATATGACTGGTTTAAATACCAAAGATTACAAATTTAAAGAAAATGTAAATATAACTACCCAGACATCACATACAAGAATTTCCTAATTAATAGCAGTAAGTTTTATTTCATTCAAAAAACTGATGAGTACATTAGAGAATACTAACTAGTAAATTAACCTAAATAAACTTAGTGTACAAAAAGAAAATATCCCTCCATGTGATGGCTAGCATCTATGAAGCTGTGTACATAAAAGCCATCAAAGGAAAAAGCACCACCTTCCTTGTGCCTCAAGTCTAATATGCTGAATTCACTATCTGTACTTAAAGAAAAAGTACATCATGGAAGGAATACTATGAACATATCCTTATGCAGTTTCTTCTCAGAGACAGCAAAATGTCTTCTGGGTTTGTTTTTTGGGGGCTCTTTTGTTGTTTTTTTTGACTTTTTTTTTTGTTTGTTTTGTTTTAATTTATTTTAAGGACCTAAACTCTAACTTCCCTCTTTGAAACACTGTGGCCATTGAAGCTTTGATAAAGTGCAAAAGAGATTTAAGGAAGCACTCATGACTGATGCCACCAGGTTGCCTTCGAGGGCATTTCCACGTATAATCTGCATAATTTGCATTTTTCCCACTACCTAAAGCCAGGTAGAGAGAAGGAACCATTACCATGACTTACTGGAGTTATGCAAGTTTTTATGGTGATTTGTTTCCCAATCCTTTCCTTATCTAATATAGGCAGTAGATAAAAATCTCCCCTGAATCCTGCTTCTGTGCCCCCAGGAAAAGGAAGTCATGCTTTGTTCCCCATCCCACAAGTACTGAAGTACATGTGACAGAGAAAACAAGTTTTTGCCCCATGAATAGTAATTCCTCTCACTGATCCAAGAAACAAACATTTTGTGCTTACTCAAAACTTCAATCAGCCATTTATCAACTTGCCCATGGGGAAAATAATTACTTCCTGGCCAATTTTATTTGAGAAATACTTCAAATGCTATATATACACAGGCACACAATTTTTTTGTCAAGATAACAGGCCTGAATTTTTCAGAAGCTGAGAGCAGAGTGACAGCCAACATTCAGTTCTCACCTGATATTCTCAACAGAACCCCATGCACACAGTTAAGCACAGCCTGTACACAAATTTTGAACTGTCATTTCAAGATGACATTTTGACTTATGAAAATAACATATTGGAATATGTGGATGGTTAAAAACTTTCAAGTAAATAGATAACGGAGCAATTTTAATTGAAAAAATCCAGATGTTTTGAATTTTTAAATGACTTCATGACACCAAACAGCAAACTTATGTTGTAAGGGAAATCTTACATATTTCTGCCTCATTTGGGAGAGATTTTAGCATACATACGTGTGTTGAGTAACAATGTAATTATATTATTTTCCTGAAATCAAGAGTATATTCACCCAACTGAATTATCCATTGGTACAAAATCACAAGATAAAAAAAAAAAAAAAACCACAAAAAACCAGATACAATAAATAGGAAGAAAAAAATTTTTCTGTTGAAAAAAAATGATCCATCTCTGACAAGATGCATGAGGTCCTGCTGAGCTCATTATGTAAAAAACAGGATTTCTTCTTAAATTTCTCATGTAACATGTACAGCAGTATAAATATGTCCTTTCATCCATGACATAAGAACATTTGACTCTATTTTTCAAAGTTAAATAGTTAAAGACACCATAGAAACAAGCCAGCTGTTATTTAATCAATAATAATAGGGGATTGTTATTGACATGATTGATCTTATTTCCTCCCAGAGGAAATAGGAAAGCCATCTAAAAGAAGATTGAGTTTCTTAATTTGCTTGCCATCTTCTTCCTTTTTAGGTAGTGGCTTCTGCTACTTTCTCCTTTTCAAAGTCACCTTATTTTATATTTAAAAGTGCAAAAGGACCTGACAGTAAACATAACTAGGCTGGATAGCAACCAAGGTGGCAAATCTGTGACCGCCCTGCTCTCCTGCCCTCCAGCCCCACACCAGGCTGCTACTGCTATTTATATCATTGTGTGCACACACAGCAAACACAGCTTTCAAATTCTGTTATGTTTAAAAAGGTGATAACCATTTCCTTGCTTCCAGCTCAACTTCTAAAATAGTAGTATCTTCTTTACAACACAAATAATTAAAAATAGCTACTTGCCACATCCCCACTTACTCCAATGATATGCATTTAAAAAGCCACTAGTCTAAAATCAGTCTGAAATATATACTGTTTTATGTCTCTCTAAGCATATTACCAAACATTCAGGATAGTCAATCCATCAATTAGGATTTTATTTACTTAAACCTTGATTAATTTCTTAATCCATAACTCATTGCAGAGATTGTACAAGACAGAATCAAAAGAAATAACTGACTATCAATTTAACCCTTAAAGATATAAAAGAGAATTAGATATTCATTTATTTTTATGAAATGTTGTCATGAAGAGACATAATATGCAGTTATGTACAAATATAAATCAAGTGCTAACACTCCTGTTAGTACATTAGAGCAATATAAATGCTTTTAGTACTGGCTATAAACAAAAGTTACCAAAAATGAAGATGAAACGCTGTCTTTTCAATCGCCTTTTTTTAATTAACCTCCTCTAATTGCAAACAAATATATAGCTAAGATACCCAAATTCACATTCTGTAGACCTTTTTACCTCAAAAAAAATTCTCCCAGGGTGCTTTCCCCAGCTACAACCTTGACACTATGGAGCTCCTCTGCTACAAAGGATGAAATAAAGCAAGTGTCACCTCCAATGTAAAATACTCTGGAAAAAATTGCCTTCACAGCAGTAGCTTCCCTTTTCTCTTTGAAAGTTTCAAACCAAACTTGACAACAGTGAGATTGCCCCTAAAAGAACACTTAGACATAATCTAAACCATCTTTTCCCAGTACTGCCTGCAAGCAACACTCCAGAACTTGGGTCCATTAAAAAAAGAAAGAAAGCCTCCACTAAGGAGTTAACCATTCTTCTATGGTAATGTGAAAAACTGTAGCTTTTTCTGTCTACTAAATTCTGCTATTCTGTCATAGGAAAAACTTAAATATAATACAAATAATATACTTTTCTTGATCTGGAGGCAGCAAAAAGAACATCAGAATTGTCACTCTTAAATAAAGATGGCAGAATTTCATATCTCTTCAGAAGAAGCTCATACCCTTTTTTTTTTTAACTTCCTTTTATAGAATTAGCTGCCATCAAGTGAAATTTTATTTGGAAAAAATGTTGCATACTCTACATTTCTCTAGAATAACCTTGTTTGGCCTAAGGAAAGTTAATGACAACAAATTCACACTTCATAACAGTGGCAATACCCACACAAAATAATCGCTAGTGAGCATATTAAGTATTAGATGAGACAACAATTGAAAAACACTCCTTAGTTAATAGGTTATTTTGAATCTGAGACAGCTTACAAATCATACCTGCAGGAACACAACTACTTATGGGAGAGTCAGAACTCTACACATTCAAATAACCAAAAGAGAACACATCACTGATACACATGGAGATACCATCAGATTTGGTAAATAAGTAAAGTTACTATTTAATGAAAAGCATCAAAATCAGCTGGCTATTAAGATGTGCTATATTGATGAGCTAGAATATCTATTTTTGCCCCACGTAAATTTGGAGGATATCTGCCATGAAATCACTACAGCAGTGAACATACCAGAGCCCTCTGTACTTGGATTTCTGATCTACAGCATCAGACCAGCCCTAGCCATGAAGGCACACAATCACACAAGAAAAGCCAAGAGCTGCTAGCAATTCAGTCTGATAGTCTACATTCAGCTGTCGGTAGATACCAGGTACTCAAGTCAGCATATAAATAAAACAGAATTTTGCTTTCTAAGTCTGTTGTATCTAAACTCAGGGTCTGAGTACACTGCACACAGTGATGCAATGATACTCACAGAAATGCAGTAGCAGAAGCCACCACAGCACAGAGCTTATAACAACATTCCTCCCACTAACACTAGTGAAGATGCTCTGCTAGGATGGATCTGGCAGCACAGGATCCTCTGCTTGATAATGCAGCACACTATTTTCTCCTGACACTCAGGTTGGATGGGGCTCTGAGCAACCTGATCTAGTCCAGGGTAGTTTCCACGCTCTGGGCTTTGGAATAAGGTTATCTTTAAGGTCCCTTATAACCCAAACTATTCTAAGACTCTATGGTCTATTCCATCTTTGTAGCCTTTTTTCAAAAAAAGGCAGGTCCTTCAAACATCTGTGTACACTTCTCACTTTTACTTAATGTACGGTTGACTGCTGTGCAAATATAGCTTCTTTTTATCCCACTCCTACCCTCACAATATTTTCATTTGACAAGCATTTTAGCTAGATTTGAACAAACTAATTTAAACATCCATTTGTTAAAATAGCCTCATTCAGTCAGGAGAAATAGCTATTTACTGTTGTCAACAACAGGTCAACCTGAGGCAAATAAAAAGTTTAACTAAACAGTTAATGTTTGCAATGTAAACTGCAAAAAAATTGATTTAGTGTTCTCCCTAAAAACAGCAACTTGACCTTCCTATAGTGATCAGAAGTACATGTTCAGAATTGAGCAACATTTAAAAGAAATATTTAAAAGCTCCTGTTACATCTGAAGACTGCAGAAAACTTATTTTAAATACAGATACATCAAGGACTTAAACTGCTCAAAAAGTTGCTTTAACTACTTGTTTCCTGGGGTTTCTTAATTATAATCTGAATGACCCCATGAAAGAACACTTCCAATAGGATGTTATTCCATGGTTATTGTGAGGACTTCTCAGCTTCCTTCCTGCACTCTACAAGATCTCATGATTAAAGTTGGGTGGTTGACCTGGAAAATTCTGCCTCATGTGATAAGACATTAAATTTCAAAAAAGACACAATAGCTAAGCACACAAGCCTTCTTTCAAAAAAACACAAAGAACACAGAACTCTTTTTGAATAGGCTTTATTGCTGTATTAATAGTTGAAATGCAGAGCAGTCGAGGGAGCAAAGCTCTCTTTTCCTCATTTGAACTCACTCAACTGGCACAGGATTTCTTTCCCACTCTCCCAATCCCTTGGGTCCCTACAAATCAAGACCAAAACAGGACCCAGCTGTCTCAGCTTGTTGTTCAAGCCCATTCAATTACAGCTGCAAGGCGGAATATTTCCTGGCACAGCTTTCCTCTGGGATACTTACCCATGTGAACAAAACCTACAGCCTGATCAGGTACATTCACCCACTGCTGGGTACTGGGCTTGTTAAATGTACTTCCTACCCTCTGAAGAAAGTGCTTAAGTAGTTACTGCTTTAATTAAGCGCTAGCAAATGAATTAACATAAAAAACGAGAACAGCAAAGGAACCACAATGATGTAGTTGTCCTGACCACCAATGAGCATGAGGATCTTTCTGCCACTCAAAGTCCTGCAATCAGATTCTGTAATCAAAATACAGATATTCCATTTAACTGTGCCAAGCTGGTGCTAAGCATGCACAAGATGAGCGGCTATCAGAGAATATACACACAAAACAGTTGTGTTAAACTTGGGGATTCAGTGGGGAATATTTCTTTGAACTTCAAAAATGCTGTAACTTCTGTGTTTGCTAGCGTTCTGTCGAAGGATTTAAAAATATACAAATGAAAAATATCCAGTCACACGTGCTCCGGAGTAGTCATAAGAATGTCATCCCTGTCTGTGAAAATACAACAGAATACTAGCCAAGACCTCAAGCTAAGCAACAGCAATATGTGAAAAATATTTCCAAATACAGAGTAATTCCAGTTATTTGAGTCAAAACAGAGGATGAAAATTCCATCCTTAGCGCCTCACTCCTATTTAGACTGCTCTGAGTAGTCGCAAACAGGGCTGGAGATTGCTCTTACAAACATTCTTCGATTTATTTTTATTTCAGTCGTGAACAAAAATTTTTGAAGGAGAAAAAAGATACACAAATTCTGTTTCCTTCTTGCTTCCCTCAGCTGGCCAGACAAGTCTTCTAAGGCACTACTCTTTGACCTCTAGATTGTGAGCACTGCAAAAGTTCACAAGTAACTGAAAGAAACTCATGAATATCACAGATTTAAATGTTCTGTACTAAAGTCCACAGCTCCAGCAGAAATTATTTTTAAGTCCAAAAGGTAGAAAGCTACTACTAAAGGATATCAAATACTGTTTACATTATCCCCATAAATAAGTCTTTTTGAAAACTCTAATGAGACATTCAATTTACTGTCATTACTTTAACAGTCATTAAATGCAAAGCCCCTGTTCAAATGTCTGGCTTTGCAAAACACCAAAGCTTTCCCCCACACACATTCAATATTTTAACCTCAAAATGCTTTGTTAATGAATATTGATAACAATGGTAGCACAGCAGAAAAACAATGCTACTCCTGACAACAGTGTTAAGTATTTGGTGCAATGTCTCCAGAGCTGATTCTCCTATGGAAGTTAATAACAGACATTCCCCAGCTATCTTTCTAAGTTCTCAAAATCAACAAAAAAAAAACCCACCAAAATCCAAACAGGTCAGGAAACTAAAATAACGAAGCCACAACATTGTTTAAACTGTCTACAGCCTACCCACAGTAACTGATACCAGACAAATACTATAATTGTATTGTAATAAACTACTACATACAATATTTTTGTCCTAAAACTCAAACCAAGAACATTTGAAATAAGTATGTTCAGAAATACATCCTTTCCAGATACATGCTGACATTAATGCTCAATTACATTTTAAACATCATCTGTATTAACCAAAATATCCCGTGATTTCTTTGTGTCTAGTATCCACTTTCCATTACAATTTCCTCTTTGAATACTGATTAGCTTTGTTAGCTTCTATGCTAATGAGGATATGTGAACAAATAAAAGCTGCACAACACCAGGAATCCAGCTCAGGAGATTCAGCTTTGCACTGATCTGTCAGTATCATTTTTATAGGACTAGTAAAGCTCTACCTACGAGTTTTACTAATTTTGTTGAGAGCTAACAATCCAGGCTCCAGCTACCACAGAGGATCACTGATACAGAATCCCATAACTCAGGATAAAATTGATTCCCAAGCTAAAACCTCTCCTACTACAATTTGCTCTGTAACACAACTCTCAATGTTGCTGTTAGGATGCCTAAATGACCTTCAAGCAATAGGAGCTGTGCACGGTGGCCATACCATTTGCTTGGTTTACAAATATGATTTTAACAAACTGAGACTAAATATGATTATTACTAAAGGAAATCAGCATTAAGCAAATTACATTTGGTATCTCATTTCAATTATACTTAGTACCTCAGCAACATACCCCTTTAAAAAGGCTCAAGTAACATAACATTTGAAATTGTAATTTATGTACGTATAGCACCCAGTAAGAAGCAAAAATGATTCATTAGCTCTGCAGCAGACAAAAAGAAAATCAAATTAGCTACACAGCTCTGAGTAAATAACAGCTGCAGTCTTTTAAAAATGGTCAGCTGGTGTTAAAATTAGAGATGAACACTGCTCCTGCAGACCATAATGGGCATTACTCGTCAATGGCTCCAAACACCAGCCACTGGATCAACAGTGAAATAGATCCATTTCTTCAACAAGGACACCTAACAGTCACAAAAACAGCTCACTTTAGAAACCCAACTAATACCAGTACTGTATGGACAAGAAAGAAATGAAGTTCAGCGACTATATAATTTTGTCAGTATTGTATGTTCAGTGCACTCATTCTTCAGCCAGTGTAAAGTACATATCCACGTTCCAAACATGTATCTAATTATGAAATCAAGTTATCACTGAATGGGCTACATAAGTTCACATAGTGCTGAAGATTTTATAGCTATAGCAGAAGTCTAGAGATTTTACATTTTAAAAAGTCCTGTATGTTCTTAGTCATATATCAAAGAAGACCACACAACTTTAAACAAAATTTGAGATAAGCCTAAGAAAGTCATGCTTTACCTGAACACTGCTTACTTGCAATTACTATGTATACATAACTAAATAGCCCCAGTATCTGCAAACAAATGAATTTCTCGTAGATAAAGCACAAATTAAGTAACACTAATATAGTACAAAACAATATTAATGTCAAATAAAAGGCCAAAGTGCAAAAGTGACAAGTTAATAGTTTCCCAAACGCAGTACCTTTCCCACAAAGCAGAGAATCAAGGTGGGGGAGGAAAAAAACTGATGTCAAACGGCACAAGGCTATTAAATACAAAGGAACCATCCCCTGGCTCAGTCACTGCCAGAGCGGCAGTGCTATGCAAGATCTAAAAGAGAAACTTTTGCCTGCCTCTTGCCACTCTTCCCAAGGCTGCTCTCCTGACCTCTACATTTCATACCTCAGCAATACCAGTGGGACAAATGACCTCCCAGCTGAGCCAGCAGGATAACTCACCTGGTAGCTATCACAGTACTTTAATAGGAGCCCACATATAAATGTAGTTTCACTGGCAGAATCAAGGATTGAAACAGCACATTATATTTTCAGAAGCACTGGGTAGCCATCACATAACTACTAAGTGCTACAGCCTACAGCTTCTCCCAGGAAACAAAACATTTACAACCTCCAACCACTTTCACCTTGTATTTTAAACTCTGATTGAACTGATGACTGCAAACAACAGAAAACAATCCTTCCCTTCCTTTACAAACATCAAACTCATCTCATCTTGGACTGGGACATCTATAAGGAGAGCTGACAAGTTGCATCAGAGCAAAACCAAGTATAAAGTCTGTGTGATAGCAGACTTATTTGCATAATAGACTGACATGTGCAAACAAAACCAAGTATTTCTGGAGGAAAGAGGTTTGTTTTCCTGAGTATCTCCCTATACAATGACTTGGAAGTGAATTATTTTTATGGACCAAAAAATGTTCAAACATTTAACAGCTGCAGAGCCTCAAAATAGTGTTATTTCAAACAGACTTGAATACTTGAGACAAAAGAAGGGACCATTAGGTAGATATGCCAACAGTTCATGAATACTGCTCTCTTAACCTTCAAAGTAGTTAATATCTATGATAACTTGGTAGAGAAAAATGCCACGCAGAATTCTATATCTTAAAAATTTTAAATGGCAAAAAACTCAGTATAAAATATTATAAAATAACACATTCTGAACAGTGTAGGTATTTATATCAATATATTATTTCAGGCAGTGACACTTCTTTTAAATGAAAACTTTCTCAGCAGTTCTCAGTAAGAAAATATTATATGTACACTACACATGTTTCTCTCTCATGCCTCCCCCTTCCCTCTGACAGCTTGTTCATCTTACTTGATGCACAGTGTTGAACACGAAAATACAAATTCCATTTTATGCTGCTATTAAAATAAGTTGATACAATTTCCGTCAAGCATGTGCACGTGAAGCATGTCAAGCATGTGTAAGACCTTCCTTAATATTCACCTGTTCCTACCATATATCAATTTTATGGTTTCATTTCTAGAATTCAGGCATTAAAATATGTATATATTACAATATTGATGTTGTATACCAAAAAGAACTGTCTTCACAATTAAAATGCTCAATCAAATATTTTTATATGTATGCAAAACAGAAGAAAACAAAATAAGCATCTGGAACATTACAGTTTGATCTGATAACTTTTTTTTCCAAAAAATTCCTCTAAGTTTAGTAACAGCCTAATCTTAAAAGCTTTCTGAAGCTTTTCCAGTGGCCTTCATATCAAAACATCAAAAACATAACAAAAAAAATTTTAAAATGTAACATGCACAGCATATCTAGTATAAATCACAGACAGAATTATTGGATTTTTCCATGTAGTGAGCAAGGAAAAATCTTAATTCTTGCTGGGAACTAAGAGTTTAAAACATTTTTGGATGGTACCAGAAATTAGTGGAACTGTGTCATAAAATTTTAACCAAGATCAAGTACTAAAGCATGTAGATGGCTTTTTTAATATATAAATACATATAGTCATATATTTATCCATGTGTATATATGCATTTATATACACACCTACACACATACATATATGTATGAATAGAGTATAGATGTATTTACATTGAATTAGATGAATAATTGAATTTAATGAATTAAAATAAATACAACCTACAGATTCTGCAGGAGCTTAGTTGTGTGATTTCATTAAGAGCTGTGTGTTGCATAATTAGGTACTACTTTCCTGCACAAGTCCTGGCACTACCTACAGATTTACACCAGTTACAAGGAATGTTTCCACCATGAACAAGTCCTTCACCTAGTTGATTTTTAGTATTTACTTTTCAGTATTCACTTCTCAAGACACTTAATTTGGAAAAATTAAAAATAAAAAAAAAGTTTAAAAAATATCAAAACATTAACTTCACTAAATATTGCTTACTATTGGAAACATGCTTGATTCCACAAAATCTCTCATATTCTACTCCTTAAGGTAATATAAACAGAAAATGTTTCCGTCTGGAAATTAAAATCCTGAAGCCTTAGTTGATGCTGGTAAAACAGCTGAAGCCATGCTTTCAACAGAACAGATTCCATTTCTCTGAAGAAACTAAGTTGCTTTCTCATTAACAAGAAATATACAAATTCCTCACTAATAACACAGAGTTTATTATGTATTCTATATACTAGTGATTTACTAATTATTTGCATTGCTGCATCCCATACCACCAACAAGCTTACACTCAATGCTAGGCCTAGAAGAAAAATTAGCTGCTTGCTTAAAAAACAACAGTTCTTGCTGAATGCTTTAAAGAAAACTATCTCCACAAAATTACTGAACGTTTTTGATCACCTTATTTTTAGACTAATCACACACACACAAAAAAAAATCAGCATCTTTGAACAGAATGCCAAGGGACACATAGTATTTACAGCAGCTTGAAACAAATTTTTATCAAATCTTACACTTCTAGAAATTGCCACTGTGAAAATATGTTATGAGGAAAACTGTTCACACTGCCATAGTTTCATATTTTCTATAGCTTCACTTTTTCCATGTGTAAGCACTATGTAGAGGTACTTTTAAACCAGCATTATTTTCACACTGAGGTGCTTCTACCACTTTAACCTGATCGGGTGAGTTAAGGTTCTGTAGTACGTGTATGAACAATCAAAGCCAAAGGCAATTTTTCAAACTGTGTTTGAAAAAGAAATTTTCTTTCATCTTTCACTACTGCACAAATGCAACACTCAATTCATTACACACACTCACTAAATTTAGCTTAAAAACAAAGATGAAAAGCTCTCTTTAAATCTGCAGTGGTACTGCAGATCTTCAGCGCACTTATGAAGATCACACTATGAACTGAAAAGCAAAAAGGTACATTTTACAACTTTATTAATATATGAAGTCAACATGACCTCAATCTCTGGATCCAAAATATTCTGCTGCACTAAATACTCTCAAAATACTTTACCCTAAAGAGTGCTGAATAAAGTTTCTCATGATTTTAAACCTCCTGTTTATGCTCTTTTCCTCACAACTCCTCCAAATTTGGAGCATACATGTGAATAACCTTATTTTCAGATCATTTGGATACAATCTTCAAAGCACTCACTCATGTAGTATATTGGAAGAGATAGTAAATCTGGTTTAGAAGTTTAGCTCAAGTCTTATCCCATGTATAGTCAAGAACTGCTAACTGTTTGCTCTGCCTGCTCTCCACGCCCACATCTATGGTTTACGAACATCTTCTGCAGATTTGCTACAGACAGACACTCTGTCCTGCCAAGGGATGATTTCTCTTCCTTCCACCAGAGCTTTACTTCTACTCCTTTCATCCACTTCCACCCAACCTGCAACTGCTATGAGAAAAAAGGCATTTCCTCTTTGAATACAAATTAAATGTTTAGACCTAATCCAGTTTTAGTAATATATTTGTTTCTGATATACATGGGAGGAAAAGAATTGCACAACTTTGTATTTTCTCATGCTGCTATGGGTTTTTAATGCTGTAAAATTTTGGGCTGGGTCACAGCAATTAAAAGGCATGAGAAATACAGTGCAGATATTAATTCTTGCTGTTCTAACAAGGTGACAAAACAGCTAATGAGGCCATTTCAAAAGGATGATATAGATTGGATGAAAGTGTTCTTATTCAACATTTTTTCTCATTAACTAGTAAATCCCTAAATAACCCTGAAGTACAGGGGAAAGGAGACTGGGAGAAGAGGTACTGTTCTGGAGTTTGGGTGTTTCCACCCTCCTACACTTGTACAGTGTTATTGCTTCTATGTGCATTAGAAGAAACAGAACAAAAAATTGCTTCAGTTTAAATACTGAGCCAGATCTCCAGCTGACATAAACCAGCTCAGTTTCATCCATTTCCAAGTCTCACAAGGTTCATGCTCAGTCATCTCCTTTAAAGGTCACTATGGTAGAGGTGGTTTTTGCTTGTTTTGGTTTTTTTTGCTAGGTTACATTTAACTCCTTGTATGACCACACAATATATTTTATAATTAAACCAGAATAGTCATGAAATTTCTCTGAAGTACTTTACACAAAGAGTGGATAATTGTCCAAAGCTTTAAGCTATGCTGGATAACAGGAATTCCTTTAGCTTTTTTGTTACCTAGAACTGCATAAAATCAGACATCAATTTTTGCACTTTCTCTCTTCCAACCTTTGGATTTTCCACAGAAGACTGTATAAAAACATAGATGAAGTGTAATGTCAAAAAATACCCCTACTCATTGCTGTGAAGCGAGTTCAAAGAAGAAATTCACCCCAAAACCCAAATCTAGACTACTTCTTCTAGGTAAATTTCATGGACACTCTCTGATGACCCAAGCAGGTTAGCACAGCCACCCACATTCCCACCTCATGCTCAGACTTTTGAACCAGATAATTGTTCATCAGAAATCCCTTTGCAAACAGCAGGCTTCTTCCCCAAATTTATTACTAATGACAACAAAAATTAGTACATCACAAAATGCTCTTGATGCTTCAAACAGGGAAGGAAATGAAGTGAATTCAGTCCAGATTCTGCAAAGTCATTTTCAATCATCTTTTCAACTACTACTTCTTTTTCAATTCTACTGCTACTCATTCCAAGAGACACTGTACGTACTGGTCTCTAAGAGGGATAGAAAGAATTACAGGAGCAGAATTTAAATAAAAAGGAAACTGAAACTCTTATTAAATCAACTTCCCACAAACTTTTATGCCTGCTATTGCTATCCCAATTTGTTTCTGCTGGTGCTGGTGTTTCTGCTGGTCCACTCCTTTCTTTGTTCAAATCCCCACACATCTTCCCAGGAGACGCAGGTCCTGATGAGGCTTTGGAGGTACATTCTAACAACCAATACTGAGGAACACTGCTGCACCTATCCACATCTCAAGCAACAGTGAGGGAGCAGCACCTGCACCAGGTCCAGACCTAGGACACTAACATAAAAGCAGAGGTTCCCAGGCAGGCTGGGTAAGCCCAGCTCCACGGCCATACACATCCAGTGAGCACACAAACACAAGCTGTACTGGATGGATACTTGTTGCCCAGAACACAGGAGTTAAGGACTTCAAGGATATCAATACTTTGGGGGTGGACACCTCACCATTTCCTGTCCCTTCTTCCTCATCCTGGCTGGTCTTCCAGCCATCTTTCCCTTCTGCCAGTCAGGCACGCCTCAGTCTGGAAATACCAACAGCTTGCCTCCTGTTTGCCACCGTAATCCCCTTTCATAGAGCCTGCCAGGTCAGGATAACACCCTGCATGCTCCTCACTAGGAAGGAGAGACGTTTTTAAAACATTTTATCCTTCCCTTGACCTTTTATCTCAGGGATACATTTATTTCAAATATTTATAAATTAACCAAGGCCTAACAGTAACTGCATGTGCAAGCAAGAAAGCAAATGCATTCTGATGAAATCTGTCTTTCCCTAGTTTTACTTAACATGCTAATAAAGTTCTTTGAAGAACTTTCAAATGAAAAGGGGGATAGAGGGGGGAAATAATATGCATCATATCTGAAGACCCACCTTCCCATTACTTCCAATTTTTTTTTTTTTTTCAAGAGACTGACATCCAACAATGTTATTATTGTGCCTAAATGTCACAGAAGAGCAGGTCACAACCAAAAATGAATGAGGAACCTACATATTGCTACATCTTGGAAGTAAGGGCTTGAAAACAAGGTATAAACTACTCCTGGCCAAGCATTAAAGAGCAGACTTGTTTAAATCAACTTAAATGTGCTGTATTCTTAGGATGATTACACTTTCCTGACACATCCTTACTTCATACAAGCACGAGGGGCTTGTGCAGCTGAACCATCTCACTGCTCCAGCTTGTGGAACGCCAAGCAAGAAGTCCTACATGCCTTCATGCACCTCTTACCTTTTAAAGCCTCCAAATGTCGCACACAGATCCTGTATTTCTTTTTCCTTCCTGGGTGTTTGCGTTTGACATTTAACTTTCATTTTGTCTGAAGTGACCTACGCTGCCAAATTTTCACCCACAAATTCTCATCAACAGTATTATTTACTCTTAATATTTTTTTCAAAAGATGCCTCAGCTCAAAAAAAAGTTAGCCAGTTTCTTTTCATACATTGCGAAGAGCATCACCTTTTTAAAGTCAAAGTCCAATGCAGTCCTTAATCGAAGACAGTATTCTGCAAATACAAAGTTATTACCAAAACCAAGCAGAGAACAAAACTGGTTTCAGCCACAGGATTTCCTGCGGTTGTATTGTTACTCTTCAGTCACATAATCAATTTAATGTGACTTCCTATGACAAAGAAAGAGGAAACCAAGAGGAACTTACTCATTTGTCAACCAGTACTAAAAAAATTCAGCAAGTCTCAGTGATATCATAGGCCACAAATAATCCACAAGTTTCTACAAAGAACACTTAGGTTTAGTGAAAGCGGAAAACCACAGAGATTAGAAGAACAATTGCAGATTAGCAATGACTATGTGTTAACACAGCAGCTGTGCTTTATTTCTGCCAGAAGTGACTTTTGCAGGCCATGAGGTGTAACATCAGGTGCCTTTCAGTTTACGTGATTTGATGAATTCACTCAGAATAAACAGAAATTACGTAATCTGTACGCTTGCAACCTGAAGATCTGATTTGATCTACCCAAATAGTAAAGTACTACTAATTTGGTGGTACCAAATTAGCAGTATACATAAATCAGCCATAAAAACATGCCCTTTATGGGGTCACTCAATAACTATGAAAACAGATTTCAAACTAAAGACAAATCAAGACTGATACACCACAGATATCTTTGCCCTGTTCTCAATTATCACACAAGGTATACTGGAAGAATACAAGAGGCTGGAGGGAGAAGAAAACAGAAATATGGAAATATTTTCTAGTAATCTCATGTATTAGTATACAACCTACACAATAGGTATCTGAAAAGACCAAGTCAAAGACATTTTGAGTAGCTACAAGTATCTAAAACATAGCATAAGAGTAGCATTTACACACTGGGATACAAAAATTGTTGTGTTACCAAAACCTAATTGTAACAAAAATCAGAGGCTTTTTTAAAAAGCCTCTAGTAGAAATGTCCTTGAATTAACTCCTTCCACCTCTGCATAAAACACAGACTATTCGTCGTTCAAATAAACATCAGCACTGCAGTTTTTGCAACAATATTCTTACTATTGAACTCATGCTATTTAGTGCCTTTCAGAAACAAGACCCCTGAAATAAGCAGCAAATATGCAATTTTGCTTACAGTAAATGAAGAGTTAAAAATAGTTCTGCCTCTGCAACTCACCCAGTAAATCAGCCTAAACAGTCCCATTCAATTTCACAGCTCATTACCTGGAATAGACAGTTAAAGCCCATACCAGATGCATTCTGTACAAGACAACACTTCCAAGTGTACTTAAAAATCCCCACTCAATTTCAACATGACATATGTGGTGTTTATGTACTTTCTTTTTTTTCTTAGTATGGAAACCACCTTTAGATTTGTTTACATTTTGTTGTATTAGTTATCACCCACAGAAAACCCATTAGTACACATAGGTGGGGTTTTCAAATGACAGGTACTGTCTACAGGTAAAGGGTTAAGCAAAGATAACACATGAACATAATTTCTGCTCAGAAATTTATGTATGTTAACTATGTAAAGACAATACTTGCACCTGATCTGTAGCACTGCCTTCAACAACATTCTTTTAAGAGAACATGAGATGTCACAATGTATTTGTGTAAAATACACAATGTATTTTATCTAAACCCAGACTAGATGACATTGATCGGGTATGATGTTACAGTGCTCCGATTCACGAAAATCCTTTACCAGGCTCCAAAAGAAGCCCTTATCCAGCTTCCTTTTGGCAATAACTTTAATTAGGTTAGGATACAATAAGGAACTTCAGAAAACAAAAGGCAGAAAAAAACCCACCAAAAATCCCTGACTGGCAAGGAAATGTGCTGGATAACCTAATCCTAATAGACTTTTGCCATTTCTAATTTCTACAATTCAAGGAAAGTGAAAAGGATGAGTGAAATCCTCATAACAACCAGAATTAAATGTAATTTACTTACTGGTAAAAATTCTTTTGTATCGTTTAAGTAAGGAACACATGCAAGGCTTCACATCCTCTACTGGGGTATTCTGTAACCACCCTGCTAAACTCAAGTAAGTCCCTGAGAGCAGCCCTTATCTAAACTGGTGTTCTCTTATCAATTCAGGTCTCAGCAGGATGTCATCCAGCTACCATGAAAAATCAGTTTTGCACATTAAGTTCTGCTAAATGGAATATAGATTTCAGTTTGGACAAGACTGCGTGTATGTAGAGAGACATGTCAGTGCCCTGAAACAACTTCACTTCCTGCTGCCCTTGAAACTCTCCCTGAATTCTCTACTACAGCTGTTTTCCTATTTCCAACAAACCTCAGATTTACTGCTGTTTACCTTGTCCTTTTGGATCATTAAAAAAGAGAAAGCACCTAAATTTCTTTATTTTTAATATACTTTCTGGGTAATAGCTATAAACTTTGCCAACTGAAGAGCTTATCTTAGCCCAAATTCAAAGTGCCAGATTCACAAAAGCATGTGGTTAAGTACATCCTTACACTTAGGAAAGCACTTCATGATGTTAATAAAGACAGCCACAGACTGATGCTCATTTACACCTTTCTTGAACCAATTTCTTTTAATATATGACTTGGGACCTTTTCTTCCTTTTCCCTCTGACCACAAATCCAATGCAGAAGAAAACAGTCTCTTCATTTTCTATGTTAACAGGATACAAGAATATCTGAAGATGGCTCTGTGCCAGAAACTACACTTGACAGCTGTTTCAGAGCACGGCATAGCTCTCACATTTTTGATGTCTGATGTTGACAGGGATTACTTAAAAACAACTGTACCAGAAGAAACTGTTCTGCAAGCTATTCCTCAGCAGGGTTTTCATGAACACAGTAGTTGTCACAGCAAGTGCTAATTTGTATTTCAAAACAATGAATCCAGTAAATACAGAAAACTCTTTTTTATAATTAACAATTCCAGAATATTTCTCTATCTCTTAAGACTAGTGGTGGAAAGGTAAGTTTGACTTTCTGAGCATAAAAATTTTGCATCCATCATAAAGTGAGGATCACTAACTAGTGTACAAGTCTAAAGCTTGTACACATTCATTTTCAGCATTTCCTCATTTAAAATAGATAGTTTAAAAGTCAATTACTGAGCAGAAGGAGGGAAGAAGGATTTAGTGGTTGTTGTTGTTTTATAGTTTATGTACTTTGCTCCCAATGAAAAAATACTAACTTTTACCACAGCCACTGCAAGCCAATTTTGACTAATTTGTGGGCAAACCAGTAACAGAGTTCACATGCCAAAAATCGTCCCTGAAGGGATTTAAATACAGCTGACATACTTCACAGAAAAACAGGAAATGGTCTGGTAGTTACTTAACACCTATCAGAACTATTCTTTGGTCTCAAATTGGTCACATGAAAAACTCTCTCATAGGCCTGAAAAATAGAAAGCTAATGAAACCCACACATATCACCCTACGTTTTAAGTTTTAAGTTATTTCTGTACCATAAATACCAGGTGAGAAAAACTATTTATGTCTGGGTAACAGTCAGGAAAAAAGTCGGACAAACATGTAAATGGTCCTAGAGGTAGTATGGTTGGCTTAGTATTTCCTCTGTTGTTGCAGGTTAGGACAGCAGGACACCCATAAAGTGACACAGAGGATGAAAATGGCTCTGTACTTAATGACTGTTCAGATTCACAATAATCAGGTGCTGCTTGGGCCAGACAGAAGACAGCCTCTGAAGATTACCAGTTGTATTGCTTGACACAAGTCCAGTGCATAGCAAAGCAGCCCTCCAGACGCCAGCTCTGCCAGCAGCAGGGACCAGACAGGTGCATTTGAGAGCGTAACTGGATATAACAAACCGATCCAAGCATCAGGAGCTGGGGAAGCCTCGTCTCCAGGACTGCCCTGTGCCAGCAGGAATGGAGGTGACAGTGGCAGATTGATTGAACATGCAGGTGAAGAAGGGACAGTGTTTGGTGCCTACCAGCACTGGGTGAATGCCCCCTGCAGAAAGGCTGTTTACCTCCTCCAAGGAAAGAACAGCAAAGCAAGCAGAAGGGCACCAGGGCCTGACTCAACACCAAACCTTTGTACTGGACAGATTTCAGCTCAGTGTGTCAAAGTGAAGCCCATTCATTGTCCTAAAAATTAACTTCCAAACTCTCACTCTGCCAGGCTGGAAAGGAACGATGATAAACTTTAATCTTAATATGTAATGACCTAAAGACTAAAGGTTCAAAGTTGGTTCCAAAACAGATAAACGATTTTCAACTAGAACTGCAATGCATCATAAGGAGAGAGAGGAAGAAAATCTTTCAGTTGCTTTAATTAGTAAGATAAATTTTTGTGACAATTCTACAATCAATTACAATTCTAGTTTTGCTGTACTGTGGGCCAAGAAACAGGGCTGTGGGGAATGCAGATAATTTAACACCAGGTAATTTCAGTGCTAGTCGTCATGACCTACACTCTTCTACCTGCCTAATTATAAATTTACGAAGGGATCGTTAATCCAATGTAACAAAACCAACTTTAACCCGGATTCTTGACCACTCCTTCCCATTTTCACCTATTAAGGAGCACTGGGTGCCTATGTGGAGGGGTCAGCAGTGGGGGCACTGCCCAGCCCCTCAGCCACAATGGCTGTGGCACCTGAGGGGAAGTGTGCAACAGAAGGGCAAAACACAAATTCAGAGAGACATGAGGAAAATAAAAGAGAAACAGCCTTCCAGCACCTGGGTCAGGGAGGAAAGAAGGGAGAAGGTGCTGGGATTGCCCTGTACCATGGGAAGCAGACCACCATGAGCCCTTTCTAATAATACAATAAATAGAAGAGAATTTAAATAAAGGCTTTGCCATACTGCAGTGTAAAAACATGCATCCATCAGAATATGCAAACAGGATTTGTGAAAGAAAGCCCAACCATTTGGTGTATTTATTGACCTTACATTAGCATTAGCTTTGATTTAGAAAATAAGGTCAGTGGGCAGGCACTTCAGTTTCCTTTACATTAGGCTCATCAAACATCACACCACCACAAAAAAACCCCACTCTTTTCTCTCTTTGGAAATAGCCATTCATTCAATATTATCTATAGATGCTGTGAGTCAGGCTTCCAAAACATGCATTAAAATGAACCCAAGTGAGTGAAACCTGAAGCATTTAATTACTTCCTATCTGGACCCCCACCATCAAATTCCACTTGGCTGCAATCTGTTTATAGAAAGTCGTGCCTCCAGCATCCCATTCACAATGCAAGAATAACTCCAGAAACCAAATTAAGCGTGGCCATGCCTTCCTGAAAAGGAAACTGCTCAGGAACATGGGGCACTTGGAGTTAAATTTCACCACTATGAAACAGCTTTTCTGAACTAAAAATAATGTATCTTTTTTATCATTCCAACATATTCCTCCAGTTTTTTATCCACAATTCAATTTCCAACACAAAAATATACTAATAAATGATCCAGATTTTAATTCACAAAAATTCTTTGCAGAATTTTTGATTGTAATCCTTCAGAAATAATGACAAGAAAACATATAAGAAAATGCAGCTGACAGTCTGTATTAAATGTTTATCTGTATTTTAAAAGAGTGAAAATCCTATTTTACCTGAATGAACAGCAGATCAGCAGCAGTAATTACTATATAAAGTCTTACTTAATAAAATCTATTTTTCACATTTAAGCACTTTATACTGGACCATGCTTTGTTCTCACAGAACTATCCATCTATCTGTTCAAGCCCAAAAGATTTCTAAATAAAAACTATTAAAAAATCAATCTCTTCAGCTGTTTCATTAGGAAGTGGCTACACGTAACAGAAAAGCCATCTGTCTTTTGTTACAGCAGCCAGGAAGCAGCAATTTATCTTAGAAACAATTTTAAAATGTTCCATTTAGTTAACAAACTTTGCATGATACTGCAGTCATATCTGAGCATGCAGAGTGACTTGTAAATATTATGAATTAGGCAATAACTCAGTACTTGTTAAACCTGGAAGTTCTATATAAGTCTAGTGAAGTAACTGCCTTTTGCATGAAGACAGGAGTTAGAATAAATTCCATCCAAAAAACCACACATCACCTCTTCTCTACCACGTGGTAATTGGAATTTACATTATTTTTCAAAAACTTGGTATCTTTAGAATTTGAAATAACCAAATTTCATAGGTTCTCCTTAAAACAATATTTTGTTTATAAAATATCAACATGGACACAATTACTGCATCTCACTGTTATAACTTCATGAGATCAACAGTGACGATAACACAGAAGAAAGGCTGCAATTTGCCCTTACTTCAAGAGAAGTCAAAAATAAGGTGTATACCTCAGACAGCTCTTTGATAAAAGCAAAGTATGATCAGGACGATTTTCCTTTTGTTCTTAAGAACAGAAATTTTCAACTTGAAGGATTCTCTTCAGTACAAGCTTTACTGTTTCCCCACAAATAGAAATCAGTTAGGAAGTTCACAATAGTTACAAACATTGACTTCATCTGCATACAGCAGAACATCCTCTAAAAGACGTGCCAAGACATTTGAACCATTTCAGACTCCTTTTGGATTCTGTCCCACTTCTCGTATTTTCACCAGAAATGAGCTCATAGCCAGAAAAAAAACCCCAAACCCCATAACCAAAATATAGATGGTCTAAATACCTTCATTCAGGGTGGTAAGCATGGGTGTATCTGTAGATTAGAACCTTCTCACAGAACTAAGGAGGCAGCAACCATGCACAACATTTCTTATAAACCCCTAATTGGAAGGTGACTTTTGTGCAGGCTAAAATTAATTAAACAGCTCTGATGCACAATACAGACCTAGTCCTTCCATGTGCATCTTGTTGAGATCCCCCATGGACATGGGGTACACAGGCCATGACCTGGCCTCTCAGTGTTTTCTCTGAGCATCACTCACTGATAACTCCACAAATTCACTGGTTCTAAAGATCCTTTGTGCCCCCAAGGCTATCAACAGAGAAGGGTAAGACAGAGATCCAAATTAAATTGTTCAATTTACAGCTTTCAACACTGCACATTATATTTTATGTAAATTCTCTAAAGTCCATCACATACTAACTACAGTTCCGAGATTAAGGAAGTCTCGGAACTCCTGAGATGCACATTTCAACTGCCACCCACATTCTGCAGCTAAAGAGCAGAGATATTAACTAGCAGGAATATAATTAGAACCAAACATGGGGACTGATACTGCCACAAAACATTGCAGTAATAAAATGTAAGGCCATGCCAATTCCTTTCCATATTAGATATCCTTGATATGGAAAAAATTAACCCCTCAAAATTCAAAGACCACCATTAAGAAGGTCCTGTAGACAATTTCCCTATTACCCAGCAAATCTAATGTCTGACTGAATGGAAGTACTGCTTTTCCAGGTTCCAGACTACTTCTAGGAAAGCAGTCAGAAAATATGATCAGAAAAATCATATTAATTTGCCCATAAAATCTGTCTTGAGTTTTCTTACCTGCATCTGCTACATGATTTGCATCATTCTGCACAAATTAGCCAAGTCCAGTCACCTTTTTGCCCTCTCTGTAATTACATCATAACTACCTGTATCTCCCCAGGGACAGCACTACCTCCACACTGAATACAAAGAGACTGCCAGGAACTCTATGGATAGAGTATCCAGCATTAAGGTTCTATCCTTTTTTAATGTGCTCAAAAGTAAGATTTTACTCAAAGAGATCGCAAAACTAGTGCAAGGTGCAGGATGTACAAGCTTCCAAGCTTAGGGTCTGAAAAAGACAACACTAATTACTCATCAGGGGCAAAAACACTCTTCAAATAAGACACAGTGCTGATGAAGAGTGACATGGGAACACAGTTCAAAGCATAACCTGTATCCTGCTTGTTTCTTTTCTCCAAAGAGCATGGAGGTAAGGATTAAGGATTTGGACATTATTGAAGGTATTCTCTCTGTTACCTCTGTTGAAGGGTTTCTTTCTCTATTCTGCACTCTATGAATCTGAGCAAGTGTACCAGGGCTAGAAGCGTATTTACCAAGACACAGAACAAAAAGCTCAAAATGCCCACATCTCTGTCTAAAGGAAAGATTTTCCTATAGCACATACGAAACACAATGACAGTGGTGCACCTTTAAATACATGATAAACTGAAAAGCAGCTTGCTTTGTTTTTGTTCAGTGGCAGCTAAGTTTTAAAAGAAGAAAGAATAAAAAGCAAAACTTTTGATTTTGGAAAGACAATTGGTGTTATGCTGCTTCTTAATTTAACATTTAGAAAAGTATGTTCCTACTACAAAGCTGACCACAGGAGAAAGAAAACATAGTGCTCTTTTCCCAAAAATGGTGAAGCAGAAGCAATACAGAATGTCCTTTATCTTGGAGCCTGGATGCTGTGGTCTAGCCACAAGTGACTGGAGCTGGAATTGAAACACTGCCTCCCTCCCCTACTGGCTGAGGTACATCTAAACACTGAAACATGGTGCAGCTGTAGCTTCCCTGCAATAACCCCTCCCCTCAAGTGAACAAGAAAAAAATATACTTTGAACTATGGCATTAGAGTCACCTTTGGGTGTTCAACAGCATCAGCCCCAAACCTTAGATGAGGCAAACTGACAGGTGCACCACGCAAAAGCTGAACTGTGCTCCCCTAAAGGCTGAGAAAGCACATGCCAAAAAGCCTGTAATTCAGGCAGACAGGATCCCTCTCTGGATGCCTTTAAATACATTTACACACTCTCACTGAATCTACAGGAATCCTGAACATGTGCTCTAAAGTGCTCTTACTTCTTTAACACACAGACGATCTTATTTTAAGCACAGCACGCCCCCTCCTTAGCTTTCTACAAACCATAGTGACACTGAGAAGAAGCCAAATACAACTTGTCACCACTTCTTTTATATAGATTTTTCCCTTTCCACATCTACCAGTAGCTCATTTTAATTCAGAAAAATTCTACTCATCTCTTCCAAAACAGAAGTTGTCTCCCAAAACAGTATCAGCTATGTTCAGATAAACTACAGCTGCAACAATAAATGACGTAAATACACATGCCTTGTAAAGTGCAATTAACAGAATATTCTGTTTAACAACAGAAATAAACGATAATTCATTGGAATGAAACTGGCACTGGACAAATATGTATCAAAGAAAAAAACAAAACAACAAAAATGGGCTAAGACATCAATGGTGAAGGAGATTAAAATCTGGGCTGGTGACAAACTGGAGAGCACAGACAGACAAATGATGACAGTCTGCAGCTCTTCCAATATTCAGATAAGATATATTCAGGTGGTTCCTGAAAACAATCCATCTTATTTATTGTGCAAAAAGACTTGTGACTTCTCACAAAAACTGTTAAATGTATTCGATGGCAAGTTCCTAAATATACTGCCTTTTAAAACAATCCTTGAAAAGCAGTGATCTTATGGCCTTCACGAGAACAGGAATTGGCACATGATAAATTAAGGGAAAGTAAGTCATCATTACCATCATTAGCTGGTAATTTTAAAAATCCATATATGAACTTTATAGAGCACATAGCATTATATAGAGCTTTAGAGTTTAAAACAGAGCTCCAACTGATTTCAGTGACAGCTGAGAGTTCTCAGTATCTCCTCATATCAAACCACAGGAAGTCAACTAACTGATCCATATGGTGATGAATGCACAACTACATACAAAATATGTGGTTAATATCCAGCACTACATGAAAAAATAAAGATCCTGTAGAAGTCAGCAAGAGCATAAAATTCTCCATAGCATCATTCAATTCCCTTGTAAAGAAAACCCAAACATTTTCCTTTCCAGCAAACCACAAATTCATCTACTAAGTAACTGCTTACTTTGACAGCTTAGTCCCCAGCAAAATAAGAATTAATCTCCAGAGCCCTACTGTCCTATGGGATATGCAAAACAGGTCATGGCGGGGAAAAAGCAGGGAGAATATCATAATACCGCTAAAGCTGTTTTGGCTAAAACTATAAATGATACTCACATATCCTTTGTTTCAGACTAGGAGGAACTCTCTCAGCTTTCAAGCAAACCCAGAATTAGCTCAAGCATTACGCAGCCAAATTACTTCATAGATACACAAAGAACATACTGTAAATTTCTTCATAACACCAACACTGTCATTCCTTGCTCGTTCTTTACAC
This sequence comes from Poecile atricapillus, assembly GCF_030490865.1. Classification (NCBI taxonomy): domain Eukaryota; kingdom Metazoa; phylum Chordata; class Aves; order Passeriformes; family Paridae; genus Poecile; species Poecile atricapillus. The sequence goes on from NC_081251.1 coordinate 100,317,217, forward strand.
CAATAAAATCTGGTGTCACATTTCTAGGAAAGAGATAAATAAAAATCTCCTGTCCACTCAACAAGGTACAGTTACACAATACGTCTTCTTCACCTCTTAAGTCAGTTTTGCTGCAACTGCAGACATACTTCACCCAACAATCAGTTCACACCCTGCAGGCGTGCAGATGTCAAACTGTGGAGCTGCACGGTAAATCTTTATCACTGAAATAGCACAAAAAATGCTCAACATCCAGTGAGTGTGGAAGGATTCAAAACCTCAGCAGATACAAAATAAAAAAGCAGAGCATAGTCATTACTTAGGCCTTGCATTTCCAAATGACCAGCAGGACTGGCCTCTGATCTTAACAGAGACGCCTGATATCAAGATATCCACTGGGCAAGGGGGACACTCCCATGCACAATACAAACTCCTTAAATTCAGGAGAAACAGTATCCCAGGCTAAACAGCATGAAGTTAATCCTTGTACATTGCTCAACTCATATTGGATGTACAACACACTTGGAATAAATCTGAGAATTAGATAAGCAAGATTTGGTAGCACCTGTCCTATCATCAAGTTGAAACCACTCAAAAGCAAGATATGTATCTCAGGAGAGCAGAGGCTTTAGAGTTCATGGTTAGTTCAGGACAAAAAGCTAAGTTTTAGGGGTGAGTCAGAACACTCAGCAAATGTGGGAAGGCAGCTCTGAACCACCATTTATTTGTTCTGTGCTTGTGCAGGAGCTAAGCAGAGGCCAGTGCCCTCAACACGACCAGAAGGTCAGTGCTCCACAGAACCACTACAATGGCAACACATCAACATCTCTTTTCATGGTAAAGCTTCCTTCCTGAAGCTACCAGGCTTGAAAAAAAAAGGAAAGAAAAATAATCACATTGACTTTTCTTGTGTTTGCCTTTCTCCCAACACTGTAAGCAACATTAAAAAATTCTAACTACTCTTCGCAGCTAATAAGCTCCAAAATTATGCACCATATAGTTAACAAAACCTCAAGAAAGAAACATGCCTCTTCTTTTCCAGTACAACCATCTGCAGTAACATTTTTGAAGAATTAAACCAACCCACAGGAAAATTATTATCATGCTTGGTGCCGAAAAGCACCTTAAAACAAAGATGTTGACTGTGCTAACAAAGTCTTAGAGATTTTTGTGTGTGGCCATTCAGTCACAGTCACCAGCTATAGGCACAAGCAAGAGGGGAAAAGCATTCAAAGGGATGAGTAAAGGAATTACTCTCCATTTAATCTGCAGCTTGCCTACTATGGTACTGAGATCACAAAATGGGAGTGACTTACTATACTAACCTATATAAAAGAAAGCTTCCTCTGTTACATGGAATTGAGAAGGGGAAAAAGACTTACGAACCTGCAGGAGAACAATAAATTCTTCTTTGCAGTTTGGGAATTAACTCAAGAAATCACCAAGTAACTTGCTGTATATTCTTCCTTAATATAGTTCAGAGAAGCAGAGGCATTCATCAGCAGAATCATATAAAGAATAAAAACATTCAGCAGGAGGTGGGATAACTACATTATTTACAAGCAGGAAAACCACAAATGAGCTATTGCAGCTTTCCAGAACAAATACTGATGTAGGATCTGGTTTTGCACTAGCCTGCACTTCATTCAGATGTCACTGTTCCATACAAATAAACAAAACAAACTGAATTTTAAAACCCACTACTGTTCTGTCTTTGATTTTACTCAGGTATGAATGACCTCATATTATTTCAAATGTCATGTGGTCAGGCTGAAGTCTAATATTTTGTTTATGATTTTTTTAAAGACAACTCCCTTTAAACAATCGAAGAACTCATTAGAAGTTACTCTTCTCTATCCATGTGCTAATCAAGCCAAAACTGGACTAAAACCCCAAATTCCAGTTCCCACAGACTAGTAAGAAAATAAATTCATTTTAGTAAGCCTACCACGTTAGAGCACCAATTCACTGGTGACCTTCCACACCTGTAAAAGAAAGGAGGCAAGTTTCTCAAGTCCTGCTGTACCACATCAAGAATAAGAACCCTAAATCACTGTCATTTTAGGAATATTAAATGTGCAACAGCAGAGCAGACTAATAGTTATTCCTTCCCTTCGTCCAGAAAGCATGCACAAGAGCTGGCTATGGCAGAAAGTCATGGAAGTCAAACTCCAACCCTTGCCATAGTTTCTCTGAAGAACTCTGAGAGACTCAATTCCAGCTCCAATTCCTCTGTTCCTGGTATATCATAAATAACTACCTTGGGACACTTGAAGAACTTTAACCATTTGAACTTGACAGAGCAAAAAGACAAATTACACCAATTTGCACAAAATGTTTCTGCTCAAATGAAACACAAAGTTAATGCAAATTATAATGAGGCAGCAAAATCATTCAAAAAATCCTTATTAAACAAACTGCCCCATAAATAAGTTCTGATGCAAAGCACTACATAAATTACACTGTGCCTCAGAAATAGTTGCTATCTGCAAAGTAGTAGCTTATGAATAGTTTGTGAATTTTTCTTTTGCAGTATTATATAAAAACGAAAAATTCCACATTTCTCCTCTGGTATGTCATGACTAAGTTGCTGTAAAAACAGACTGACCACTAACCAACCTCCAGGCACCTTACAGAATGTACTCAGAAGTTCTTAAGCAGCAAACACCAAAACGAAGTTAACAAAAAATGCAGAGTATCTGTTCTTGATGGAAAGTTGACCTTTACTTAGCACAGTTGCTTTAAAATCAATTCCTCACAGGCCAGTTCTGAGTGCCAGTGGAAACAGGCAGGAAGCAGATACTCAGAAGCACCAGGCAGAAAAAAAGGAGGGGTAGGAAGGGGGAATTTCCTGATCCACAGAAGTGACAGTATTATGAAACTGCCTACCTATACTGTCTTTTTCACCTTAACTGATGACTAAGTACAAGGTTTTAAGAGAACCTGCGTCAACCTTCAATTAAAACCTTTTTGAGCAATACCTATGCAGATACAGCTTTCCAGGAGGTAATTCCCAACATTAGTTGGAGATAATAATCAAAGAGTTTCTGATTATCTCTGCTGATGTCATATTTGACTTCCAGAAAGCATACAAAGTTTTATGGACTAAGTTTCTAGTGTAGCAATGATCTGAATTTTGCAGCCTGACAGTTACTTGCTCCAACACCACAACCATCCTCAAAGTCCACTAAAGTTAAACCCTAACACACAGCAGGAGACAATGCAAACCTATTCCATAAATAGGAAATATGAGACAAGATTTAAATGTATGCATTTCAATTTATGTAAGACATTAAGACACTCCAGGAAAACTGTTCTGAAATGCCAATGGCATGCATATCACGGGGCTGCAGGAAAGATTTTGAAAAGGTGAGGTACAAACAAAGCACCGTACGAGTTACAAGAAGATTAATTTTTATGGAGGTCCAAGTTCAACACACAAACAGTTGCTCAAAACACAGTTCTGGCAAGCATCCACCTGACCACTGCAGAAAGAGCACTTCCCGTCTGCGAAATAAAACAATTGCCATTGCTTCAAGTTGTACAATGCTGAAGGTACAGGAGAGGGAGGAAAGAGGACATCACAGCAACAAGATCACAGAAATAAGATTAGAAAGGGTACCTAAACAGTATGCTGGAAATTCAAGCAAATAAATAAAGCCCTTAAACACACAGAAGTTACAAGACACCCACACTTTCAGGAATTTCCACAACAAACATTTCAAAAAACTTTGAAGGAAAAAAAAATTAAATTGGAAGGAACACAAACAAACCTGGATCATAGAAACTGCTTTTCCACTGAATTTTTAAAACACCTTCACAAATCACAGCTGTGCCTCCATTTCTTTGCAGAGATATTTCCTATGCTAATGACCACATACTTTTCTTAAACAGGTTTTCAAGGCAATATACACAAGCACCCAATATTCCCATGAATTATTTTCTTACCAGGAAAGCCATTGTAAGAAAAAGAAAGTATATTTACAACCCTCACAACCAGGAAATAAACACACATTTTAAAAGCATACCATAAAAAAGTGAAGCATACTATAAAAAAGTGAAGCAAAATAAAGAAAATATTCTCTCTTGACATCTAGAAAAAGCTACAGTAATTGAAGTCTAGTTTTAAATACTTAACCAGTTAATGCCCTCCAATAGTTTGGCTTTCTTTAGAAATTCAGCAGCAAATATGAACTGCTTTAATATCATCAGGGTATCAGTGGATTAACAAATGCTTATCTCCATTAACTGAGAGCAGAATTAGACATAGAAATCCCTTTTTCTTCCTACCAGACAGACATGACAATTTTGGCTCATAGCTATTTAAAGTCAATGCCTCCCACACGATGAATTCATCCCTATTCAGATGTGTAAACTTTCTCAAATCTTGACACACCACCTGGGAAACAGCCTTTCAGTGAAGAGCTGTTTTTCTCTCAAAGAGAAAAAAGTAGCACGGAAAACAGCACCTAGGTCTTTAAGTGCCTGGCATAGAAAAATATGGTATGAGACAGACATTAAAGCAAAGAGAGAGAAGAGAATCTGGGCTTATTTGTCAAGGCTTATGTTTAAATTGTGAGTCTGAAAATGTCACCAAGCAGCACATTTACAGACTTCAGATATTCCTGATGGGAATACTCTGAGAAGGGACATCACGTAGGAGCGATGCAGGTCTTCTGCACTGTGTTTTACAAACACACACACACAAAAGACCCCAAGCCCCTGTGATAAGTTATTATTGTTTAATTCAAACATGTAGTTTGACCCTGCTTCTCTTGAAGGTAATGAAAATTCTGCCACAAGTTTCAGGAAGGTTGCGGGGAGGGGTGGGGGGGTGGGATGGGCAGGGGGAGTGTTATTAATAACAATGATCAGCATACTAAGAAGAAATCCTTGTAGCTTTGCCAAAATTACTTAACTTACCATCTTCCATGCCCTGCAAATTTCCTCTGACGCTTCCCATAGGAAATGGATTTGTACCCCTGATGCTGGAACCATGCTAAGACTGACCTTTGCACCCTTTGTAAGAGTGTGTGATTTCACATGCCAGGGACAGGGAACACAGAGAGAGCTGGAGAAGGTGTGTCTGAGAGAAACTGAAAATCTAAAGTAAAAGCAGTAACAAATGCTAGCATTAGCAAAAGTGCCATGCAAATCTAGCAGTCAAAGTTTTCTTTACTGCTTTAAGAATCAGTGGGATAACATCAAAACTACTAAAGAAAATACTTGCCCCAAACATGTGAATTAATTATTAATTTGATCCAACCTCATCTGACAGATCTATTAGAAAAAGTTGTCTCCTTAAACTGGAAAAGAAAAAAAAAAAAAAATCCCCAAAAGATGGAAACCCTCTCTGAAGTGAAAGAAACAAGACAAGAAACCTTCTTTTAGAGACAGTATTATATATACTTAATGCCTCAGTTTTAAAGTGTAAAATTTCATTTTGCAGATCATGACCTGTCATTAGTAAGAATTATCACTAAACATTCTACTTCCTAATTAAGGTAGATGGAGGAAAAACAAAATCACAAGATCACATGGAATAAAATTATTCAAGTTTTGAATAATCATATGACACTTTGATGTGAACAAAATATTTTAGTGCCACAAATTCAGCCTGGTTAAGATCTGAATGCATTGAGGCCTTAGAACATATCAAGGGCCAGCAACAATATCAGGTAGAAACTTTTCTAATTATAACTATGATCATACACATGGTTAAATAGCTTTACTGAAAACATGAACTACGTGACCAAGATAAAGCAAAAACTCTTTAGACTGGTTTGTTTCCTTATGAAGAAAACTTAATGGTGAAATTAAAACAAATTTTTAAGTACTAATTTAAAGACTTTATTAGATGAGATTCCCTCCTATTGGTAGTGCCAAGGACCACAAAGTGAATGTAATATTGTCAGTAAGTAATACAAATTCCATTGAACGATCTTGGCTTCAGAGAAGAAGAATGTAAAAAATTCAAGAAGAATATAGCTAGACAGCAAATCATCAGCTCCTTGCCCCTGCTGCACACTTTTCTCCCCCAGAAAGTTTAAGCACTAGACTACTACTGATAAGATCAGATAACATCTCTGCTAAATCAGCCAGGAAGAGACTTTTCAGACATTGCCATGAGCTTCTGCAGCATATACACAGCAGTGTAACAGCACAGACACTCACTGAAGTAGCTACACCACCAAAAGCAAGTGATTCCCAGATCATCTTCTCTAAAGTCAATATTACTCAAGAATAAAGTTAACCAAAAAATAACAAGCTAATTAAATACACACCAGCTGTGGTAATAAACACTATATACCATTTTTTCTTGGTAACCTTGACTCTAAATGGTGTTTACATTTTCAGAGTGTGAATTATCATCAATGGAGATATTAAGTCATCCCTCATTTTCAGAAAAAACAGTAACATAAAAGGACATAGATAGTAGATTTTTTTACTCAGCCTACTTAGATCCAGAAAAACCCACACAACTAATATAATTTCAAGAATTATCTTATGACTTTTATAAAGATGCAGAAATTTAGAAGTACATATTTTGTTACCCAGAAGTGGCTGCTAGCTGTGAAGGTGAAAATAGTCAATACTGGAGGTGGAATGACACAACAGCAAAATAATAGTGGTTCTCTCTGCAAACTTTTGTTTGCATAAGAAGCAGATTCTATAATTTCCTCTAACATATCAGTTCAGAGAGAAAACAAGTGTCTTTTGTGTCAGCCCCTATCAAAATTATAAAAGGATCTTTTTAAATAATCACAAAATAGTACATCATGTGTTTTTGAAAAGTTGGGAGAAATAGAACGAAACTATTCCAAGTGTGTTAACATAAGAATCCTTGTCTTTCAGTTACAAAGTATACAATGAAAACAGTGTAAAGACACTGAGTGATACTATGCCAAATACCACAGAACACACAAGACCAACACTTTCTTTTTTCAAGGAATTACCATCATCAGAATCAGACAGTTATTTTGAAAATCCCTCTTCATGATTAGAAACTTTCTCACTGCAAAAAGAAAAGTTCTGGAAACTGTTACAGAAAAAAATGAGGCTCACTGAATTTCTACACCAAACACCTATCAGAAGAAGCTCGCAGCCTCAAAATTTGTTTCAAAATTGTAGCTCTCTTGTATGCTAGAGGGAATCTGAGAGACAACCAGCCTGGAGCACAGGAGCTGCAGCAGGTGAAGCCACAAAAGTCTGGGCTGTCACAATCCTAGCCTCTTTCTTTTATACAAACACCACCACAATATCTTCACAGAACCATACTGACAGATCTCAGTGTGCTTTTGCAGGTTGGTTGTTAACTGGATTGTGTCCCTCTGCCCACGCAAGCATCAGCAAAACAAAGATCAGTGCATTTAGCCAGCCTTAAGACACCCTCAAGTCAGCCCGCACCCAAGATAAAACCAGTGAGTTGCAATCAAAATGTGACTTCTATTTCCCCCTCCTCCTCTTGTTACTATGTGTCCTACAAAACATTCAGACAACACAGTGCTTTATTTACCAAAGGTAGCGTGGTAAAGGTGAAAGAACTTTAATGAGCAAGAGCAGGAAATACCTTGGGGCTATGGTGTCCCCACAGCACAAATGACATTTTCTTAAACCACTGGCCAGACAATAGTAATTGCCACCCTTCCTATCACTTTTTTAGTTTACTTTCAGGTATTAGAATGATAAAGCTATACTCTCACTTCAGTCTCATCCTTTTGAGACTACAGGAGTAAAACAGGTCACAACTTCTTACAGCCACAACAAACAGCCCAAGGCTCCAGTTCGACAAAAGCTAATAAGGCACAAAGATAAATGATAATAAATTAATTGATCTAATAAGAAATGTACAGGTCCTTACAGGACACACTGTATAGATGCACTGTATAGACTGTGGGTAAGGCCTGTGTGTATTTTCATAGATGTGACAACTTTTTGCTACATTCTTCCCACACAGCCTCTATATTATGAATCAGGCCAAGAAAATCATGAACGGTTGGGGATGACTAGGAAAAAACAAAAAAAACCCAAAAAACAATCCAAATCTAGAAACCAAGATTCTGGCCATGGGAAGATCAGACACACAGATATCCACACCATATTAGAAACACAAACTGAGATTTATACGGGATGAACACATGGAAGAAATGCACGAGGCCTCAGTTGAGAAGGTAATTTGCTTTGGAATAACACTATGGAAAACCACAGAGAAAGGGAAAGAGGAAGGACTCAGAAATGAAGACCTGCAAGCCTTCCACCACATCCTCCTCCAAGCCTCAAACTGAGACCAAAAGGAAACTGAACAAAAGACCAATGAAGCACTGCTTTTCTAATCCCACAACATTTGAAAGAAATGCAATTTTATTAACATCTACAACTGCTTTTTCCTCTCCCACTTGGAATGGCACACTAAACTCACTTCTTATTTCTACAAAAAAATTACTGTACATTTCCACTAAATTGCTGAACAAAATGTATTTTTCCCCTCAAAGTGGCCTACAAAAATACCAGTTCACAACATCTACAAGATCCCCACAAAAAGTATTTCAAAAAGTTGCCAAGAGAAGGTGCACTAAGGAGCTGATCCCTAAGAATAAAAGAATTCTGCAATATTGCGTAACAAAACTAATTTAAATCAAACTGCAAGTCTGGATACGGATAAGGAAGAATTATGAAACACAAAGTCATAGGAGTCTGGATATACCTCATGTGGATTTTATCCATGGTGACCACTAGTAAACCTAATTATGCTGTATTACTAGAAATAAAGCAAACTGACCTGTCTGAATAGAAGATTTTTGCAGTTATTATTAAGCCCAATGTCATGTTTAAACTACTTGAAATAAAAATCTTGCAGTTAACAAAAGATTGCACATGACTGACCTAAATCACTTGCATTTTTTAAAGATTTTGGTCCACATTAGTGGCATTCCCAAGCTTAATGAGGATTTTAGAAAAATAACGTGTTGAGGTAAGTTTGACCAGAGTAGAACAAAATATTCCAGTTGTTCAGCCAGAAAAAGAAAATCAAATTAAACAAGTACAAATGCTCATGGAAGGAATGCCTGCTTTGCCAAAAGATAAAACCTAAAGAGTCTAGAAACTGGCCTTTTCTTTCAATCCTGCCTCAGCTATCCCCTGTAGCTTTATTAGTCAGGTTTTAGAGCTTGGCAGCAGGACCCAATTGCTTCTGGAAGTTTTCTGCACAAATTGAGATTGTAAATTTTTTACAGGATAAAAGCAATTAGGGATGCTAAGAATAGGTTAATATTTTTCAAAGACATATCCAGGATAATTTATTACAGTTCACTTTCAGAAAATAATATGGGGAAAATTATTTTCAGGATAGTAGCCTACACCCACTTTGTATCTCAAAATCCTGTATTTGCAATTTATTAATAAGAAAATTTCAAAACAACGCTGGTCTCTCCAGCCGCAAGTATGACTCAGTAGTGAAATTACTGTTATTTTCTGCTGCTATTCAGGATACAAACACTGATCTATGGGTGTAAGGTAGAGCTTCAAAAAGAAAAGTAGCTTCTACCTGTCTTTGTAAAAAAAGAATATATATATATTCTAAGAATTGAACAATATTGGACCAATTAAGCTAATTGCTTTTGGAGCACAATATGCATAGTCAACTGTGATATAATAATATGCTGCAAGTTATAAAAAAATGTCAGTAAAGTCGAGAAGAGAAGGGCCAGAAGACAAGGAAGGAGTTTAATCAGGTAGATACACACAGAGCCTCATCCTACACAGAGGTTAAAAATTCAAACACCTTCAGCAGTACATTTTACAGTTATGATCATACCATAAAGAAAAACCCTACTGGATTAACCCTTAAATATGAAATGTCCTCGTAACAGGGAATTTACTGTGTTGTCATGAGGTTTATAATGCCCACTGAGCAGACTAACTCATATAATTGTATTTCTCCATTTGTCCCCATTAGACCAAAGCATGCAAGGAATTTCTGTACAGAATAAAGGCATTTCTAAAATTCCTGGAAACTAAGTATTAGTTAGCTTTCTATCTAAGCAAGCTGTGCTTCTTTGCAACAAACAGGACATTACTGACAGAAGTCAGTCAGCCTTAAGACACATACCCCAAATATGCCCCAAAATAGGCAGCCTTGGAGTACTTCCAAACTTCCTCTGCCCAATAGAACAAGAAATAACCAAAAAGAACACCCTTTAAACTTATTTCTACTTAAAATTAAGGGCTTAAAAAGAACAAAAAACACTTAGTGTAATGAAAATGTGCAAGGAAACAAACACATTACAATGGATTAATGCCTTACTCTACAGGAAGCTAATAAAAAACAAGTAGAATTAACTGGACGGTCTCAGCTCATTTGATCACATCAGAACTGTTGATAAACCTATAGTAATTAGTTTACTGTGTTCAAGGAAAGAATCAAAACTGAAGTACATGTGGGGGAAAAAAAATCCCAATTTAAAAGGTATAGACCTTAAACACAGAGCTATCTAACACTAAAGCCTGTATGGGCAACCATTCTTTTGCACATTTTCCTGCAAATACTGCTTCCTTGTTTTTCAAGTAATTCGGTGTAGAACTGCATCTGTAAAAAATATGTTTACACAATATTCTGAAACATAGAGATATGAAAGTTGTTTCTATTTGAGAGCACTGAAGAACCTTCTTCTTTCACCCTAATCAATAAAAAGCATTTAATTGTTGGTTGCAGCTGTGTAACAAACAACAGATTAAATAAAATAAGCAGTAAAGTGTTATTGTACACAATGTCAGAAATTCATGTGTCAAGAACGGCACAATGTCTTCTACATTGATGGAACCCCATCAGTTCATATGGCTCAGCTGCAAGGAATGAAACAGCTCACATTCAAAATTAGGAATATGCCTATGCACATTAAGTGGCCTTGACAAGCAAGATGCTCGCTCTTTCCCAGAATGAATTGAGTAAATGGTTTTGCTTATGTCAGACCAAGAGGTATTCCCATTTGTATGACTAGAATAAAAAGTTGGTATCTTTTAGAATGTAATTAGGAAAAGAAGTATTTCTAATGGGTTAGACGGCACTAAGGTTGGAAAGTACTGAGCACCAAAGTCTACTTTAAAAACTTTTTAAAAAACAAAAACAACAAAACTTGAAAAAGTCAATTATTAAGTCTTTTACTGTCTGCTAAGAATAGAACCTAAATGAATGATTGTTTTTTAACAGTCTGTTTTAAAAACAAAATGTAAGCAACTCACAGCTGAAAATGACTGTGACTTTGTTCAGGACCTATACAGAGATAAGTGACAAAGAGGAGATGCAGAAACATAGAGACAGGATTTAATTTTCTTTTCTAACTAATATGCAAAAACAAACCTAGCTCAAAAAGGGGCTTGCCATTTTTTCTGAAGAAAAACCATGAGAGAGATCACCAGCAGGATAATACAACCTCTCCCCAACTCAGTCTTGAAAAATTGGTTGTACAGTGACAGAACCATTTTCAATACCCAGAACAGATGCTGCACAACTGAGTAACAGAAGTATGAGACCAATGATGACAGTCTAGTGTATGACCATATCAGCACTGAATAAACACCATGCCTTTCTGTTCTACTAGAGATTAAATGAGAACAATGTAATCCATCTCCCAAAGCTTTCTTTGGTAGGAAAAAATAAGAAACCAAACAAAAGCCAAACAACAACAAACTGAACAAAACCAACCAAACAAAAATTTTAGTTAAGGCCAGTTTACATTTTTCCAATGAGAGCACAGATTTAATCAAGTCACTGACCTCACCACAGTATTGGTGGTGCCCTCCATCTTCCCTCACTTTCATCACCACACATTTTGAGGTTTATTCCACTATTCTTTCAATACATCCTAAATAACATTGTTCTAGTTTCTTTTTAAAAGCAATTCAAACTGGAGCCATTAGAAATAAAGTTTTCCCACAACCAAAACATTTCCAAAAGATCTCCAAAAGCTTCTTTTTATTACTGTAGCTCTCTTTCAAGTTCACCTTAGCAGCCTTCATTACCTCCCTTACACTCTTGTGTCAGTGTGCCAACTCACACACAAGTAGAAAAGAAAAAGTAAAGTGCTTGGAATTCTCAACAGCTTTTTCTGGTAAGCTCCAGTTGCTATAATTAGACAAGCCCTTTTCTAAATCATAAATACAACTATCAATGGAGATAAAAATGAAAACTAGCATTGAATACATAGAACAAGCCAAATCTAAATGTTCCAGCTTCTTCCTGTTATCTCAAAACGTGCCCTGATTTAACCCTCAGAACACAAACACAACGGCTGTTTCCATGGCTGTGTTAGCATATAAGATACCTATGTAATATGAACAACAAAATCAAATCATCTTATTAACCAGTCACATAACTAATACTGTATAACAACAGGGAATGCAATTATGTTTTCACTTAAAGCCAAAGACAGGATTTTAGAAGCAAAGCAGCTCCTAAACCACAAAATAATTACCCTGACAGTTCTAACCAGTCTAACGTCATTTCAAGCACCAAGAGACTGAAATCCTACAAAAATTTAAAATTCAACTTCACATTCTAGAGACCTAACTTCCTCCACTTGCTGAGTTAAACTTGCAGTATCAAACCAAAATAAGAACAATTAGTTCAGATCTCAATTCTTTGATCCTGATCCATTTTTTAAATAAGTTCTAGATTACAAGTTCATAAAGTAGTCCAAAAAGATCTAAGTACTAGAACATGAAGCTTCTTAGCTCCCCTAAATATAGCAGCAGTCACATGGCTGTCATTAAGACATTAGCTTTTCCATGGCAGAATACCTCCTAAACCTTTCCCCCAAAAAATCATATTGTGGTTCAATCTTACATGAAATACAGCAGATAACATCTCAGACCCTGAACAGTCTGTATAAAAATACACATCCACAAATGTAAGCTCAGCTCAAACCCTCCACAAAACCAAACAGTAACACCTCAAAACTACACTGCTGAAAAGCAAGAAAAAATTATTTGCTGCTCAACAGGAGTCTGTGATCACTGAACAGCTGTTTCTTAGCCTTTTCTTAAAATTAACAGACTATATAAATAAATCTTATTTACTTCTAGAAAGAATAACTTATTTTTTAAAAAGGCAGTTTAAGATGATAATCAGTTCTCAGGAGTAAATTTGTACTCTACATTTTGTAAACACACAAACATACCAGTTCCCTGACCAGTTCACTACATTCAGATTGCACTCTTCGTAGCAATCGAGAAAATCTGTGGATGTTTGGCAGAAACCCACAAAATGCCAGCAACCAACTGACATCCACCAGTAGGTATACCAGGCCCGAAGTTTTATTCCACTGATGGGAAAAATAAATTAATACACACTATTTTATATGGTACATTCAAAACCAAGAGCGCTTCACATGCAGCAGCTTTCAGAACTCCCTGGTGGAAAATTTGTGCTATTTTTCCTGCTGTTCAAATAGAGAAGCTGAAAAAAACTGAGCTGAAAGCACTTCAACACCGAGTCCTTTAGAGAGGTGTGGGCAGAGTCCATGATTTCTGGCTGCCAGCCTTCCACTTCCACTCAGCACATCTCTGACTTTAAAACCACATATAATCTCTTTCTAATCAACCACTTGCTTTGTTTCTCCTTCTGGGGAGAGAGATACGAGAGGTCATGACCATATCAAAGCACAGGGTACCCTCAGCAACTCCACTGCACCACAGCACTGCAGGGTACCCGACCTCTCTAAGAGCCTGATTTTGCCAACTCCCTGATCCCAAGAGGAATGCCAGCTTCACTAGGAGGGCTGGCCCTCAGAGGAGACACTCCTGGGAGTGTTTGCAGGATAAAGACATCATTAACACAGACACTTCCACCAGCAGGCACTAGCAACCACTGGCTCTTCCATGTCACCTCACAAACCCTCCTGAAAAAGCTCCCAGGGCAGAAGCCTGGAGAGCAGAGCAGGGAGCAGACAGAGGACCATAGCAACTCAGCCCTGGAAACGGGAGCAACTGGTCTTTGAAGCCTAAGAGTCTTGCTAAGGCACAGTTGGAGCATGAGAGTGGAAAAATAGCAAGAAAAATAGGCCAGCAAGAAACCTTATTCCAGTCCAGCCTTTCCAAAACAGTGTATTATTTCCATCAGCAGACGGGAAAGCTTATTACAAAAACCTTCAGGTACTGTCAGAGCCTTGAAATGATGCATTTACCCATCAAACAACCACCACTGAATGCACCAGCACCCAATACAATGGGTCCTAAACACACTGTTGATCTGATCATCTAGATATGGTTAACTTAGTTATTATTATTTAGAGGATATCAGCTGGCTAGATCCACTGCAGACTACACTAAGTTCCTGCATAGAAAATACCCTTGGAGCCATCATATTTTCCCAGTCTTTCACAGCTTCTGTATGCCAGTGACAGTTTTAGAGGGAAGATTCTTCAGAAGTACTTTTAATTACTATTTCCTCCTTAGCTAGAATGCATTAATTATAGCCTGTTCCTCCAGATAATAAGAAAACAAAAAGCAGTGCAATATGAACACTACAAGAAACTTAATTACTGAGTCAGATGTCCTTTAGATGTCAGTATGACTACAGAGAGGAGTAGGAAAATAAAACACACACATATCAGCCTCAAGTTGTTAGATCAGTTATCAAAACAATGTCTTTCCTCAGCAACTTCATTTTGAAGAGCTCAACCACCTAATTAATCAAATGCCAGTTACGAGTTTCAAAAATATGCTTTTTTTTAATAAAGGAGGCCTACTGATGTATTTATTACAAAGCAAATGTGGTAAATGGTTCTGTATGCAAAAGCAGAAGTGCAGTATGACTTTGAAGTCTGAAGGTCAGATACAGTAAACATTCTCATCAAGGTTCTTATGTCAGACTGCATCTTCTGGTTTACATCTGAGTTTAGGAGGAGGAAGAAAGAATGAAAAAGAAAAAAAATAGTCAACCAGTTCTGTGACAACTTAAGAAGAACTGGCACAATATCATTCACCTGCTTTCCTTTAAAAAATCTACTAATACCCTATCTCCCACAAAACGAAAAGTCTGCCAGGGACACACAGAGTTTCATTCTGCTTTTCAACTTTGATTTTCCTGATGAAAAAACCTATCTACCTAAATAAGCAACAATTTTATATTAAAGAAGATAACGTCATCTTCTCCATCATCACAGATGTTTCAAAGCTTTATAATTTCAGAAAGCTGAAGGATTTTCTTGTTGATCAACATGTTTTATTTTAAAGCAGTATAGGTTCAACTGCAGAAGCAAATCAGAGGATTGTGCACTGATATTTTTCTAGGCATAAAAGAATTCAACCCTCACCATTTCATATTCCCAGCAACTTTAGGATACAAAACTCAACAGCTGGGCCTGAAGGCAAACAAATATGCTTCGAATACAAGAGCCTGATTCATGTCAAAAAAGAAAAATAAAAAATATGATACATGTTTTACATGCACACCTCAAAGACAAAAAAAGCAATACAGATTTCTTTTTAGCACCATCACGTTTAAATACAGTGAAACTGATAACACCTCCCAGTAAAACACTGGGTTATAAACAATCCCCTCTCACACATAACAGAGACATTATACAAAACAGACAGGAACATGGACACATGTACACAAAATAAACACATTAAAACTCACCCCACTCCAGATACTCGAGGATGTTCTTCTCTCTTCTCAGAGGGGAATTATTACATTCATCATAAAGGCAGATGAGTATATCCAGCAAGGTTTCCACACTGAAGCATTGCCCATTAGTCTGTGTTGGCCCATCCAAAATAAACTGCTCCAACTGCTTCAAACGCACTTCTCCAGACATGGTTGTTTCAGTTTGCATTGGGGTTTCTTTTTTAATGATTATTATTACTTTGTCAGAAAAACAACAACAAAAAAAAAAACTTTTGAGGGTTTTGTTGTTTAAAAAGAAGTTAACAGTATTTTTAACAAGTGTCAAACTGTGGCGGTCCTTAATTGCCAGCCCACCTCGGTGTTCCCAGCCTGAAACTAAACCCTTGGAGTTTCAGACACACACATACAGTGTGGGTATCTGTGTATGCATGACATTTAAAAGAAGAAAATAGTTATCCTAAAAAAAAATTAACAGGCTTAGTAAGAAGTGGTGCAAAAACATATATGGGCATTCCTGATGCTTTAACAATAGTAATTGCACTCAAATTCAACCGAGACTGCCTGACACCGATTTCACCGTGCGTGCACAGGCACACGCACTTATATATTTAAGAAGGTCTTCTCCTTCATTCCCAATGCAGATCATGCAGCGCGATCCTGCGAGGAGCCCCGCCGCAGCACCACGGGCTAGCAGCCCCTCCGGTTCCGCTTCCCAGGACGGATGGGAAGGGTAAAACAGATGTATTTACGTATTTATATAAGCGAAAGGCAGCAGAAACGAGGGCGCACACCAGCGGGGAGGGAGGGAGGGATGAGGGGCCGCGCAGCCCCGCCGCCCCCCGCCGCCTCCCCCGGCCCCGGCAGCGCCTCCGCGGCCACCGCGGGGTGGGGCGCAGCCCCCCCTCCTCAGGGCGCAGCCACGTCCTGCCCCGGGCAGCCTTGCCTTTCCCTTCCTCCTCTCCTCCTTACCGAGTCTCCTTTTAAGGCTTTTCAGTGATTCAAAAAAACTAAAGTCTTCATTGTCGCCCCCTTCTCCTCCGCTGCGCCAAGGGGCGGCGGGCGGGACGCGCGCCCCGACACACCGGCAAAAGCGTTCCGAGCCCTGTCAAATCCTTCCCATGGCTGCGGCGGCTGCTGCTGCTGCGGAGACGGCGCCCTCCTCCTCCTCCTCCACCCGGTGCGCGTCCTGGGGCGGAGGGAAAGCGCCGGCGTCTCCGCTCCGGCCGCACGCTGCGGGCCGGGAGGCCCCGACGACGACGGCGGCGGCGGCGGCGGCGGCTTCACTCCCGGCGGCGCGATGGTGTCCCGGCTTCGCCCCCCCGGGCAAAGGGCATCCTCGGGCGGTGCGTGTGCGGGGTGTGTGTGTGTGCGTGCGCGGAGCGGCGGGGAGGGGTAGCGGCGGCGCCCTCCCTCCCCGGCTCGCTCCCTCCCTCCCTCCGCTTCCGCGCCCTCCTCTCCCCCGCCGCTCCCTCCCTCTTTCCTTCCCTCCCTCCTTCCCTCCCGCGGTCACACGCGGCAGCCGCCGCCGCCGAACGCGCAGCAGCCCAACATGGCGGCCGCGGCGGGGGGGAGCCGCCGCCGAGCGCCGCCGCAGCGCGGGGAGCCGAGCCCGGGGCCGCCGCTACTGATGGGATTGAGGGGAGGAGGGGATGCTGCAGCAGGGAATGCAGGGATACGGGCGGACCCAGGGATACGGGAGGGAGAGAGGGCGGGAGCGGGGAGGCCGCAGCGCAGCTCCCCGCAGCCTGTGGCCGCCCGGGCTGGGCTATCCCGGGCGGACCCGCCCGTCCGGCCGAGGATCCCTCCGGGCTTCGCCCCGAGCCGAGGGGAGCAGCTGCCGCCGTTGCCCGGCCCGGTTCCGCTCAGCCGCCTCCCCGGCAATAAGGCCTTTGATTAAAAATCCCGGCCTGGTTATGGAGGGCAGGAGGAGCAGCGCCTGCCTGCTCTTCCAAGGGGATCTGCCGAGCTCCAGGTGCGAGCAGGGACATCGGCTCCCTCACATTTCGGGGCCTTAAAAACGTGACCGAAAATGCGTCGGCTCTTGGCGGTTCTGTCCCCGCTGGCGAAGTGCCTCCCCTCATTGAGGAGCCCGCCGTGCCACCAGAGTACACGCCGGGGAAACAAGCTCCTTTCGCGGGCATTTCAAACCCATATCCTTTAAGAGAGCTGGAGGATATTCTTGTTGATCAACGTGTTTTATTTTAAGGCGGTATAGGCTCAACAGCAGAAGCACATCAGAGGATTTTGCGCTGACCTCTTTGCAGGGCCGCCTGTGGGGTGGAACATGGCAGCTGCCCACCAGCACACCGTGGCAGTTCTCCTGGCCAAAGGTGTCAGGGATGGGCTGTGGTGCTCGGGAGGTGGAATGTCATCTCTGAGACAACGTGTAACTTCAATTCGTCCTTCCTCAGAAAGACTTCCTCAGAAGTCAGATGAAAGGGGAGGAAGGCCATACAGCCCCCAGAGGTCACTGGCTGTAGGTGAACTTTATCATTCTGAAGCCCACCAAGTCTTGCATCTTGTGGAGTTCAAGGGAAGGAAAAAGCTCAGGCATCTGCTTCCTCAGTTCAATTAACCAACAGACCCTCAACTGGGTTTTGCCATTCCAAGCATCTATATAACACGTTTTTTGTTGTTTTTTTTTTAACTGGCCTTTTTACCAGCTGACATAAAACATCAACAGTCTTACATACTCAGTAAGATGTAATGCACAATATGATTAAAGTCCCATATGTTTGTTCAGAATCACTCTGCTATATGTAAAGTCACTGGTGTGAAGCTAGAGAGGACAGTGACTCCCACCCTGTGCATGCAGAATGGCAGAGCAGACTCTTGGTGAATGAAGAAATGTGCAGAGGATTTAATTCTAAAAGCTTTTTGTGCAAAACCCCTCCAAGGAGTGTTAGAAACCACTACAACTGTAAGTGAGCTTGTGATGGGTAGAAGACAGGATTAAATTGAGGATTAAGCTAATAAGGAACAGGTTTCCTTCCTGTGCTGGGGTACACCCTTGGTATGACAAGAGCCCTGTGCCAGTGTCTGGGGTGCTGCTGGTCCTTGACTGCTACAGTCACAGCTGTGCCTCTGTGGTAGGAGCCTGCTCCAAAGCTGTGGCACACAGGCAGTTTTACAGTGAGACTAAGGCATTTCCTGCTGGCTCTCCGCTGAACTTGTGGAAATTGGGATTGAAGCTGGGGGTGGGGGATGCCTGATGACAGCAATAAAAATAAATTGCTATTGCAGGGGTAGGTGGCCCAGATCAGCTAGCTCTTCCTATAGGGGTTGGAGACACGTCATCCAAGTTCATCCCGAGCATAATTAACCATTAATAGGGTTGCAGAGGGAAAATGGAGGAGACTAAGAGTTAAAAGGATGTTAGCTCCTTGGACTTTGGCACTGCTTGGTAGGGAAGTGAACTGAAGAACCAATGCCAGAGATATGATGGGTGTGGATATTTCACTTATTTACTTAGGTTACTGTGTTTTCCTTAGCCAATTATAAAGTCTTTCCTTGTTTTAATTGCAGACCAAGTGTTTGCAAACAAGGATGGATACCCAGCAAAAGCAGTCACTTTCCCTGTATTTCTAGTTTTAAAACGGAACCCTCATTCCTGCCAGCATCGCTTGACAGGAGTTGCACATCAAGCCAGTTCTTTTCAGCGTTCTTTTCAGCCTGAGTGAGGCTACAAGTAAAACCATGTAAGCTGCAACTGAACACAAAACCCAGGAATTTTTTGTTCTTTCTTTGTTTAATAGCCTGTCCAAAAAATATAAAAAAGGCATCCACATAACAACTGGTGATACACCCACTGGGCTGTAGTCAGCTGTTGTGCCATAGAAACTATGAGGAACAGGTAACAGCAACAATGACTGGTGGCACTTTTATTTGTTGGGAATTATCTAAGTACTAGATGAGCAATTCTCACATTACACCCATGGGATGGAAAAATATTTTCTTTGCCTTATAAGAAAGACTTTAGTCCAGAAGATTTAGAAAGCCAACAAAATTAGTGTAACATGCAGAAATTCCTCCTCTCTCGTACATTCTGTCACTAAGACACCCTGTCCTAAAAATATACCCAAGTTGTGCAAATACACCCCAGTATCTTTCATAATTATCATGTGTTTGTTTCACCCTGTTCTTGTTTTAATAATATCACAATAATATTTTCGTCTTATTGCTTAGCTTTACAAATGTTTACAGTACCTAAAACATAAGTAATGATAATAACGAATTTATATCATACAATAAATTAAGCAAGCTGATAGTAGCAGAGGGAATAATGTGGAACGAGTAGGATACAGTTGAAATAATGTAGTTTATATATTAGCAATATATATGCTGAGTGTTTCAATAGTTATTGTTGGTATAATAGAGTAAACCTTTTCCCTTCAGGGACAAAGGTTTGTTGGTTTTGGTGAAGTATTGTGGATATCTGTTTTTGGTGTGCAAACCATATCTAAAATTGAGAGAGACCCCACATGCTTCCCAGCAGGTGAATAATGCTTATGACAGATAGATGTACTACATGCCTAGGGGTAAGTACACAAGAATGGCATTTGTATGTTGATGAAATTTTGCATCCAGGCTTTTCTGTTCTCTGAAACTTCACTTTGTAGATACATGTTGTTTGTACTGATACAGTATTTCATCTCCCAAGCAAAATTTTGTAGTAATCTGCAAAAACAGTGCTGGCACCCAATTTAGAGGGTGTGTTTATAGACATGGGATGGTACTATTTGAAAAGGGGTCCTACAGCTGTTTCCTGAACTCTAGTAATGACTTAGTTATGACTTAGTAATGACTTAGGTTATTGGAAGAGATTGCAGGTAGCTGCAGATGGAACACACAGTGGTTGCACTCTAGGAGGACACTGCAAACCAGCATGTGTGAATTGAGCAATGCTTGTTCTATAATCTGTTACACTGTAGTTTCACATAAATCTTGCTGCTGGAGCAAACTTAATCCTAGTGAACAGAGAGATCTCTTCATTGAAACGGATGGCTGTTGCAGAACTTTAATTAGTCTCACTACCTATAATAATGCATTTAGTAACACTCTTTAGTGTTTTTAAAGACTTGTAAATCTACTACTTTTTCCCTTCCTAACTGTCTTGCCAAGACCTATTTCTCCTGTGAGGTCTATAGAAAAGTCCAACTGCAAGCGCTAAAAGGTACCTGGCAAAATTGATGCTTAATATTTACTTAATCCCAAAACAATGATCATAAATGTGTATGTATATATAGACATTGTAAATATAGAATTATCTTTCTCTTTCCTCATGCTTCTTTTATTGGTCTTTGGAGTCTTATTTATAGTCTTAATGTGAATAGCTGAATGGAATAATTTTACCTCAGAGGGAAATTGCATCATGCTGATCTCACTACACTGGATCTGCACTGGCCTCATCCCCCTGGTTTTAGTCTTCATTTAAAACTAATGAGAATGTGGCCACCACCAGCATACAATTTTCCGCGAAGAATGAGGCAGGCTCGACCCTGCTAAAGTGTCTGGGGTGCTGTGATCTGATCAGAAACAAGGTAGCCTCTGTGATTAAGGAACAGTAGGGGAAGTAATGGAATTACATTTATAACTGTGTGAAATTGCTATAATTTGAATCCTGCTTTCATGATGCAGACTAGGAACTGACCAAAGTCACGTCTCATTCTGACCTCCAAATAGGACCCTGTGTTTGCACTCTAACAATGCTGTTTCATCTCTCAATATGTTGTTTTCTTCCTGAGAAAATAGGGCCAAGGCTGCCAAAGCTCTTAAGGCTGCTGCAGTCTGAGATTATTTTTTTATTTTCCTTTCTTCAGTAACATAAATCTAAGACTGTTATTTTATTTTCTGTCTTGTTTTTGTAGTCTGTAATTGTCTGCAACTTTTCAAGCCTCCAGTCCTTCCATAATCAGGTTATTTCCTGTGGATTTCTCTATCTTTGCTGATGTTTTATTCCACTGTATCCAGAATCTGTTACCTGTGTCATGCCATTTTCAAAAGTTGAATTCTCAAGATAATTAATTTCCTTAAATGAGGATATTTAATGACATACAACTCTTTGTCAGGTCAAGTGGCTTCTTAAACTGAAGAGTTCTGAGGAAGACCACAGATTTACTTGTGAAACTGGGTGGATGTAAATTTCTGGTACTACCACACGAAGTACAGATAACCCATTGATTCAAAAGGAAAGTGGATGCATTTACATTATCTGGCTGATGCTTGTACAAAGCTAGTGTTGCTCAACTTACAACAGCAGTAACTCAGCACAAGAGCTCCTTCTAAACCTACTGTATTTGCAGTGGCTCACAGTTTCTATTGATCATAATAAAGGCTTTCAATGTCCATTGAGTGGACACTGAAAGGTACAGAACGAGTACCTCTTCTGCTCGTGAACACTCAGTGCTGTATTATGGACTATTTTTTTATTCAAAGAGTGTACTTAGAGATTAATTCAGTGAGGATCTCATTGTGAAAGTGATTTTTAAAAAAGAGCTGCTACTGTCATGTAAGTAACATTGATGGAAGGGATGAGGAATGAGGAAGCTCGTGACTAAGAGATCTTTGATTGGGTGAGGAAACAGGATGAAGTGAGGAAGAATGGGATAGATGAAAGAGGGAGGGAACACGACTAATTTGGAAATCGTATGGGAAGGAAGAGTGATTTAGAAAGGAGAAGTTAAGGGCAGGGGGTTTGGCAAGAAAGAGAGAAGCTTGTGAAGAGGGAGGGGGGAAAATACTGTAAAACCCAGCAAATTCTTAGATGAAAACACTTAGATGAAAACAGGACCAGAAAGAGCCTAATTTGGTATGTGAACCCAGGGTGGATGGAGCTGGATTAACTTTATGTCAGAGAAAGGCTCAGACTGCCTAGCTCATTACAAAGAGAGTGCAAGAGATCACACACTGATCTTAATTTCCCCAAGGTTGTGAAATTTTCAGATTAGAGGTCTGACCAATTCAGTTGTTTAAAGTGCTGTTTTGTTTTATTTGAATCTTAATGAAAGAATATTGCTATATTGAAACATATTTTATATTGCTTATTTTTAACTTAAGAATTGCAAAAATAGTGTCATAGGTTTAAAATACATATTTCACTGGGAGAATAGACACAGACAATGACAACAGATGCAATTCAGACAATTATTTTTTAATCAGAGGTGGGACATTTAATGTAAAGAGACACTTTCATCATGGTCTGCAGATTCAAATCACAATATTGTGGCTTATCAACAGTTAACATTTTGAATTTGTTTGCTAAATTTTATTTTGTAGGAGAGGTAGCAAGCCCCACCTCTCCCTTCATGGATTAAATTTGCAATCAGTCATCACATTTTAAGTAAGTGATGGCAGTAGCACAGGTAACAATGACTAGAAACCAGCACTTCTGTTTGCCAGTACTACATTTTGCAGATTGATTCCTTCTGCAGTGAAGAATAACAGAAAAAATGAAGTGCTCTGTAAAATTTGAGATGCTTGTGGAAAACATTTTTTGTTGCCTCTTGCCACTCAGCAGGAAACTTGAGGTTACCTCCCAAAGAGAAGAAAATCTTGAAATCATGGAACCATGGAACGGTTGGGGTGGAAGGGGCCTGAAAGATCATCCAGTTCCAACCCCTCTGCCATGGGCAGGGACACCTTCCACCACATTGTTCAAAGCCCCATCCATCTGATCTCGAACACTTCCAGGGATGAGGCATCCACAGCTCTGTGAAACCTGTGCCAGTGCCTCACCATTTTCATAGTGAAGAATTTCTTCTTAACATCTAATCTAAGCAGTTTAAAATGTTACGTAGTGTTCAGTAATGATCCCACTCAAGCCAATGCCAAAAAAAGCCTCCTTGATCTCAGCAAGAGCATAAGTGAACTCATAATTCCTTCTGAAACAAACAAAACTGCTTTAACTTAGTTTTATGAAAAATAAGAGTGGTTTATATCTTTGCACGATGTCAACCGTTTTTCTTTGTATACTGTCACTGCACAAATTAAGATATTTAATTATATGGAAAGGTTAGAAGTGTGATTACAAGTGGTTTTTGAGGTAAAGGCAAATATTTGTACTAGTTTAATCAAAAAGTGTGAACATAACACTGGCTCATATCCTCATGTGTGGATAGCACTGGGAATAATTGTCCTCATGGGAGGAGGTGCTGGCCAGTGGTACAGCGTTGTTTTGTTGATAGTGCTCCTTCAGTGAATGGAACCTCCCTGAGAGAGGTGAGAGCAGATCTGCTGGCAGGAGTGCTCCCTACCTGCATCAATGTAGGAGGGCGAGGTTAGCCATGCATCACTTTGTCACTGTGTCAAGTAACCCAGCTCACCTCAGCTGAAGTAAGCTGGGCCTTGCTTAGGCTTCCCTAGACATCAGAAGGAGAGGCAGCCTCCAGCATATGGGCAAAGACAAGCACCAGAGGTTGTGTCATGGACAATAACCTCTCCCGGTAGGGCATACACAGATCAGGAAAAGGATCTTGCTCTACAGCCACAGTCATTCAGGGGACAAGTTTATGTGACTATGAATTTTTCTTAAGGCAGGAATATTGCTATGGATTAATTCAACTCAATCAATCAATCAATCAATCAAAGTGAAGACAAGGACTAAAAGTACTAATTAAAAGTAAATATTTCCAATCAGAGTAAGTTTTAGCAACTCGTAACTTGAAAGTAATTTGGCTGGTTTTCCTCAGTTTTCGCAAAAGTGACTAAATTAGACCTGGCAAGCCTCAGACTCAAGCAGCTTTCCAAGCCAAAGTTATGATGAAGGGATGGAAACAGGGTGCTATAACAGAAGCTAGCTTCAGCCCTAACCGCAGAGATGTTGCTGCTTCCCCTTAACATCCCAAACTATGCCAAAACACACTGTAGGTGAATTAAAGTCATTACATGAAATGGAATGTTTCTGGAACTTCAGTCAAGTAATGTCACAGAAACATGAATCATAATACAGGTATATCTCAAAGCCATTTCTTCCCCAGTTTGCTCAGAACACCAACAATTTCCCTGTGTGGTGCATCAGGCGGAAGCAAGGTCCAGCGACATTCATCACCTGGAGTCCAGCATTTGTTGCCATCACTTTCTTGGCTTCCTCCTGAAACACAGGATTTCATTTTGGAGGCCATGAAAATTTGGTTTCCAATTTTCCAATGGAAATTTGAATGAAAAAAGATGTTTGAAGATGCTATAAAGATTTGTATTTTTACAATGAAGAGCGATAGCCATAATTGTGTGTTCTTAAAAAAGATATCAGCAGTTAGCAGCCGTTCTTTTGGCTTTTTCAGCAGAGTGAAGATTTTCTTCCTTGACTGAAGAATGAGGGAAGTGGCGAGTGGATGTGTAATGAGCTTCCAGCTATGGCTAGCACAGCTCTACACAGCAGCAATCCTACAGTCACTAATCTCACTGCTGTCTCCTGCAGGAGGAGAAAATGAGCTGGGCCCAGGTCTCTGAACCTCATCCTCCCTCTGGTCATGGACACTGACAGACCCGGGGTGCTGAGCTGCAGGATATTCAATTTATTGCTCCACTTTGCTTCAAGGCCTTTCCTAAGACTTAATTCCCTCGCCCTGCAGTAAAAGTGATAATAATAAAAAGGTCTATGATTCACAGTTGAAGCACTGTATCTTGCTTAAGTTAAACAAGTACCTAAGTGCTCTGCTGAACTGGGGCCAAGGGTGGATTACTGAGAGAACTGGGCAGTCTTCCCATCTCCAGCCAGTTCACCAAGTAGTCTTAGGATAATCATGGAGTTTTCTGGGGCTTAGTTTCCTACCCATGTTTATCATAGGATATCTATTCTGACTGGTAAAGATAAGGAGATAATAAGGGAACATCAAAAAACTTCAGAACATGGAAGAGGGAAAGTGCTTTAAAGAAAACGGGCTTCTGCATATTGGATATACATTGGATGTTAAATTCTCCTTATGACTTTT
The DNA here is from genome assembly GCF_030490865.1 of Poecile atricapillus. Lineage (NCBI taxonomy): Eukaryota > Metazoa > Chordata > Aves > Passeriformes > Paridae > Poecile > Poecile atricapillus. The sequence goes on from NC_081251.1 coordinate 100,342,750, forward strand.
CTTTAGTTTCTGGACTCTATTCAATATTTGTGAAAAAAAAAATCAGGCAGCTTATTAACAGAGAACCCACTTCCACTTTAAATGGCAAGAGAGTAGTCTGAATCCCACCAGCACCAGTGGAAGAAGATCCAGCACTGCATGCAACCGGCATTCCAGAGCAGCTCAAGCTGTGTTGCCTTCAAACAGCCTCATCATCCTGGCAGCACTGGCATTCGTGCCATACAGCAGCCTGAAAAATTAACTCAGCCCTCTTTGGAATGGCTTATTAAAAGGGAAATGGAACAACATCTTTGTCAGTTGGTGCCTGACCTGCACTGGGAGAGTTTCTTCTGATCAGATATGGAGCTTTTAAGGCTGTTTTGCATTTCTCTGATTCCTACCTGGCAGAAAATGGCTAGAGAAAGGGCAAGAGTGTCACTGTGGAGAGCTTTTTATTGATATGGGAGAGGCCTGGTTACCACATAATAGTTTGCAAGAACAGACTTCCCTTTTAACACTTTTTTCTACTTGGAAATTTATATTTAGTTTTGCAAAGTTAGAGCAAAATAGCTTTGTGTATTGAATTGCAAGAGAACTATCCTGAGTACATATGTTAACTGTACCTTTTGATACAAAGGAAATCAGCATTAAAAAAATCTTTACTAAGAATGGATTGTGCCAGAATATTAGTTTTGTAGCATAAAAAACAGGCAGGAAAATATGAACATCCTGATCCATCCTGTGTAAGTCAAGAGCTGAGGTAGGGTACTCTCCATTGACATCTGTTACCTGATATTATAAACAGAATTGTGGAGATTTTAGTACTGTATTACAGCATCGAGTATGAAACCAGAAAACACCGATTCTACTTTTTGTGGATTTTGACCTACAGTTCTGAAAGAGATTAAGCTCTTTTTTCATTATAGTAACTGGCCATATTTTGTTTATCTGTAGATAAAGCAGCACTGCAGCATACTTTTGCTTCTGTGACCTCCTCAAAACCTTTTTGCAGGCATTTCCTGATTCCCGAGTTCTGCAGATTTAGAACCAAAAAAGAGAGAAGAGCAGTGAGTATCAGCAATATTTCCTTTTTCTGTTATACACTCACAGGTCAGTCCAGAAGGAATTAGCACAGACCAAAATAACTATTTTTGCTCAGGTCCCCTTTCTGCAATGACAGAATTCCCAAATTCTAATCTCACCCCTGATTTTGACTCACTTTCTGTGCATATAAGGTGTGAGGTGGCTGGGGCCAACATGCAGACAAAGAGTACCCAGGGGGAATGAGCTGTTTTCAACTCCCTGTGAATTCAATTGTGGATCAAATCACTGTGGATTTGAAGGCTAAATTTTTTACCTCTTTTGTGGAAAGTGAGGGGGAAAATCCAGTCAACCAATATAAGAAATGGGAATACATTGGGAATGGGGAGGGACTGTGGAAAGGGAGTTGTAACTAGGATGTATCCCATGTGAGTGGCTTTTGAAGCCCACCTTCTCATCTTTACTGGGAATCCACAGGAGAACAAGCAATACAAGCCCATTCTGGTGATTTCCAACCATGGAAAAGGTCTCCTGAGCTGTTTTCCAGCTGATAGAGCAGGCCATCTCTACCTGACCCAAGGCTGCAGGTGAGGAATTGGTTAACTAAAAACTGTTCCTTGTTATCTCCTCCAGGGTAGGATGTGTGGGAAAATCTTAATCCTGACAGACAGCAAATCCAGGGTTTGCCAGTCCTTAGCTGAAAACAAACTGTTTAGAGAAGACTTAATTCAAGGGCAAATACTATGGCAGAAAGAGCAAATCCAAAAGATAAGTATGATATTTAAGACATAGCTCAGTTGCAGGAAAAATTCACAACACTACAAATGCAGGCAGTGCCCACTAAAGGCATTGTTCAGCTAGGATGGAGGTTTGTCCTGTAGCTAATGAAAATGGATATAATTCATCCCTTTCAGAAACAACACTAAATTTTTTCATCAAATGGTAAAAAACTTTAATGCATGAATTGCATCAAAGTGGACACTCCATCAAGAGCATTAAGTCTGTTGCTTAGAGAGAGAGAGAATATGTAGTGTGTAATTACAATATCACTGAAGACTACAGCTTATGTGTTTAGGTATGTCAGCTGTCCAGCTGCACTTAAGTATCTTTCAGTATATCCATTACATTTGCATACGATATATGTAAATTAATATGTCCTTAACTCATACCTATTTCTGTATGCATAGATGCAGTATGCATGTATATGCATGTATACAGACGTAGGTATGATATAAGCACATACTCATTCAGAGCATTTTAATGTACTTAAAAAACACTGTGCCAAAAATGTACACCATCTGTTTTCAATCAAAATAGCCTATTTCAGAGGAAGGGAGTGTTGTCTGGTGATCAGAGCGGGGGAACTAAAGAGTCAGGACTCACGGATTCCATTCCTGAATCTGCCAGGGCTTGGCTGCATGGTTTTGACAAGATCTGTGACTCCTGTGTACTCTGGTTTCCCCATTTGCAAAATGGAGCAGTATCTACTCCTAGAATGTTACAGTGGAAAATACAATTAATATATGCTTGGAAAAATACAGAAGTTCTTGTTATGTCATCATGGTATGTTTGAAGAGTGAAATTAAATTGAAAAATACAGTAGAGGATTTGTTTTAGAGACATACATGGCAGCTGAGTGTATAATTACAACTATTTGTACACACTTAGATTGCCTAATTTTTGAATGATAGTACCTGTAATAAAATTAATGGGGGGAAAATGGTGCTCAACACTTTATGAACCCAGCCAGTCCTGTAAAAGTTTTCACACTCTATTGAACAGGGTTTCCATGGTGATAGCTGTACACCAGTGAGTGAAATATGTGCTGTACCTAATTTTCATCCTGAAATAGGGAAATACAAGTGGGTATTGGGATTTTCTGTCAGGTTCCACGCAGAGAAAGCCTAGCTCCACTGAAGACAATTACAATACTCCTATTAACATCATTAGGACAAGATTTCACCCCATCCATTTCCTTAGCCTCAGTGCATCCCATTCAGGAGTACAGCAGGGATTGAAATGCCCATCCCACAGTGCTTCCTCTTGGGCATGCTGGGACTGGAGCACAGAACATTGTCCTTCCTATGCTCAGTGGGCAGCACAGGGTTGGCCCCAGGTGGGTTTGGTGGGAGTGTGCCAAGAGTCACAGTGGGCAGAACACTGAGGGTGCTCCGTGCTCCTGTTCTCCCAGAATTCTCACCTGTCAACTCTCACACTCCTTTGCTTTCCCCATAGTGTGCACATCTGTGGGGTGTTAAGGCCCTGCCTTGCATCTGGAGAGATCAGAGGCATTGCCATTGGGATGAGAAACACCATAGAGCAAATTCAACAAATGCAGCAGCTGCATAGTGTTGGAGAGGACAAGGAATGGTGTTTGTATGTCAGGGTTTGCCTGGCTGCCAGTGAGAGTAATCATGTGTGCTGAATGCTGCTTATGTGTGCTGCAAGCTGAGGCATTCGAGTATGTGAAAAGTATTTGATGTAAATATGAATGTATTTCAACATCTGTGTCTTTGTCATGAAGAAAAATGGGCTGAGCTTGTTTGGTTTGGATGTTTTTGACAGCTGCTGTTCCCCAGGTTGCCCCTCATATCTCAATAGTGCTGTTGCTTAAGCACAGCTTCAAAAGTACATTTAGGATCTTACCATGCACACACCTAAAATGAGCTGGTTGCTCATCCAAGTGAGCTAGTACAGTGACATACATGATAAAGCACGAAAAAGACAAGGCAATATGAATCCCACAGTTATTAAGTGGATTTACACGTTGGTCACTCAAAGAAATACTTCTACCCAAATGAATGAGAACAATGTGGAATGTAAGGTTACATTGGAACATGAAACATTTGATTCAAACACCAGTTGTGGAGAATTCTATCTCCATGTCTGAGATCTTAAAAGCTCTCATCATTCTGTCTGTATCTGTAAACATATCTGATCTTTGGATCCCACCTGTTACATTTTAAAGAAAAGGTGTATTTATGTAGTGTCCAGGAAATGCTTTGTAAATCCAACTTTCAAGCCTCTTTCAAGCCTATGGAGAGTTTCCATCATGTATATGAGAGTTTCCCTCATAGGTATATACAACCTTCATTTTCAGCTGTCTTTAGTCAGAGCATTGTAGATAACAAACTTGCTAACCAGGATAAACTCTTCAGTTCTTGAACTTTTGTAAAATGAGATTCCTCTCTAAAGGAGGTACAATTACCAGCCAAATGAGACAGCAGCTTCTAATTTCAGACTACCAATGACACAAAGAAACAACCAGGGAGAATGGTGCAGGGAAGGAGGGTAGGGCATGGTGGGAGACGACTAAGGATCTAAATTCTGCCTTCTCTTTATGATAGTCTGTACCTGGAGGGGAGAGGGAGAGATAAATCTCTCATGTACAATAAATAAGAGCAGTTCATTCCATCAATTCATCAAAATGCAGTAGGCTCATACAAATGCTCCAGAGGCTCTTATGCACAAACTTAACATTTTGGGAAGAGAGAGATTTTGCTCTTATGGCCCATTTGTTTTTCTGTCTGTCTGCTGTGACTTCTAGCAGGGAGGCATGAAATAAGGGGGTATTGCCAAATGAGTATCAGCCAGTTCTGGGGCCAGGGCCAAGAGGCAGTGATAGGAAGCTCATGAAGAGTGCTGCCTCTTGGCATGCCCCACCAAGAGGGCACTGGGTTCCTGGGTCTGACCTTGAGCAGTCAGGAAGAGAATGAGGAGGCTGAGCCAGGCAGCCCAGCTCCCTGCAGAGGCCACAGCTCTGGTGCAGATCAGGGCTTGCTGGAGGTTAGCAGTCACTCCACCAAACCAGGGCAAACAGAGTCTGGCACAGCCTGGCTTGGAAGGCCTGCTGGGTTGCCTTGTTTTTGAGGACACTTGTCTGACCCAAATAACAAGGATTTTGCACATTGACAAATGCACTGGACATATCAACAAATGCATAAAAGTGGTTTACCACCAGACTAAAAAAATATTTAGAATCTGAAAGACAATAAACTGCGGGTTTTTTCCCCTGTCATGCCAAAGAGTATGACTTTTAAATTATGTATCACTTCTTAAACAAAAAAATTGTTCTGCAGTCTGTTGGCAATGGTGTTCTCAGGAATTTATAACTGAAAAAAAATGTTATTTTTTTTGTAATACCTTTTCACTATATTCAGGGATTATTATTCAGAATTCCTGACAGTGCCAAAAAGAGCCTTATGACTTCAGTTCATGCAGACTTCTCCTTAGAGGAGGAAAAGTGACAAGGATAATTTAGTTAAATTCTTTATCCATGTAAGATAGATGCAGTTTGTCAATGACTTTTTGACTGTGGAATTCTGCAGGCATTCCAAGCTGTAAGGCAACATTACCAGCATGTGAGTTGAGATGGATCATAGAACAGGAGATACTCTTTAATGTTTTACATGTAAGTACTACACACTGCCATTGCCATTCATAGGTGGATGCTACACAGTGCAATGGTCTGACATAACTAACAGCTGATGTGTCATTGTTTGGAATGTGAGGTCATCACAATACACCACAATATTTTCTTCTCAGGGATTGAATTGAACTAGTCTACATTGATCTTTTTTTTCAGTTTCTGCTGCCTTCTGTGTCAGGTTCTTTCTCACACATGAAGTGCTAAAGCAGGCCTTGAGGTGAGCAATGCCTGGTGCTACAGCAAAAAATAGCATATGTGATTTGAGTCTCGTGGGAGTCAATATCCAGCTCCTGCTTTTTTGTCTGGACTGTGGCAAAATACATCTCAGGTGAGACAGAGGAAGACAGGGGCTTATCTATGTCAGACATGAAACTTCTGCTGTTATTACAAAGAAAGTGGAACAATGTGCAATGAGTGCCGGCGCACTCCAAACCACAGCCCTTGTAGACTTCTTCTTCCAAGCCTGATGGGGATCCAGATGCAAAGGAACTTTTCCAAAAAAACAGACCTTGGCTCTCAATGCTTCATGCTGCAGAGAATTATGCGCTTTCTGAAATTTTTTCTTTGAGAACATTTGTTTTCCCGATGGTGTTACTTCATGGACTGTATTTACTTTTTCCATTTTGTTCATAGTTACCAGTGTGTCTATTTTCATAGTCATGCTCTAGAAACAGAAGTTCCTTTCCCTCTCTCCACTAATCCTTGTAACCCTCACCAAAGGTAGGGGCAGAAGCCAAAGCTTAACACCTAATTTGGATAATGATTCCTGCCCACCGTGTCCCTCCTCCCACATCACTCTCCCGTTATTACATTACTTATACAGAGTGAAGTGCTAACGGGTACTTTCTAAATGCTTTGAAAAACACCATCATGAAAGAAGCCAAGTAAGAAAACAGAATGTTTGGCGCCAGTAATGGAACACAAAACCTTTTACCTTCGCTAGTGGGTTTGAATCTAACCCAGCTCAGTAACAGCCCAAGTTGTTAACATGTCAGGGTCATGTGGTAGCCTGAAATAGTTCAAGTTCTTAGTCCATGTTATCAGGTTTGGGACAGAGAACCCTGGACTCCATGCATAGTCTTGAATGTAATCCAGCCCTGCTCTTACTGATGGGGTAATGTGGTTGGCTGGATAGAAACAGTCCATGCTTTTAGCCTATTTTCCAGCAGAAAAGCTTCCCCATCAAAGAAACAATCAGGACAAGTAGCTGCCCCATCACATTTGCCATCTGGGTGGCAGGGAATGATGAAGGGTCGGCATAGTTTAAGAAGACAGTTCCATCTTTTAGAGGCACAGGAATTATGCTGCACGTGGCACTAGGAAGTACAGCAGCACCCCTGGAGGTATTAAGGAGATTGGGACAAATGGACAACACTTCCAGGAGATCCTGGCATTTGAAAACTGTGCCACTTAATGCTTTCTCTGTTGAAAAAGGAGGAAATTTTTTAAGACTCCCATCTTCTCTAAAGAGGCTGACTTCTAGAGTCTATATTAGAGTTGTTACCCAACAAGCTACTGCCTTCATCTATGACTAAAGCTGCTGTGCAGCACAAGTGTACCCTTTGGACGAGGCTGCTCTGGAGTATCTTTGCATCTGGATTGCTGGTAACTCCCACAGAGGAGTCCCAGGGGAGAGAGGCAAACCCTGTCCTCCACAGTGCTTTGGGCTCATCAAAGTAGTCTGGGAACCTCCTGGCCCAAACAACACCAGTGCTGAGGATGCTCAAGGTCTCACAAGAAGGGCTTCAAACCAATGTGAAACAATCTCAAGCTTGGCTCTCAGAGTGTTAGATTCACTTTATTTTGTGCTTCCAGCAAGAACTAGCTGTTAATAATAGATCTTTCTAGTCTAAGAATGTTCCAGTTGTATGTCAGCTTTACACAGCTTTTCTTTTTCATACCCGTATTCTTTGCTAACGTAACACAGACCTTCCCTGAAGAGTTTTATTGGAGCAAGAGCTCATTCCAGCATTTTTTCATTTGCAGTTTTTTTGCAGCTACTTTGCCATTGTCTAGAGCCAGAGCCAAAGCAGTGCAAGGGAAATAAAGGTTAATATGACCTGCATTTTAGCAGCTTTGGATAATGTCATTCTCTTTCAAGGAGCAGCTTGAAAGCAGCACAAAGGTGTCCCTGAATGTCCTGCCTCCTCCATTAAGAGGCCTTGTCCCTTACAGACCAATTCTCAGTCTCCTGTAGATTCTGTGGTATTCCCATGAGTTGTCTCTTTTCATGATGGGAGAGCCCTAGTGAAGTCTTTATTTTGACCAGCTTTGCCACGGCTTACTCTCTGTGAATGCTATGTCCACTTTGGTTGAAATTGTCTGCTGGGTTAAAAATGGACATCCCAGCAAGGCACCTAGTCTGATTTCCCTTGTTCCATTTACAGTAGACACTAAACCCACGATGGGACTGTAGTATTTTTCTTCAAAAGAACAGAACTTGATTTCAGCTTCATGCCCCATATAATGTATATAAAGCAGCTCAGGGAGCAACTCAAATTAAACTAAATGTTTCCTCTACATAATGATCCATTTGCAACAGTAATTCATCAGTATTAACATTTCGAATTTATTTCCAGAACCCATGTTTTAAAGTATGATTAATCTTCAACATGATTAAAATAATTGCTTGTAACACTTTAACTGACTTTGTGAGGTGACAAGAAATTTGTGAATGTCCAATTCCCATCAGAGTTTCAAAATGCACTCACTGTTTCTACAAGTTGAAAACAATCTTAAATAATAAATGGAAAACGTCAGCACTAACATCTATCAGCACAGAAATCATCTTTAACTAATAACTAATGTCATTAGTTATGCCTGTAAACATTTTCAGGAGATCTGGAAGCAGGGCTATTTATCACATGTGGAATCCACATTTGCAAGATCTCTCAATATTAGAACCCTAGGAAGTAGTTTCTCTGCTGCATTTGAGGCTATGGCTCTGAGAGTTCAATCTTCCTTTATTTTGTGAACTCTTTGGACTTTATATGTTCCTTTCCACCTCTCCTTGTGCACTGCATCCCTGAGCAATTTGTTATTCAAGTCTCCCAAAGCAGGATGTTCACATGGGACTGATTTGGAAACCATATTTAGAGCATATTATCCTAATTCTTTATCAGCTTTCATGGGCAAGAACTTGAAACATTTTTCTGTACTAGTTCTTTGAAAGCACAAATCTAGCTAGTCCTGAATTCTTATTATCTTTAGTGCAATTTTAGCCTTCAACTGTTATGCTATCAGTGAAGTGAGATTTTCCTCCTACCCTCTAGAGCTTCACAGAAGATAAAATCCCAGTCCTTTTTTATGTTAAACCCTTGTACTGTTGTATTCTGCAACACTGGGGGCAGAGGATCTAGGCTTGTGGATCCTCTATGGTCACCTCTGACTTCACTGAATTGACATAATCCATAGTGCCTGCTGCTTTATCTTGGGCAGAACTTTGATCAGCAGAGATAGCTGAATTTTGGTTTGACATCTTGCTGATCTCTGCTGGACTTTCAAAACAGTGCATGAGTCCTAAACGATTCCCTGTAAGGTAAGCCTCGCTGGTTTGGGAGCTATAAAAGAATACTGTCATTTTTAAAGGACAGAATTTCCCTTTCATTCTTTCTTCCTCTCCAGATACTCTCTCTGTTTATTTTTCATTCTGTCCCAAACCTTCTTTGTTTATATCCCACATTTTGGAAATTTCTTTCTTCTCCATCTAACTGCTCTTTTATTCCACACCATTTCTCTGGACAAGGCAAGCAAGATCTGGAAAAAATCAGACATTTACACTGATAATGTTCCAGCCGGATTAGCAAATGTTTGGAAAAGACCTCATGCTTTGGGCACCAACTTCTGTCTGATTGGGGTAAAACACTCTAATCACTGGGGTTGTTGCTGGATAGAGGCTTTTTTCCTTAATGGTATCTGGTCTAGTTATTATCAAAGACAGATTGTTGGACTATGTGGACTGACACTGGGCTAGTCCAGTCTGGCAATTCTCATCTCTGTGTGAATGTGAATCCAGACACATTTCAGTCTAGGATGGGTGTTCTTTTTGATGCATATAGGATAAATAATGAGGTATACTCAGTAAAACTAATAGCCTGCAAGCAGAAACTGGTGATCTCTGTATCCATTGCCCTGTATGCTTGCTGAACTGAATCCCCAGTTCCACTGGAAAAGAACGAGCCACAGAGCTTTCCACATATTTTAAAATATATGTAATCACAAGCAATAAAGACTTAGCAGAATGCTTCAGTCATCTGGGTTGAGATGCAAGGCAGGGTTAAATTTAAAGCCCAGACAATGCACTTGCAGCTAACTTTTTGACCTCATTCTATATGTGGGTTTTCTCCATTGCAGAATCCGTGCCATGAGGCTGAGAATGCCAATGCACTTTTTAGACGGGGAGTTGATCCCTTAGGCACTTGTCTAGCTGAACTGGAATAATTGCTTCCTTTCCTCTTGTATTGCTTCAAGGCATTCTTATATGTTGTATCTTAGTGTTTCTGTTGACCAGAGCAGGAAGCCATACAGCAAGTTGCAGCCAGATTTCAGGGACTAAGCTGATTAACTCTGGTGAAGCTCTAATGCAAATCCCATCCCATTTAATTCCTCGGCTCGCCTCCACACTGCATGGTATTCCCTCCACAGACACAGTCCTACATTACCAAGTGACACAACACCACCTCACATAAATCTTGCAGAGCTTGGGGCTGCCAGTCACACTGCACGGTTTTGAGGCGAAATTTCTATCTTAGCACAAGGGCCAAATGACACATGATTTTCGAGTCACTCAGAGCTTTGCAGAGCAAAAAGGGCTCATGTTTTGCTAAAGGGAACTTACAGTGGATGGTTTCATGGTCTGCTGAAGTGTGCTAACGCATTGTATTGTCTGGATAATGAATTAGTAAGTGTTGTAATATCAAATGCGTGCCTGTTTATTTATGTTTATAGGTACACACCTGTAGCTACAGAAGTGTGCTCCAATGTAAAAGCCGGTCTGATGATACTGGTCAGAATAATATTGAACTGCTAGAGAAATAGAAATTATGGGATTTCTACTGTTTACAGGGATGATAATCCTTTTCCTGAAAAGACCTTCTAAGATGGCAGTTAGCTACTAGCACATTAAAGAGGAAAACGTGGCAGAAAAAAACCCCTTCTGCTGACATATCTATGTCCACATCAATATAAATTAAATGAAAATTTAGCTTAAAACTGTTAAAAGGTTGTTAGGGCCATGTTTAATAGAAAGATTGATGTTATAGTCTGATTTTGACAAGGTTCAGGTTAATACCAGCCAGCTGAATCCCACAGCCACTGGCACACCTCTGGCAGCTGCATATTCACAGACAGAGACAGTTTGACCTCATCCAATTTATACATTTGATCTAATGCACTGGAGGCCATCTAAAAATAGAGTTCTGGAGGGGAGGATGGATAATTCTCCTGAGCCACAGACTAACAAAAGCAGCTCTCCTTCCTCCAGTCTCTTTTCTCTCTCTGTATGAAGCTGCAGCTCAAACTTTCTTACAGTAAAAAAATTGCTTTTATCACAGATCCCCTCAGAAGAGATAACTTTGCTCTTAAGAAGTCCAAAAGAAAATTTGTCAGGCCTTTATGAATTACCAGATGTTGGGAAAATGATGGTGTATCATTTCCCTGAACAAACATTCTTGGCATTTATGCATTTCCTCCCATATCTCTTTAAAAAATGATTCTGTGTAAATTTAGTGCTGACAAAACTGAGGGCCTGGGAGAAAATGGATTACTCACTCATTTGGTAATTTTACTTGGTCAAGGCATGGAATTTTTATTTTCTGGGAAATCTGAAACAGAGATATTCGTTTTCATTCCAATTCAGAATATTAAAGTATAAGTACTACCACTAAGCAGAAAATTCAAAATGGCAGTTAGACACCCCTTTATTTGAAAATTTCAAGGTGTAGTGTTTCTTTCACAATATTTTTAGTTCTTATTACATGATGTGACCACTGATGGAAACTTGCTTTTAGTTCAAGTGCCACTCCTATATGCTGGTCTAGGAAAGTTCAGGCACTTCATTCAGTACTGAAGATCAGTAGGCACTTTAGTATTGAAAATGTGTGGTTTTTTAAAAAAAAGGTGTTAAAGTAGCATACTTCATTTATTCACAATCATATGCAATCCTTAGGTTGCGTGCTAAGGTGCCAGTGATAATGAGTCATTTATACTAGCACAGCTATTGAAATGAAATAATTTTATAAACCCTTATTTTTAATATAAAATTTTTAAAATGTCAAAATAAACACACTTCCTTTACTGCATTTCCCGAAAAAGCCTAAGTGTAATCAATTGAACTTCCCATGTAACGATATAGTGGCTCAGAAAATACTTGTACAATTAGAAAAAGTTTCTTGAAATGTCTGTTTCAATAAAAAGGTCAGGTAGCTGTTATCCCTGTATTTCTAGAATTCTGTCCATGTCCAAACAGATGGTTGGTGGCTATGAAGGTTTATGTGTGTTTGGTGTTTCCATTCATATCATTCCCACACAGTTATCTGTAAGATTACTTCTCTCAGTATTGGTATTTTATTGATAATTCCCACAGCAAGATGAAACAATTAATTTACATGGATGATGGATTTCAGTAAATGAAACCTCGGTTGTCTCATTCCATTCCTTGTGTGTAGAACAGAGATATTGAAACATTGTCTATGAAATGAAAACTATACCTGTGATTCACCTCTATTGCGAAATGATTGAACAAAATAACTCCCTGGAACCAATGTACCGTTACCCTCTTTTGGAATGTCAGTCATTTTCCTCACTGGGTTGTGAGCCTGATTTGAAGAGGGGACAGAGCAGCAAAACCTGTGTGGTTCTGCTGATTCAGTAATGTACTGGCAGAACCATCACTTGTACAGAGAATTACTCTCTCTTCACTGAAGGAGGCATAAGATAGGGCAGAAAGGAAGTAGAGCCAAGAGGGCAACTGATAGGCATGGCTGCTTTTCATGTGTGCAGGAATTCCTCTGCCATGTGATTTTGCATGCTGCGTAACTTCAAAAACTCATATGTCAGAGAGAGCCCCAGCTCATGAATCCACAACTGCCTCTAGAAAGTACTGTCATAGAAGAAAAGTGGAAGTTAATGGACCACATTTTATCCTCTGTTAAAAGTCACTACACTGGAGTTTCCACAGGTAAAATCAAGGCGACTGTACCTTTGCTAGGGCTTAAAATGTTCTCATATATTTATGGTATCAATTTGGATTTATTTTCATTTATGAAATTGATTTGAAAGAATACATTAGAGTAAAACATTTATCCTTCATCTGGAGCTGAATCAGCAATTCTGGTGTGCTGATTACTTCTCAGAAATATTTGTGCCATCCTAACAGTGCCCTGTACTCATGCAATGGATGTGCTTGATGTGGGTCAATGGTTGGCAGGGGAGCGTGGCCATCCAGGTGCTGTCCTGATGCCATGTGGCATGTTTGGCAAGGGACTTACCACCTTTGGTGTACCATTTGTGCATCTTTGAAATAGGTTTTCTTATCTTGTATAAGGGTATAATGATGTGTGGATGAGAGAGAATGTAACTAAACCAACTGCCAGAGGTCTCCGTGCTCTAACGCTGTACTTCACATCCTGAACTCTGCAGGTGGACTGAGTGCAGCTGAAAGCTCTGCTGAAATACCACATTCACATCACTTTCTACTCTGCACTTAAAACATCTTTCTCTTCCATCTCTCCCCATGCAGGCATTTCTTCCAGGGAGGTACCTGCGAGCAAACTCTCTTCATCAGTCTGTTGCCTGGTGACCTACAAGGATCCGTTTGTCCACCGCAGTTTCCCAGACACTTCTTCCATAGTGGTCCTTACCGTAAGTCTAAAGCGATGCTGCCCTCTCCTGTTCACTCTTGACCCGAACGATCCAGGCAAAGGCTGCAGATGTCTGTCACCACCTCGAGCTAAGGGAAAAGGTCCACAGTTTACTTTTATCAGTCTTTTAAGATCTGCATGGATAACACACACGTTGAAATGTTCTTGGAAATTCTATTCCTTGAAAATTCTATTCCTTGAAAATTTTCTCTTTTTAACATACTTCCTCTCTCCCATCCCCATTTATATTCTTTGTCTACAACTAGTTTTTTTGTTTTTTTTTTTAATCCACCTGCTCCTTAACAATCTCTTCTTCCCCCTGAGCACTCTCAAAATACACTCTTCCTCTAGACCCAGTTAAAATAATGCAGGTTCTAATTGCAACAAACAGTTTATTAAAAATCAGAGACTGTCAAAGCCTAGTTCCATTATTTGTTCCTGAGATAAGAGTTTGACACAATAATTGTGCTAGCTCCCCAGAAGATCCCGTCAGGGAGCTAAACCCCTCTTCAGGAGAAAGGGCAAACACGTGACAGCACTGAGGTCTAAAGAGACAAAATAACAATAATTCCATTTTTCTATTGTTCTTGTTACCACCCCTCCTGCTCAATAACTTAAAATATTCACACAGCTTCTTTTAGGAACAATGCCTTTAACATTCATTCAGACCATTATTGAATGCATGTATAGTTCACTCATTCTGAAACCAGATTTTCCAAACCATGGGCTGTGGGGGAAATTCAAAAGGACCAGTGGAGGGCTAGGGAAAAAAAAATCTTATTGTTAATGTAATTGTTTGAATTACGATTGATTTAATATCAAAAGAAAACATAATTTTATTTCTATTGTTCTTTTTTGTAAGTTTTATGCTGACAGCATCTCATTTTTCCCAGGGTAAGGGCAATTGAAAAGTGCCTGTAAATACTGACTGCAAGCAGTTATACTAATCAGCCTTTAAATGCTGGCTGCAACTCAGTCCCTCCACTACCAGGGAGAGTTCTGTGTGCTCCTCCTGTAATTACGTCCAATTCTCTCTCCTCTGCCCTGGAGCAGCTGAACTGCTCCTGCCATGGAAAGGTAATTAGCTGTTTCCTGCCTAGGGACAATCAAATGGAGATGGATGAGCTCAGAAGCCAAAGCTCAGCAGCAAACACTGCTGTTTGACTCCTTGAACATCCAAAGTCTTAATGCCACTGGATTAATGGTTCTTGGGGCCTGCTTGTCGCCGCCTCTCTGGCACCAAGTGTGTCTAGGGACAGGTTCTCCACCAGGCAGGCTCTTGTGTCCTCAGCTGGTGTACTTGATGCTGCCAAGTGTTGAACATCTCTGCACAAGAGCTGAGGTGTGTCAGTTCACTGGGCTGAGAGTGTCAGTGCTTTTGCAAACACTGGATTCATGTGTCCTGACGTCTGTACTCATGTCTCACCCTGGGACCACAAACCTATTTGAACGAGGGAGTTAGCTGTTGTCTCTCATCAAGCTCTGTTGAGGAACAGTCCTCCATGTATTGTTCCACCCCAGTAGCTACTGGGTTTTGTTCCTTTAAAACTAGTGTGTGTTTTTATAAAATTTTTTCAGAGTATCCCTTTTTCCCTTTCCTCTGTATTCACAAGTACTCCCAAAATCCCACACACTTCTGTCTGTTAAACAAAGAACTCAGATTTGCTTCCTGAGCTATGCACAGACACATCTTAAAATATCTTGCCAACTCATCTTTCATTCACCTGGAAGCCATATAACAAGGCAGACTGCCTTGAGTACTCACTGTCATCTGTCAGCTCTCAAGGTGTTCATCAGGCTCACAGCACCCACGTCATTTGCAATCTTCATTTCGAGGCACGCCTGCAGGTCCTGTGATGTGCTGCGATGGAAAACTTTTTGCTTACATCTGGAATCATTGTTCTTGATGTCTCAGATGGGGCTGAGGGGAAACCTTTAAAAGGGGAAAAGGACAATGAAGCAAGATGTTAAGGCAGCTAGTTGGTCAATGAGTCACAGCTACTAAAAATTTGGCAGCAGCCACAAAGCAGCAAAATGTAACCAGCTCTAAAAGGCCCACGGGATGTCTCTTGCTCATTCACTCACACATGCAAACACACAGAGTTTAGACAAGCAATTCCCTGCTCCTCATGCTCTTGAGATGAACTTGTAAGCAGCTTGGGCATAGGGTTTAATTTCTACAGGAAGTACTTACTTTGCTTTCCTTAGCTGATTTTTAATCACCATCACTCTGATGGAGGTTTCTGATGGTGTCTCAGGGTCTGACTTGCAGCCTACTGAACACAGTGTGAGTCTCTCCTTGATGTTCAGTGGAGAGACCACAGATCAAGCCCTTAGCAAATCAGTTTGGACCACATGTCCTGATGACTAAGAAGGTAGATGCTGACAGTGTAGAACAATAGCAGAGGAGGCATAAAAGGGGACTGACTGTCTGATGCTGTATGATGGCTGCAAATGTTTTTTGTGGCCTCTTGGTTTATCATATAGCTACTGCTGATGTGGCAATCACTTTGAAGAGAAAGTAAGAACTTGAACTCCTTAGAGAAAGAAGAGGAGAGAGACAACAGGGTGTTGAAAAAAAAGGGTCAGGAAGACCAAAGATGAGCAGTTGTGAAGTGAAAAGGGATGTGAGGAAACTGAAAAGGAAAAAAATTGCTTGAAACAGAAAGCAAGTTTTCACACCCACTCCCATGGGTAAAATGCCAATAACAGGAACTAACAACAAAAACAATATACTACAAAAAAGAGCAACACAACCCATAAGTAAAAAAAAAAGACTTCTAAAAATTCCTGTGGTGGTACTGTAATAATGATATAGTTTTGGTAGACAATTGTAACCAGAGAAAAAAAAAGTGTTTTTATGAGTCTCAGATCACCTACTCAAACTGGGAGGTGCCCACTTGTGCCAGCTGTGAATTTGGTCTCTGATTTTTGTAATATTTCAGATCCTTTGAAGGCTGTTTTAAAGAGGAAGTTCTTCAGTCCCCTTTCTGCAAAATAAGAAGGTATAATCAAGGAATTATTTATTTCAAAACTGGATGAATAATATACTATCAAATTCAAGTGTTCTTTATTGTGAGCCTGAAAACATTTTGTTCAAAATGTGTTACAGGTTGGAGAACAGGTTTTAAAAGCCTAAATCCATTCCAAAACCATTGTGAATGGTTTTCTGGGAAGGAGAGATTATATATTACACTTGGTTCCTCTCCAAGATTTGTATGTCTTACATGAATACCCCTCTGTCTCCTTCTGTGGTGACATATCTGAGATCAATTATGCCAACAGTAAAGTCTGGAATTTTTATAGTCCAGCTCTTTACGAGCATTTTCATAGAAAAAACTTATGAAGACTGAGGCATAGGAAAAGTCCAATAATCCTGGCCTGCTATCTTCATCATCTCCAGCCCTCTGTCTTTTCTCTTTACGCTCTCCAAGTGAAAACACTGGCTCACATAATACACATACGGCATTGAGGTGATTTAAATGGCCATCTGTATGTTTATCTGAGGCCTCTGTGAATGGGCAGCCTCATTAGTGCTTGTGTCATGGACGGATGGGCCAACACAAATTCTGTTTGTATAAGATAAATTCTCCTCTCCTGGCTTTATCTCTTTTGTTCATTCCTTTTGCACTCTCTCATTTTTATTTTCTTTCCTCTTTGGGAGTTTATTCCTGCTAGAACTCCCTTTTCTTATTTCTGAGGTTGGATCCTAATGCCTTTCCTTTTTCCTCTGCACATGCTCTGGAGAAATCTATCTGAAAAGCAATGCATTTTTAACCTGATTGTGGCTCTTCCTATAGGAGTGATATTACTGACATTAGTGGGACTAATTGGAGAAAATAGTGTTATTCAGAGCAAGGGGGTACCAGGAGTAGTTCCTTAGTAATAACCTTTTAAGCTATGACTAGAGACCTGGAAGTTTTGAAGGCTGCCTTTAGGTTTATTTACTTTTTGCAATGATAAGAAGCAATGAATCTGTATTATTTGTCGATAATTAATATCTACTTTGTGTCATCTCCCAGAAAAATGAAGGAAGGCTTATGAATTACAAGCAAAATGTTTTCATTGTATTGATATGCTTACCTTTGGCTTTAGATTTTGAAAATCATGTTTACGGGGAGGATGCTAAATCTGTCATGCTTAGTTGCACTGAGTAGCACTTGACTGCTCAAATGCTCCTGCTGGGTGAACTAAGTATTTAATAAATTCTGAGGAGCAGCTTTGTGCTTCACTGGCGGGGAAATTAAGAAGCAGAGATGCAACTGTATTAGTCAGTATGAAGGGAGGTCATTGTCAGGGTTTTAAATCAAGGCTTAAAGAAAGCAAATGTTAATTCAGACAAGCAATGGCTCAAACACAGGTAGGGTTTTGTCCCTGTAAGGAAATCACAAGAATGATATGTTGGGTATCCAATATAATGTTGAATTTCCCATAGAGTTTCTGCTGCATTTAGTTTACTGTCTATCCCCAACACTATCTGCAACCTGAGTGCCCTACTGGACCCTTTCTGGTTTATTCCTCAACATTAGGATCAGCTTCAGTGGGAATTTTGAATGTGGGTGAGGACATTAAAGAGATACATGAGTGATGGTTGAAAATCACCAAGAGTCAAACTATTACTCATTCCTAAGTACTTTTGGAAACCATCTGTAGAAATTGAGATAACAGAATCCAGTTTTCTCTTTTATCAAAGAGCATGTTCAGGAAGGGTAAGGGCTAAGGAAGGATACATTTGCTTTCAACAATAAGTTATTATCTCTGACTAAAATACACATGCAGCACACATGTGGAAGGAGGAGCAAGTGTAACAGTCTTTTACTTGGTAAAAAAAATGCATCTGTAGAACTTAAAAAGGATTCCCCAGACTCACAGAAGGCATTGTACCCTACTGATAGCTTTTTACAACTGAACTTTAGCTCCAGTCTTCAGATTACTTCAGCACAGCTATGGGAAAATATAGCCCTGGTCCTAGGAATAGGAAGGAATGTCTATTTTTCATCCTCACATAATTGAAAACTGACTGCAAACAATTGGCAGGAATCTAAATATTCACATTTGGGCAGACACCAAACATGGGAAATTTCAGGCCAAGGGAATTTTTTAGGGAAGATTATGAGGAAGTGCATAAGAATAGGGTTTTTTCTTCCTTTTTTCTTATTCTTTTTTGTTGTTGTTGTTGTTTTCTTCTTTTTAATGGTAATGGTTAAGTGTGCCCTTAGAGGTGACTCAACATATAAACTGTCCAACCATTTTTTCCTGGTGCTTGTTCTTCAAATCTTGCATTTATTACTTAGTATAAAAGTAACAGACAGTGGATCTTTAAATAGAAATTACATTCCTGTCAGCTTACCCAAAGCCCAAATATGGGACAGAGTGTCAGAGAAAAACAGTAACATGAGGGATTCAGGGACTTGACAAGGTTACAGACTCTGGTTCTGCCTGATAAACAACTTAGACTGAGTTGAGCTTCCTGAACTTGTATCTCAGGACATAAAAGTAAGGGGGAAGTAACCCCTTTCTTGAGCAACATCAGAGAGAAAGATCTAATGTAGGGTGAAGTGTGGGGTATCTGGAAAGCATAGGGTAATAATGTATTAATATCCCATTTATTTTGGTTTACTGCCACCTTGGGCTGAGGTTGATAGAGGCACATGGCTTCACTGGCAGAAAGATTTGGCTGTGTGCTGTAAACTATTATAAATATTACATGGTGTAGTTGAGGAGCCTACACTCCAAACGTAATCTAGTATGGCTCAAACACTGAAGAACCACTCCATAAAAATGGCACTTCTCTGTTCTACACATCTGTTTCTTGCATGTATTTTAAGAGTCAGAGCTGCTTAAATAACATTTAAATGAGGGTTTTACTGTGGGGTTTTTTTTAAGAAAAAAACATCTGCAGAGCTCTGTAGAGCCAAGTCTACTTGGAAAGAGAGCTTGCTCTTCTTCAGCATGACTTTTAACTGCAAGATCATTGCTGCTCTCCTTTATTTCTGCGTGTGTGTGCAGTGAAGAAGTGAGGTCAGAAGGAAATGCCTTGCGTTGGTGCAGGACTGGAGAGAAGGACAAAAGTTGCATCTGAGATCCTGCAAGCTGATGTGAGCTGGTTCGGGCACAGATTATTTCAGAGTATTTCCAAAGGAACTTCCTTCCCAACTAAAATCCTGCCATCTTCTTCTGCTCAGCAGCCCTGGAGACCAGAGGCCAGCTATACCCTACATACACTGTCCCTCTGAGCTTGTGCTGCTGGCTGGGAGAGCTGGTGTTACTCCAGTGCCACCCTTATGTTAACAGTACCCTCGGGAAAGCAGCAGCAGCCCAGCTTGTGCAATGCTGGGGTCCTCCTGCAGGGATAAAGGTTAAATGAAAAGCCTCCAAGGAGGTATATCCATGCACCAATGGTGTACTATCAGGACTCTGTGCTGACCTTCTCCTTGTTAGCAGTCCCAGCTGGGCCTACCTACATCTTTTCTCCCCCACTCCTGGGGAATTCCTTCCTCATCTTCCTCATTCTTTGTTTCTCAGCCTCTGGGACTGGGATGCTTCCTGGCTAGCTCTGTACTTGTTGAGGGCAACCTTGGCTACTCCCACTGGTGGGAGATAGTCACACCCTTCAGAGTCTGGTAGCCAGAGAGCAGCTGTTTGTTTGACTTCCAGTGACCTTCCTTTCCCTTCCCTCCCTGTGGCCTGGCTGTTTTCACCGTGAGGCTCACACCACGAGCAGCTTCCAATGTGCTGCTGTGATTTGAACTCAGGCAGCAGGAAGAAAACTGACCATCCTGCGCCTGGTGGCTCACTGTGCTGAGCCACCACATCAGCTGGAGTCTAGCTCCTTATTACATCCAGATGCACAAACAGTTTGCCTGCCAAGAGCATGCTCGGTGCTTTGTGAAACCCTATCACTGCGACGGATTAGTGGCGGGACTGCCAGGAGCGGCTTTCGGGAAAGGCATCAGGAGGGAGGGAAGCCTTGGTACATGTGGTACATCCACCTCCTGTGATGGGCTTGCTTCTGGAAACTGTCTTTCTACTCAGAGGTAATTATAAGCACAGAAGGGGGAAAACAAAGGAAGAGAGAAAGGTTTGCTAAGTGGTTCCAGGTTATAAATCAAAGCTTTACAAATCTGTTCCCCCTCCATAATTTCACATCCATTACCCTTCATTTCTGTTCCTGGTGTTCTACTGTGCAACTCATTTCACTTAGCCCTCACAGCTCTGGGCAGTTCCTTTTCTTCTAGAGCAGCACAAGTTTTCTCATAGGTCCTGTTTTGTAGTCCACTGTGCCTCCCACCCGTGCATCTTTCTGTACTTCTCACTTTGCTGAGGAGGGACTCCATCTGTTACTACAGTGGCAGCTCAACTTAAAATTTAGGAAATGTTAATTGATTTTATGGTGTTAACTACCTGAAGAAAGGACTTAATTACATCTGTCTGAGAAAAACTGATCAGCATTTTGGCACAAGGCTTAAAAGGCTTTGGGAAGGAATCAAATGTTGTTTTCTGTTCTCTGCATAAAAGGATAGTGGCTGTCATTTGTGCAAAGCTTTGCACACATGTAGCCCATGTTGTGTGAGTTTAACCATGGATGAGAATCTGTGAAACAGCATTATTATTTCTGAATTTACTCATGCATCTCTAGTGATTCAATCACCACACCAAAGCTGTTGGAAGCTCAGGCCTGGATCCCCAATTTGCTTACAAATGGACAATAGCAGAAGCCAGAGTTCAGATATGAATGCGACCAGTTTTCAGAATATTCAAAATGGGAATCTGAGTTCTGCAGACTAAAATTACTTCCATGATAGTTAAATCTTAGGCTATCTAAGGACCATTATCTGTGCAAGAGCTTCCTTCTTCAGCAAAATAAGTTCCTTCTTACTCAAGGCAACTGATCTGTTAAGTCTGTAGGCTGGGTTTTCTGTCTGGTTTCTGGCCACAAGGGGACAGACAGTAACTGTCACATAAATACAGCACTGTGTGCTTGGTGCATTAAGTACATCAAAGATGGCCAATGTCTCGGTGTTAACTGTTTCTGAAAAGTCAGAGAAAAAATATTCTAAGCAGTACAAATCAGATACAAAAATATATCTGCTGAATTAGCACAGCAGAGATCAGAGAAATAAAATACGTATCTATTTCAGATGCAGCATAGGAAAAATGCTATAAATGTATAAGTATTTATAGTTTAAAAATATACTTGATATTAGTAGGAGATTAAGAGGTTGAAGCAACATATGAATTGGCATACAGTGGCTGCCAGAGGCTTTAGGCCTGTAAAACTACTTGGAGGAGAAGGCATGAATTCTTGATAGATCAGGGATAAAAAAATGTAATTTTAGGACCTCTTGCCCCATGTTCATAGATGCAAGTCCATAGAGCACTTAATGGCAGTGAGATACTGCCCTCTGAGCACAACCTTTTTATTTTTAACCTCTTGTAGCACCATTGCTTGCAGCTCTGAGTCATGAGAGATGATGGACCTCTGCCTCAGCACTGCAGGACCTGTCCCCATCCAGCCTGTCTGGGTACCCTGCAGTCAAAGAGTTTCATCCACCCTCAAACACATCAGCTGAGGGCTCTGTCTCCTTCATCATTCAAACTGGGCTGTTTTGATCTCTGAAGGGTTACTCTCTGCAGTCACAAGAAAACTTATGGAGATAGCTGGTTTCAGAGTGATTGAATTAATTTGGGTATTTCCTCATTCTTCCTTCTGAAGCTGATCAAACAAAGATTATCCCCAGTGCTTCCTGCATCAGAAATACCACTACAGACACTTTATTCCATTTTCAGTGACCTTTTGTTTGTATTTATTTCATAAAGTACCAGACTCATTCACAGGGCTATTAATTAGCATTGAATTTAGTAATTTTGGATATGTTTTGATGATTACTATCCTAAGAGGGGAAAATGATCTGGTGCAGGAACTTGCTTTTATTTAGTCCTTGGGCGGGGAAAAAAGTGCTTAACCGAGAGAAGTCAGCAGTAAACTGAAGGGAATAAAAATTGACCTTTCTTGACAAAATGTCTGAGTTTTCATGGCTTTCTCATGTCTTCATGCTGTGAGTAATGTAAGGAATGCTGGAGGCAGAGTGTCTGCAATCTCTGAAATTAAAAATAAAAACTTTATGTAAGCCAGTTGCATTTTCCTCTGTCCACTTTTAGTTTGCTCATTTTCTCTTTCTCTCTCCCTCTCTCTCTCTCTCTCTCTCTCTCTCTCTCTTTCTCTCTCTTTTTTTCTTTTTTACTCATTATAAGAAAGCAAATTCTGGAGATTATTTCCACATGAAACACTTCGCCACGTGGGTCCGTCAGTACTGCCAAGTCACTGATATAACATCCCACTGCTCCTAAGAGATCCATGAACATTCACCAATACAAGTTTGTCAAGCTTCTCCAGCCTTATTAAAAATAAGTTTCCATTTAACTTCTCACAGAAGTTGTTAGACAGCTACAAAAGTGAGAAAAGCCTTTCCAGCTGACCGATGGGGGATTTTTGAGCATCTCCTGCCATCTTGTGGGGTTGAGGAGAACATTCACTTTGCTTAATAATGATCTGAGATGTCAAAGTTTTCCTTGTGGCCCCCAGTGACTAGCAGGCAAATGAGACACAGCCCATGGCAGTGCACCCTCTTCTGCAGAAACAGATTTGGGGGAACCTGCTGACCTTAATGGAAGTGCCCTAAGCCTCTCCCAGTATATCTGTGGCCAGGATGCTCAGTCATAGATTTGTTATCTAGTCATTGTAAGTGGAAAGGATCAAAGTATATGGGGGCTTCTCTTGCTGTCATTTCATCTTGGAGAATGCCCACGGTGCCATCTGGGGAAAATCTGCACCAGTTTCACCTCTGTATTCAGCAGAGTTGCCAGAGAGCTTGAGAAACTGAGTGTGGGGTTGGAAACCAAAGTCTCCTGCCTGCAACCCTAGCTCACCCCAGCTATGGCTGTGTGGGTGGCCTCAGGCACGGCTCTGAGCACATAGAAAGAAGCCAGTAATTTATGAGTGATGATCCCTTGTTTGTCCTTTCTTAAAAGTTCCCACTGCAACCGGCAGCAGAGTTGCTCTGTGTAAATAAAGCGACTGGCAGTACATGAACCACGCAGTCCTACAGAGCTGCTTGGTTGTGCAACAGCTAAAGCACAGCAAGGTTTGGACACCAGAGGCTGACCCAGGTAAATGCTCCTACGTTTTAACAGTGGGAGGCTGCAAAAACACCACTGTGACTTACTGTGACTCCTGAGTGAGTGACAACAATATCTTCAGTGTGAGCAATTTGTTTTCAAACCCGTGTGCACCAGCAGCCTTTTGGTCTCACTAGCTAAAGACAGCTGAAATAGAGTGTGCCTATGTTTACTTCAGGCTGCTTTGGTTATGCTCTTCTGCAGGTTTTGCAATTGCTTTGGGGTGATTGATTCTGCCATGTGAAAAATGTTCCTTTCGTATTTTTGGCTTGTTTTTAAATTTGCTGTTTGAAGCAGATGTCAGGCTGAATAGAGAGAGTGGGTCCTCACCAGGAAGAGGCTATAATGGCTTGGGCAATTCAGGGGTCAGGACTCATTTCAAGTAGGTTTCATTGGTAGTCTCTGACACTGGGGAAGTCATGAAGTGTTGCTTGACATCCCAGGCTTTGGAGGGGAATAGTCTTGCGGATGTAGATTTATCTATTAATTTTCCTGTCTATTACCTACCATCTCTGTGGTTCCTAGACATAATAACCATAATATCAGTTAGTTCCTCTATCTCTTTCTCTCTTTAATGTACCTTCCTTCATACCCTTTGTCCTTTGCTACCTCTCCAATTCCCATTATTCTCCATGGACCTCAAAGAATCTTTGCCATCTCCATCCCAGACTATCTTACCCAGGCTCTTTTTCCCAGTTTACATCCCAGATTTTATTTCCCATGTTCTCAATTCAGGCCCTGCTGCAGAATAAGATACAATCCTTCTCCACACTGACTATCAGCTGGAGGGACAGACAAACTGCCACCTTTGTTTTCCCTTGCCCTTGCACCACTCAGGCCCAGAGATGCTGCAAACAGGGACATAGCACATGGAAAAGAGAAAACCTATTTCTGCCACACAGAGGCCTGGACTATGAGTTTGTGAGGATGGTATACAAATATAGAGGACAGTAACACAAAGGATCTGTGAGATTTAGGCATGAGCAGTTGCTCTGTGGGGTGGCACAACCTCAGCAGGCAGAGGAATTGTGTGAATGCATGATCAGGAGGAAATTCCAGCCATTAGATGAAGCCATTAAACAACTGTACTGAAGATGAACAGATTGCTGCTTTTCAAAGGCTTTGTATTTTGTGCAAACATGGGCAGATTTTCTGGGGATCTCCAGGTCCAGGTCAAATTTAGACTCTCCTCTTCATAGAAAATGCTTCTTTAGCTTTCCTCTAGTAAAAAGTCAAAACCAGCTACCCCCAACCCCCCTGAAGGAAACAACTATCAACACTGACATTTTTTAACAACCAAGCCACCCCTTAGACTTATTTTAGAAATGAATATATAGTTTTGATTGAACATTTCAAAATATTGTGGTACTGAAGCTAATTATTTTTAACCTAGTATGGATATTTGCAGCCCAGTAGGTTTGGTTGACAAATGCACAAGCAACTGAGATAGATGCTCTGCAAAAGTTTAAAAATAAAGAGCTCTGTTATCATTGGTTATTAAAAAAAAAAAAAAAAGGTCTAGCTCTCTCAGAGCATGCATTATTACCTTAGTGAAATAACTGTGTAAATCCTTGCCACTTAACCTAAGGAAATCTCCTGTCACACAGAATTGCCAAGTAGGAAGGCCTGCCTGTTGATTACCTTATTTACAAGTAGTCTGCATTAGATGGTGATATTATTATGAAGTTTAAGAAAAATATACTGAGGAACTAGTGCCACAGTTCCTGCCAGAGTAGCCAGATTAGATGTTTGTCCCTTATTGGAGTATCTCTCTGTGGCATATGTTGCCATGTTTTCACTCATGGAGCCTGACAGGAACTGGAAATAGTTATGAGGCTGAGTGGCGCATATGCAGTTTCTTTCTCTGAGCCTGATGTAATTTTAATCCTCCCTTTTGTCACATTGCATATTGTTGCTTGATTATGCCATCACTTTGTATCTTGGAACAACACAAGTCTCTGGAATCAGCTTGGTGGCATCTGTCATTCTAACTACTTACCTGTCCTCTGCACACACATGTTGGAGAAGACAAAAGGGACACAAGTAATACTGAAAAAAGTCCTAGAAGTTACCATATTTTTGAATGCAGCATAGAAGATAATTGAAGTAAAAGAGAATCTAATTCCAAGGCTGCATGAATTCTCTGAATTTAATTACACTTTCATGACATAGCTTGTTATATGTTGAGAAATTAAAAGGTGTTCCAGGAAAAAAAAAAAAAAACCCACATAGTATTTTAACAGATCAGGATAATTAATGGATCTAGATGTATGCAGAATTCTTTCCTGTCACCTCATGATAAGCAGAGTCTCATATTTTCTCTTCTTTTAGGGGAAGCAGCCAATATGACATATTAAACTATTGTAGATTTGCAGAAGCATGAGCAGAGGAAATTTGAGCCTGAAATATTTGCTTAAAATAATGAAGATTTATGACTCTGCTGATAGTATTGAATCTTTCACATATAGATGCTAAGAGGGTCAGTTATTTTTCTGTCAAGTCTTGAGAAAGAATGTATTATAAACTTAATGACTTAATTTTGCTTTATATGCCAGTAATGTAGGTGCTTTCTGGACAATTTGATCTCAAATGCATAGTTTAGAGACAAAGAGGCTTTGAACCAAA
Source organism: Poecile atricapillus (assembly GCF_030490865.1). Taxonomy (NCBI): domain Eukaryota; kingdom Metazoa; phylum Chordata; class Aves; order Passeriformes; family Paridae; genus Poecile; species Poecile atricapillus. Next base: position 100,368,862 of record NC_081251.1, read on the forward strand.
ATGCACACTCTTAGGGAGAGTCCTAGTTTTAACTGTTATTTATTAAAAATATATGTTGTCTCCCTTCTTTGGTTAGTTAGAAATTACCAAGGCTATCTCTGGTATCAGTAAGAAATATGTCAGTCTTGATGAGAGAGATAAGAGACAGAAAGGAACTTAATCTGTCAAGGTCCCTCACATATTAACTAATACTCTGTATGTGTATAAGGAAAAGATTCAAAATATTCAAAAGATTCAGATGTGTCGAGGAAAATGTGTTTTGAGAATTTAACCTTGGTGCAAATACATTACCTTTTTTTTTTTTTTCTTTAATTTCCTCACCTTTTGTAAGTATTTGTCTCTGGATGTTTTATTGGGTTTTTTGTTTTGTTTTGTTTGTATATTACAAATGAATTTGTTTGCAGTTTAACCTGATTTGAACCTCAAGGTGGCTGCCTACTGGCAAAACATTTCCTTGTCCCAGAGTATGGTGAAGCTATAAAATAGGTTACTGAAGCCTCAGTGTTAATTCTGTCCTCAAAGAGGCTCTGTGGGTGCCTTGTGGGCTGCTGTCCTCAGCTCACTCAGGGATCAGAGAGAATCCCTGAATCTGAGAGTTCCCCTGGAATTTTCATGAGCTGGATGTGAAGAAACTGCCCTCTTATTCAGAAGGACCCATCCAATGATGTTTGATAGCGAGGAAAAAAAATATTATGGTTTTGTAAATAGGAATGTTTTTCATTCAGGAGCTTTGTAATAGCTGCACTGAAGAAAATAAAAGATATTTCATTGAACACAATCAAATATGTTAATTACTTAACTTCTTAGTAGCATTTTAGCAGTGGGGTACAGCAACTAATAAAAACTGCACTGTCATAAAGAGTGTTTCAAGGTTACCCCAAGGCTGGACAGGACACAGTAATTTTTCTTCCCCATTATACACCTCATTCTGTTATTACTGCCTAGTAAAGTACTCCTACAGTTTCACAAGCAGTAGGTCTCTAGGAAACTCTGACATCAGTTACTTTACAGGCTATTTGAGGAGACTTTTTTGTGTGGTGGCAGATGAAGTCACATCTGTGATGCAGCACTGTTGTTCTTACTTCATCCAAATCCCAGTAAATCATGCCCTGGGTTTGAACAGGGTTGCAGCCTGTAAAAACAATTCAAAAACACCAGGTGGAGAACATGACAAGCCAAAACAGGGAATACAGAGACAAAAACCCTTATTGAAATGGACAACTACAATAACATAATACCTCCTAGGGCTGTGATGTGTGGACACAGTCTGCCAAATGTGGTGTGGGACAGGAATTAAAACTCAGAAAAGGAACACTAAGGAGGAAGAGGGCAGGAGGCAAACAACATCTCAGACTGCAGATGAGGGAATGAGGTCACTGTGTTTAATGACTAGGTGCAGGCTCAGGTTTTGTTCTTCAGCTTGCCACAGGCCTCTTGAGGGATCTTGGGAAAATAATTTAATTTCTTATACCTCATTTTCACACATTTCTTCTGTCCTGCCTACTTAAATTTCATGCATTTAGGGCTGGGTCTATTTACCTAGAGAATGGAGGGGCTTATGGTGAATTTATTGGAACATGTTGATGTGACATGAATAATGCATTGGAATGATGCACCATCCTAATGACAGTTTACACAGATTCCCTTCTTTCTGCAGGGAAGGTTAAATAACCTCTGTGGCAGTGATGGCTCTTTGAATTGCTGTGCTTTGCCTAAAGCTGCTCACCCAGTTTATGACAGCAGTGCAGTGTCTACTCAGTTTGTAGGGTCAGACCAGTGCTCCTCAAATTAAATGAGCTGTCAGGTTTGAAAGAGTAAATAATTCCCTGGAAACATGTGTCTTTAAATGCAAGGCATAGCTGTGTGATCCTTTGTATGGGAAAACAGAGGAATGATAAATTTCTGCTATAGGAAAGGCTTTTTCTTTGGCTACGACTTCCATCAGGATTCAGTGCCTCTTGGGGGCTTATGGGGCAGTTCAGGTTTAATGTCTGCCCCTTCCCTACCTCCCAACATACACCAGGACTGTCTTCACAAGTCTTAGCATAAACATTTATTTTCACGGATCCTTTGATATGGGGCTGTGGAGCAATGTCAGGAACAGCAGATGAAATGAGCACTTTAGTGTGCTCCTGACTGACAAAGTGCTGGAATCAGAGCTCAGGCAAAGCATTCATATTAAAAATAAAAAGAATAGTAGCTTTTTATCTTCGGTGATACTCTGAGGGCCTTGCCACAGATGGGCTGTGTTAGTAATAAACTGAGTAGTTAATAAATGCAGAGGAAAGAGAGGAAAAGGAGGAGGGCTGGCTGGTGGCTTCACCTGTAGCTGTTCTGGTATCTCCAGTATATGGTGGGAAGAGCTGTGGCATCTCTGGATGGGGGAGAGCTGTATTACCTCAGTTGGGATGGCTCTGCTGGTGATCTGAGCAGCCCGGCAGCCCCTGAAGCTCCTTGGCTACTGGAGTGCTGTGGCCACTGCAAGAGCTGTGTGCTTGCCGACAGCCTCCTGCTGGTGGTAGGCAGAGCAGCTGCGTGCTGGCAGCAGGGTGGAGTCCTCTGCCTCCTTCTGGGGAGGCTTCTGATGTCTGTGCATGTCCTTCTCTTCCCCCACTTAAAAGCAAGCAAAAATCTCTGGTATGTTCTGAGCGGTGTGTCAGTAGCTCAGTGCTTGCTCCAGCCCTGGGCTGGGCTCCTCTGTTTCAGTGGAGGCCTGGCTGTAGCACTTTGGGCACTGTGGCCCACCTGCAATGGGTCCAAGGTCTCTGGCTGGCCCTGTTGGGAGCAGGGTGAGGGTGAGAGCCCTGCAGTCAGGGTGTATTGTCACCTGGAGCTCTGCAGCCCTCTGTCACCTCTGCTCTGGAATGTCCCAGGAGCAGGGATCCAGAGGGGCTGCTGGAGGCAGTGCTTGCTTGAAGAGTCAGCCCAGTGGTTCTCACTGGCTTCCTCCCAGTGTGGGCTGCCTCCCTGCTGCAGGGATGAGGTGTGTCCATGGGCTCCTTCTTGGGAATCCTGCCAGGTTGGGCTCCTGCTAATGTTGAGCTGGCCCTGTCAGAGGGATCTGTTTTTTTCCCTGCATGGAACAGCCCTGTGTGTAAAGAGACAGGTGCCTTATGTCCTGGCCTTTCAGAGGGATGGGGCAGAGCAGTAGGAGGTGGTACATCCCCTGCCTGTGCTCAGGGTGCAGGTCCTGGGGACTCTGTCTTGCTGGCAGCCTGCTTGATGTGACCTTACCATAAATGAGGTTCAAGTGCTTGAGTGTACACAAAGAGGTCTTAAGACAAATGAGGGGAGACTGATGTGCTCTGTAACTCCCTGGCTTGGCCTCAGCAACAGTCCTGGGCTGCTGCACCTGTGCCTTAATCCCCTGTAAGCAGGAGCACAGCCTCCTCCTCTGTGGCTGGTCATCCCTGGCCCTGGATGCTTGGAGTCCCTGCCTGAGCACTGCCAGGAGCCCTGGCTTTGGTCAGAGCTGCTGGTCCCCTCCTGCCTGTTGGGCAACTCTGGCAGCTACCGGTGAATACAGGAAATTTGAAACTACATACCACATAGATACTGAAGTAGGATAGATTTGCTAATAGTTAATATTTGCTGTCTTCAAAGCCCACTCCTGGTTTCATTGTATTAATCTGCCTATGATGTAACTTTTTCTCTCTTATTCAGCACGTCCTTTTCCCTGCTATCAAAGGGCATTTAGCGACGAGGAATCTCCTTTAGGAACTAGAGTAAGAAAGTCTATTAGTTTCCCTTGAGAATGAGAGCAACTGCAGTTGTATTGTCTGAATCACAAAGCTTCCAGGGAAAGTAAAAGCCCCAGCCTGCAACCTCCGAAGATCATTAGTGAAGTTTTTCTTTATTTCTGTGGAAATAGAAGAGTGTCTGGGGCAATTAGCAGTATTGTAATGCAACAGATTGCTCGGTGAGTACAGAGGAGCCTTGATAGCTGTGCTCCTTTGTAATAGCAGATGAACTTTTTTTGCCTTTGCTTGCCAAGTTCAGCTGAGGAAAAGCTGTCTGATATATTGCCCAGGTATAACTTCTGTGGATACCCTGCAAAGCTCATTAAAATATGAGTTAGTGACTTTACTATTAATGTCATACTCCATCTGCTTACAGAAATGCAGTTGTGAGATATGCCCTTATGATAAGCTGGTGTAAATGACATAGTGCAAACTCATCCCCAAGGTTCCTTATGTGTGTGCATTTAGGAAATGCAACTGTGAAGTTATAAAAATCTCCTATGCATAATTGCTTCAAACTACATCCCACTGATAGACTAGTCCTGGAGGAAGTTAATTAGGAAGTCTTTTGGCAATCTGCTCAGTTCTGGTTCTACATCCTGCTAGGTCAAAGTGTCTGGCTGCTATTACTAATTGTCTTCTGAAAATGCTGGCATGTCTGAGGAGCTGCATGTAGGTATTTTACATATTATCTGATCAGATTTCATAGTTAGAGATGCAGCTGCGTTTACCTGCCTGGAAAAGTAGTGAGTGGGCTGAACTAATGTTGGGAAATAGGAGGAATGATCTTTCTTGATTGGTTTAATTAAAAAACAGAACAAACAAAACCACCCCCCCCCCCCCCCCCAAAAAAAAAAAAAAAGTCTTAAGCTCACAATTTTGTTAGCAATTATATTGTCTGGCTTGCTGGAGCTTCTTAAACTGAAGGGGGAAGAGGTGCCTGAAACAGCAGAGTATCCAAGAACTATGGGACATTCCTAAGATCTTTGATCTTAGATATAAGGGGCAAAAGTGCTGCCTCAACAAGTTGGAAAGCAAACCTTTCAGGGTGAGTGGGTAGTGTAGTCTGTACTTTCTACATATGCATTCTTTAGGATATTTAGCAAGAGAATCTGAAAGAGATGTGATCAGTGTAGAATAAATCCAAGATATGATCTGTTTTTCTGGTATAGTCTGAAACTGGGCATGCTATCCCTTGGCTCTACTGATGCAGCAACATGTGTGGTGGAAACCAGGCCTCTTGTACTAGCTGCACAGAACAGTTATTGTCAGGAAAGTTTTTCATGGGTGTGAGCTGCTGATTTCCACCACCTAAAAAGCATTAGCATGGCCTCTGCAGTGAATATGGGCCAGATGTTCACTGAATCCCATAGATGACCATCAGAGAGACGTCCTTGCCTTGGGCTTAGCTGAATTTCCTGGGGCAAGTAACTTGGAATTTAGGGAAACTTGGGTTTGGGAAGAAAATTCCAGGGTACTGCAAATAGGTGCCTTTGCAGAGAGCACAACCTGCATCATCAGCATGGATGGGTGACAGACTGCAGGGATGTGCTTCTCTGACATTTCCAGCAAGGCTGCAGGAGCTAAGTACCTTAGTGAAGAAAATCTGTAATGTGGCAATGACAAAGATATGCTTGCACATGTTTTGGTGTTGCAAAGTTAATGAAATGGGAAGCAAATAATAGAACAAACAAGTTGTATAAACAGCTTTTAGAAGGTAGTCAAATTGTCTGAATTCTCTGTCTAAAAAAGACAGTGTTTAGCCAGGGTAAATACTTACACTTGCTACTTCCCACAGCTTCCATCATATTATAGATATTCACTTTAGAAATATATAAGAACCAATTTTTCAGGGAGTGCTTGTCTCAAAAATAGATTACTGTGTCCAGGAAATTGTAGGTGTGACACTGGAATTTGCAAGAAGGTGTGACTAGAAGGTTTGACAAACTCTGCATGGTGGAATACACGTCCATCATGAAACAATCCAAGACTATGTGAAGTAGGAAATATTCAGTATCAGTTTAATTTTCTTTTGAAGGGCATTGCATGCTTTTCCCCTTTCCTTTATCACTGATGTAAGAAACACATATAATGATTTCCAAAAAAGGAGAGCATATGCATATGTCCCCAGAGATGACTAAATTAAGTATTGTAAGGAATACTAAACTACGTGATATTGCTTTTCCTAGCAAGCTCTGCCCTGAAGGCATAACATAAGGCAACTGTGATGCTGCTCTTTCATCAGAATGTGCTTTGTAGGCTCTCACTGCCTTTGAACAAAAACTTGGCTTTTGAGAGCACTCTTTAAAAACTCTAATTTCAACATTTTCTTTTTCTGTCACTTTCGAAGAGGATTAGTGACATGGGTGTGCCTGTCATGAATAATCCTTAAACCAGTTATGTGCTGTGGGAATAGTGAAATCCTTGGTGAATGTTCCAAAGTGCATGGGCTCTGCTCAGGTTGTGCCATTCATCTGAAGTGGGAAAGAGGCTGGAAAGGTGTTGCAAGCTGCAGCTGATACACCATCAAGGTGTTTGCTACAAAAGGCTGGATCAAAGTCATGATAATTCTTCACATACTCATCTCAAGACAACAGGTTGCTTAAATCAGACTGTGTCTGCTGCTCTGTGATTGTGAAGGGAAAGCATATACACATCTGTAAAAATGCCTTCCTCATAGCTGGGCTTTGAGGTGTCAGCTGGAGGCCACAGGAGTAATTTTCTGCTATTGTGGTGAAGAACAAGAGGAAGCTGGTCAGGTAGTGATGAGTGCTTCCATGTGACTTATTAAAGTGTAGCATTGATTATTTAATGCAAATGATGGATTTGTAATCTAAAAAGAGCTCATGATAATGGACATCTCATGACATTATTATTGGAAGAGGTGAAAAAAGCAGAACTTTTAAAATTTTTTATTTTAAAACAGTTTAAACTAATTGCTTTTGTCTACTGTGGTCTCAACAAGTGAGTAAACACACCTTTGTAGGGTATTTCATTATCTGAGCTGAATATTGAATTGACACCATTACCTGTAAAATCATCGTTACTGGCTTGATGCCACTAATAATTGTCTTCATTATAACTAGGGAATCAAGTGTCATCTGTAGGCTGTACTTCAGTACAGTGAATACCAAATTCTTATGGTACTCAGTCCAGAATAAACACAAGTGTGTTATTGATTACATCATTACCAGGATAGGCAAACTTAAGGGTGTCAAACTTGTTATCGCTAGAGAGAGAATAAATTTTCAGCCTAACCACAAAAAGCAAGGTTGTATTAATTGTCCAATCGAGAACCACAAAGCTATATGTAGAACTTCTGGGTGTTAAAATGCAATCAAAATCTCAGCAAGTATCTTTTACTAGTAGCTATTATGCTAATTGCATAATCCTGATGATTTTTATCAGCATTAAACTGAATAAACAGAAAAAGTCCATCACTGGTATAAATCTGGAAGGAGTAGCAAGAATAGGTACACATCTCTTTCCAGCAGCAGCAAGTATTTGCAAATTCTTAATTGGTGTAAATCAATGAAAGATCACTTTGGGTTGGACATGTTCCCTGTTTAAAAGAAACCTCAAGGGGCAGAATTGCCAAAGACTGGAGAAATGAAAGGTAATTTTTAACTGCAGTACAGCAGGTTTAACTTTGAGTAAGGGCTCTAGTTATCTAAGATAATAGGTAAAATACCAAAATTTAAAGTGAAACATTAGCAGCCTAATTAGTACAAGATAGTGATTTTTACAAATGATTTAGTTTTCACTTTATTCTATGTTTTGTCTTTGAACCAGAGGCAAGCTAGCACTGGCCCATCAAACTGTTGGAGAAATTTAATCAGCACCACTATTATGTAAATAATTTGGCAAGATAAAATTACAAATAATACCCTACAAAGCTTGTGCAATTGGTAGTTCCTGGAGCAATCTGCATAACTGCTCACTTCTTGGAAAAGGACACTAAGCTTTTGCTGTTTTTGATTGAATGGACTTTTAATAGTCCAAAATTAAACCTTCAAAAGGAGTGCAAGCACATGTGATGGAAGTGTTTGATTTGATATATGAGCTGGATTTGTTCTGCAGGACAATTCTTCCTGGATGGAAGTGTTTGTTTTGGGAGGGTGTTCATTGTGTCTCGAGCACATGTGTGGGTAGGATGAGACTGGGGACTCACTTTTCCCTGATTTTGTGCATGCCAGGTGCTCCTCTGAGGAGGGCTCTAAAGGTAATAGTTAAGTTCTGTTCAAAAACTTCCAGAGCAAGTGGACATACTGATATGTGGGAAGGTAGAGCTATAACCAAAAATACTAGATGATCTTGGGTAACACCTTAATAAGGTAATTATTGAGAAAGAGGAGGAATTTGCAGGCAAAAGGAGAGTAAAAAGCTCTAGATAAAATCAGCGATTTCTCCTGTGGTCTGTTGCTGGATCAGCTGAGAGAGTCTGGTAGAAAACTCTTCTTCCCTGCCCACCATGCCCCAGAAGCAGGTGGAAACATTCTTAATTTTTCTCTGAAGTATTGGATTTGCTGTTTTCTAATAATTTAAGAAGGAACCTGGATTTTTCTTGTGAGAATCAATCTTGAAAATCAAGGTCAAGCCCCTCATTACTGGGTAAAAAGCTGTAACATCAATTCCAGCAAATTATTTTGAAGAAATATTTTGAAGCAACAAAATTAGTTGGATAGTTTAGTCACTTAAAAGGGGCTTTTCCAAGACATTGTAGGAATGGGTTTGTAGATTTATTGTCTTTTTTTCCTGTGCACTTTTGATTCACTCTATGATCTAAGTATTTCTTTTCGTGTCTCTGCTTCTTCTGTGCGTAAAACTCCATGTAGCCATATTGCAGGGTGTTGTGCCAATGCTTCTTAATGTTCATAGATTATTTTAGCTCTTTGTAACATAGAAACATGAAGCTACTATGCAGAAAAATGTGGCCCAGCACTAGTAATGTGCAAAAATGAATTAATGTATTTGTTGATGTTTGTAAAGCATAGATCCTCTCAAATCAACCTTTAACTTTGGGTAAAGTAGACTTAAAGGAATTCTGCGATTTCCTACAGGCTCTTCTCAAATAGTTAATATTGCACATTGAAGATTTAAAATTTCTGATTTGAATTATAACTTTAATAATTGACTTTGGAAGCCTAATTGGAAAGATATGGGATACATAAGGCCAACTTCATAATACTCTTGGGGAGGTATACCCTACAAAGACCCAATTGAAAGCAGTAATTGGTGGTTTGAAGAAAAGGGTTTCTGTATGTGGAGTTTTAGGATTTGTTTTCAGGAAGCAGTGCAGTTGACCAAAACTACCCTTGGTAGTGTTCTGATGGTTCCTCTGTGATGATCCTGTTCTAACAGCTGTGTACTGGTATAGCTTTGAAGTCTCTGCTGTAGTTGGCTTATATGTGTCAGCTACTTCTGGGGTGTACCAGTGTGAATAAATGCACAGAAGCCTTTTTACTCCAGTAATTCTGCAATTCTTTTTGGCAGAGAATAATTTATTGCAATATTTTCTTTGGCAAAATGTCAGTATTCTTGTATGCACTCTTTCATCTGTAAGGTACATCTTTTGGCCTGTACCTGATAGGTAAATTCCACTGAGGTGGCTTTAAGTTTACTGTTCATATCCTATTAATTTCAAATGCACACTAGGAGGATGCAAAAGGATTACGCTGTGAATGGGATGTCTCCTTTGGTTTGCCAATTTATAATCAGTTCCTGGGTAATTATGAGTATTTGTACAAACTTTCCGGAATGACACATTTGACAGTATACCATTGAGTCATTTGAGGCATCCTATTATATGAGTGAGTCAGAGCAGAAATCTTATTTGCTTTGTTTCTTGTATACACTTTGAAGGATTGGTCAGTGACGTGTAGGATCCCACATCTGACTTTACAGTCCTCTGCCATGTCTGTTTCCCAGATAGGTTTTGTCATTGTGGGATTGCATAATTTACTTCGAAAGAGGGATGTGCCATTTTCAAATTCCCCTTCCATCTCCAGTTAAGCTTCGTGGCATCTTTCACTCTGTTCCTGTGGATGTTGAGGTGACACTCCAGACTGGCTTTCCAGCAGCCAGGTAGCCAGCGTGGTTCATTGAGACTCAATCTGCCCATCAGTACTGGACCATGCTGGCAATCCACAAACCTCACACACATTCCTTGCAGTGGTAGTTGTGGAGGGTTGGAGGTGCTACCTCACTCCTCAACAGCATGGGGCCCCTGTTTGGAGGAGAGGGAAAGAGGTGTGGCAGAAAAACTTATGGCCAGCCAGAGACACACAGAAGGAAGGTATCCAAGCATTCTTTCAAGAAGAGATTCCTGTGCCCTTCGGATTCCCACTGCACTGATTTAACTGAAGCATTTCATGGTGTGGGCTGGAATAGAAGGGGAAGCTGTAACTGGCAGAGGTGTGCTTTATTAGAAGAGATTGTGTGGGGCAAGGGAAATCACAGCTAGCTCTGAATTTCTCCTCTCTAATGGTACATACATAGTGGAAAAGTTACAGAGGCTGGGCAAAACAGGTATGGATGCTTCATTTCAGGATTACCTGTCTAGCAGAGCAGTGACCTCAGGCATAGAGTTCACAAAAATAAATATGTTTAAAAATCAAGAAGCTAATTTAGGGTCTGTTTTAGGCCTGAAAAGCTTGTTGCCATCAAGCTGCTTGCTCTAACAAATAGAAAAATAGTAAGCTATTTTGGATTGTAGACTTTTTTTCTTTAGACTACTAAGAGGATCTAGGGTGGCAAGGAAACCAAAGTTAACCATAATTTGTTTGGCAGAGACCATCTCTCTTCTTCAGGTGAGAGAGGACAGCAGGAGCCTCTCTGTTTTCTACCTCCCCAGGGGGAAACAAGGAACTCTCTCTCCACTGCTGTTTCTGCTTCTGTCTATGTCTCTGGAGTTCTTCCCCTTGTTTTTGGTCCTGACTTGTTGGGAATGTAGTTCTGATACCTTTGTTAAAGGGTGCCAGATAAGAGGTACCACACAAGGTGAAACATGCTGGTTGCTACACCTTCTGTGGGTGGTGACTGAATTGCAAAAGTGGCCACACATGGTTTCCACCTGCAGGACACTCAGGAAGGAATGAGGAGCACTGGAGGAAGCCAGCTGGCTTGATCCTGGAATGCAGGAACACAGCTGCAAGGAGAACCCATACATCCACACCAAAGAGCCACTGACCATCCCACAAGGCAGATGATGCTCTTTTCTGCAACCAAGTCTCCTCTACACTGAGGTCAGAAATAGGAGGTGCAGAGGAGCACTACACAGCCTAGGATGGAGGTCTGCTGCCTTCACTCTCAAGGAAGTCAAGAAGGGGCCTGGGGTGATACTCTGCCTGGTGGACATACCTGTGGATTCTTTGTCCTGATGATCATGTTCTTGGCTGGTTTCCTTGGTTCCTAAGCTGCTTAGAAAATACTACAGGGCTCAGATATTAAGGTTGGTCAGGTAAATCCTTTAACCTGAGCATAGAAGCCTAGGTGAACAATGCTTAGTTGAGTCAGAAAAGCTGACTGAGTAACTTGTTTTATTATGGGAAAAAGTACTGACAACAGAAAGACTTTAACTGGGGTCAAAAGCACAGATATAAGGGAGGGCTTAAAATTTTTTTCTGGATGCTGAAGATTAAGAACCACAAGAGGAAAACAATAGACTAATCAGAGTACAGGCAATGGAAAAGTGTTGAATAGATGGCATGGTACAGGTTCACTTTGCACCAAATGAAAGAAGCTGGTTGTACTTGGAATGAGGAAACTAAAGTTACCAGCTGAGGGAAAAAAGTGCAGAGAATCTGTCAAAATCCTGTGTGTATTAGGAACACTTCTTATTTCAAGAATTGTTTGATTTTCTTCATGGAAGAGGAACTAGCTGACAATAAAATAATTCCAGTGAATGCAGTCATGAAACATTTCCTGAGAAGAACCCATTGTCATAGGAGCAGGAGGAAAACCAGCAGAGTCAGATGTCTGAATAAGATATATATATATATATATATATATATATATATATATGCATGTAAGTATTTGGTTACTCAGGTACTTAGGTTTCTCAATTCTTGCTGCTTAAACATGCTGATCAAAGAGCTGCTTCTGCAATCAGTCTTTTTTTAAAACAGTGTATGCTTACAACAGACTTGAATACATGTATTTGTGCCATGTTTTTAGCCTATCTGGTCAGGTTTTGGCTGCTGTTACACTGCCTTAAGAATGCCCAGCAGTAATCAAAAGGGAAAGGAAATTTTTTGTTGATAAAATGTGAACGGTGAGATGCACCAGCAAAAAAAAAACAAGCCACAGCACCTTATTGAACACAAGTTTGAAAAAGTCAAATAGAAGACACTGTTCTGTTTAGCATGGTCCTTGGGAAGCACAGCCCAGGAGAAGGAAATTAAATGAGGGGAAGACATTCAAGCAATGTCAGGGAGACTTTATGAAGGGAGCAGTAAGCCAGTGTTCTTCAGAGCAGAAGTAGGCAACTGAATAGGGGACAAATATAAGGAAGGGAAATATGTCATCACCTTTCCAGACAAACAACCTCTATCAGAGGGGTCATCACCCTTCTGGTGGCAGCATGGTCAGTAGTTGAGGCAGCAGTGATCCACTCTGGAGTGTGATTCTGCAGTACAGTATTGCTTCTGCACTCAGACATGGGCTGAAGAGTCTGAAACATATGGCATGAGTCCTGAGTCAATTTGGGTTTTCAGTGGAGATACACAAAATTTTGGCATAAATATTGTAGTCAGATCAATTAAAGAAATTCCTTCAGGGGAGTCATTGTCAAAACCTATTTATTATTTTTCTGTTTACATATATCAAAGGAGCTTTTGAAGTCGCAGTTCTGTATGAATCAAAGACAAAGTGGATTCTGAGTAAAAGCTCAACTGAAGGCAGTAAGAGTCATGGTCTTAAGGTAATTATTATGGAGGAGATAGATTAAAAACTGAAGGAATCGGAAAAAAAAGAAATATTAAGATTTATTTATCTCTGCCTTTCCTTTCTTGTACCTGGAAGTTCTGTGGTGCTAAATGGGAATCTCAAAATGCCTGGTCATAATCACAGACGAGATGTCTGACTGTGTGAACACTGTAACCCCTGCTTGGCTTAGTCTGTGGACATATTTATACAGAAAGTCTCCTGTTGAACTTAGGTGCATTCAACTCAGTGTAGCACTGCCTCCAAGAGTGCTGTAAAATCAGTTTGCCTCTTGTGTAATTACTGGCCCAGGCTGCATGCCATGCTACCTAAGAGAAGGCTTAAAATACAGAATATGGCATCAAATAAATGTCCCCTGACATCTTAGTGGAAAAAAAAATCTAGGCCTCTTTTAACTTCATAAGTCATTTGATACCTCTTCATCAGAGCATTGTCATCTTTTCAGAGAATGTTGCCTGCCTGTGCTTTTCCAAGTATGGGGCTTGTCCCATAAAGTAGGTGTCATCTGGAGTGAGTTCTCATTTTCCTTGAGGAAAGGGAGTTCCAATACATTGCCATAACTTGGCAACCAGATTGTCGTTCTAACTCTCACTTCTGTACCTCAAAGGTGCTTATTTAAAATGCTGTGTGAGATGTAGGATAAACAGATCAAAGGTTTAATATGTTGTGTGCAGTGATCTTTATGCATACTTAACATGGAAAGGCTAAAGAAAAGAGAAATGTTAAATTTGGTCTTGAATTTTTAATTGGGAGTTGGTGAAGAGGGTTATAAAATCTCACCAAGCAAGAATGGCAAGAGCTTGCTTTCTCCAGGCAAGAAAATAAATACTTCTCAGTTGTATGATGATATTCAAGTGATTCAATAGCATATATAGTCTGAGTCTTCTGAGTCTTTGTGGATGAAAGAAAGGCTGTGGATGGGTAAAAAAACTGTCAGGATGGCTGGGCCCAGTGTGGTGGTGGAAGGAGTTAAATCCGGCTGATACCCAGTCACAAGTGGTGTTTCCCAGGGCTCAGCCCTGGGGCCAGTCATGTTTCATATCTTTATCAATGATCTGGAAGAGGGCAACCTCAGCCAATTTGCAGGTGACACCAAGCTGGGTGGGACTCTTGATCTTCTGGAGGGTAGGAAGTCTCCACAAAGGGATACAGACAGGTTGGATTCCTGGGCTGAGGCCGGCTCTATAGATTCAATAACTTGAAGTGCCAGTCCTGCATCCTCACAACAACCCCAGGCATCACCACAGACTGGGGCAAAATAGCTGGAGAGCTGCCTGGTTAAAAAGGACCTGTGGGTGCTGGTCAATAGTGGGTGAATGTGAGCCGGCAGCGTGCCCAGGTGGCCAAGAAGGCCAATGGCATCCTGGCCTGCATCAGAAAATGTGGCAAACAGGACCAAGGCAGTGATTGTCCCTCTGTACTCGGCACTGGTGAGGCCACACCTCAAATCCTGAGTTCAGTTCTGGGCCTCTCACTACAGGAAACACATTGAGGGGCTGGAGAGACTCCAGAGAAGGGCAGTGGAGCTGGGGAAGGGTCTGGAGCACAAGCCTGATGGGGAGCAGCTGAGGGGGGACTCAGCTAGGAGAAAAGGAGACTCAGGAGAAACCTTACTGTTCTCTACAATTACCTCAAAAAGAGGCTGTAGCCAGGCGGGGATCAGTCTCGTTTCCTGGGGGAAACAGGAGGAAACAGCCTCAAGTTGCACCAGGAAGGTTTAGATTGGATAAATTTCTTTCATGGAAAGGGTTGTCAAGCCATGTAGCAGATTTCACAGGGAGGTGGTTGAGTCACTATCCCCGGAGGTATTTAAAACATCTGTTGGTGTGGCACTCAGAGCCATGGTTTAGATTGACAGTGCTGGGTTAACAGTTGGACTTGATCTCAGAAATCTTTTCCAACCTAAACAATTCTATGATTTTGTAGTTGTAATTAGTCAGTCATAATTGTTTGGAAACTTCTTGTGTTGTGGGGAGCACTTGTAGAGGCTTGCATTATCAATACATCAGGAACAACTTGCTAAAATAATTTGTGAGGAATTTCTTTAAATAGGAAGCTTACAGGAAACCTGTCATCTTCTTACCAGAACATAAATCAGAGGAAAAAAGGTTATATTGTTGATTTATCCTAGTTTATGTAGATTCTCAAATTTTGGATCCTTTTTGGTTTTTACAATGGAGTAAATAGAATAAACAGCTGTTGTTGGGTTGTCTTTTTGTTGAAGTTCAATATTAGTAATGTTGTGTGGCAGAATGTCAATGAGTAATTTGCAAAATGTTTTTCTTTTTTTCCAGTGTAGGATTTCCCCATTTTAAATCAAATTTACCTTATGTGTGTCTGTTTTTCCCGTGTTTTCCATTTCATGTATAAAAAGTAGAAGAGGTCCATCACCTTGTTGAGGTATAGTCTGGGTGTCCCAATGTAGCATGTCTCAATTGCATAAATGGATTTTGTAATCTTTTGCTCTGTTGTTTGCACAATGTGGATTAAGTTAATAATTTATAGCTTGTCAAGGCAGCTTTTGAACTGTCCTGTGTAGTGCAGGAGAAGTTGTATTGCGTAGAAAACCATCCTACTCTGCCTTGTCAGTCAGGGCAGGGCCAGAAGACTTTTTAATTGATAGCTAAATTAATTTAGTGATCTTTTTCTCTTCCCCAAAGAATCTATTGTATTTGTCCCATCAAATATTTTTTCTTTGCTCACTTTTTTTTCCTGAAATTTAATTTTTTTTTTGTTAATTTTCCCTTTTAAAGTGTCTCAGGTCTTCCCTAGCCATTTCTCTCTCTAGCCCCTGGTTGGTTCAGCTTTTGGTGGTTATGTTACCTACATGTCTCTCCCATGACTCTTCTTGGAAGAGCAGGTGCTCCTAGGCTGGTCATTTGAGCCCATGTCAAACTGGAAAAAGCAGCCACTATGGGGCTCACTGGGGTTCTATTGAGTGTTGGTCCTTGCTCACCATTATCCTTTATACCAGCAGTTGCATGTCTGGGCTTTTTGCAGGTCCTCTCTTCTTTTAATATCTGCTTGTGAGAACATTCACTGCATTTAAGCTGGTCTGCACCAAGTCTTAGCCTGGAGCAGTGGTGGTAATCCCTGTCCCAGTGCTGGTGTCCCGCTGGAGGCTGTGGAGTGAGCAGAGCAGGGCAGGCAAGAGCAATACCCTGCTGCTGCTGCCCTGTTAGCCATCCCTGCCTACCCTCACTGGGAGCAGTGCCCAGGCACTGCTGGCCAGGCCCTTGACCTGCCCTCCAGTCCTGCCGCTGACCTCTCCAGCTGACCAGCCCTGGGATCCTCTCCCTCTCCTCGCCCAATAGGGGCCTGCTTTTTGTTAAATCACTGCTGAGTCAGGCTTTTCACAAATAAGCAGACCCTGACCATGAAAGCTCTAAAATTGTTTTTCCCTTTCATTTATCCTGAACATTGTGTCACCTTTCTGCATCCAAATCTCCCCTGACGTCAATGTAGGGAAGGGATCAGGGACAATTATGTTTTTTTCTTACAAGGAATGCTGACATGAAACTGGTCAGGTTAGGAGACCTGAGAAACTCAAAGCATGGGAAAATATAAAAACAAAGAGGTCATCGACAGTGCCCCAAAACTGGTGGGTACTTAATTTTATCTGTGTGTCTTTTTTTGAGTTATTTTGAGTTGTTGGTTTTATTGAACCATTCCATTTATATCTTAGAAGACTGAAGCATTAATTGAGAGTCTGTACTCACTAGAATTTTTTAACCAAATATGATATAACAGACATATTGGAGTTGTGATAAGAGAATATGCTTTGAACTCTCTAAACTCTCCTGCCCTTGGAAATCCACTGGATTATGCATTGTGGAATAAAATTCTTTATAGTTGTTTCTTTTTCCAGAAAACAAAACAAAACACTTCCAGGAAAAATAGTAATACTTTCGTTATTCTTGTGCTGTTATTGTGCCTCTCAGGTCAGTGTGGAAAAACAGTCTAATATGTTTACTTCTGCTTAATTGATCTTACTTTGGCTTTGCATCATTTTTTCTGGGGCATCAGTCCTGAGAACTGTAAACAAAGTGAAGATATGTACATGTTATGCTTCAGTCAACAGGGTATGGGTTCTGAGTCCAGATTCTAGTCTCAGTGAAAACAGTGGGTGATTTCTCACTAGGTGGAATTATTCAGAAAGCATTTGATGTTTATTTAGCTTTTCTCCCACTGAGTTTAGTGAGAAAAGAGCTCAGCGCTGAGTACTCTTGAACATTTCACCCTTGGTGTCATTACTGCTTGTTCTGCTGTTTGGGCAGGTTGTCCAGCTTTTGTACTGTGGTAGTTTCTTTCCTAAGGTGAAATTAGGTTTTTTATCCACATAGAACTGAGAAGTGTAATGAATATAACAGGATGGTTTTCTAAGCGTCTTCCTTTTATAAGGATGGCTTTGTACACTTTAAACAATGTAAAAGGTAGATATTAAATAAAAATGTCTCTTTTTTTTTTTTCTAAGTATTTGTTTTATTCATAGAAAAGTTGAGACTAGTCAATACATAACTCCAGTAGATGGATCAAAGTGGGGGTTTTAAGGCCATCTTGGTTAAGGTCTTCATTTTGTAAAGGAAGAGGCCAGTATAAGAAATGGCAGGAGCCTTTGAAGAATTAAATACAGGTTCTGAAGCAGCGTCTAGTGAAAACCTGTCTACCATCACATTTAGCTGTTTCTAAAGTAGTAATCACCACATCTCTAACTGGCTGCCACTCCTTGATGTTATGGGTCTTCTGCTAGTTTGTGGTTCTTCCCCTATTCTGTAGCTGCTCTGTCTAAAGGAGAAGTGGCAGAGCAGGGAATAACAGGCTGGGGCCTTGTTCCTCATCTTTGTTCACCATCACTGTAAATGTGGCTGACAGCAATAACCTTCTGAATTAAGATTAAATCAGAACAAGTAAATACTAAGGACAAATATTTGCTGACCAGTACAACAGATCAATTCACTAAAATAAAGATCTGACTTTCTTCCATGCACAGCTGTGATATGGGATGATGTGATGATGAAAAAAAGAGGGTATTTCAGATGACCATTGAAGTTCCTCAGGATGTGGGTACTTGGTATCAATAGCTTGGTGTCAATGGTATTGGAATCCTGTCAGTTTACTTGTGATATTTCAGCTCTCAGTGCTGGCTACTGTTTGCATCTTTGTGCTTAACATTCTGTAAGACACAGAGTATGCAGGAGGCTGACTGTTACAGGCTCCACACTAAAAACAGGCTCCCTTCTAAAAGCTATTATCTGCTGCAGTAATTACCACCATAAGAATAGTAACAAGAGAACTAGGTCTTTCCTCTGGGCTATTTTAGCTCTTTTTTTTATTTGTTTTCCCCTGAAGCTTTTGTTGTAGATCACAAGCTTTATGACACAGAAATTAAATTATCTCCTTTGTATCTCAAATATTCTATTGTGGTGATAAACCAAATGATATTTTAGGACCACTATGCAACTTTTCTGGGACAGAAATGCTTTTATGTACGTAATCCAATTAGGATTGGAACCATTATGGTCTTCAAGGGGAGATGGATTTGGAGTTCTGAATTCTACTCCACTGTGTTTTTGTTTATATGGAATAGCTTATACTTTGTTCAAGGGAGTAAAACCTTTTTTGTGTGTTGTCTTTAACAAAGTGAGTGGTGTTGGCTCCTTTAAGCACTTAACTTGAGTTGCTCTTCTAGAGCTGATTTATCTCCTGGAAGGATCACTGAAAAACCATTGCAAAGAAATCCCAGGTTTACTCAGCAGAAGCCAGATAGGTGTGATTGGACACCTGTATTGCTATCAATAGAGATAACAGAGCAGGAAACAACTAGCAGTCAGTTATCAATTTCTGCAGTCCCAACCTTGTTAACCCTTAGGATGCAACTTCCCTTGTCTCGGGAAAATTTGAGAATGTCCATATACACACATGTTTATCTTATTCTTTCACCATTTTTCTCAAGTATTTTTCTAAGCTATTTGGGTAAAGCTGATCTTGTAATCTTAATTTAAGAAGGTAGTTAATCATGTTTACATCAAGATACATCATCAGCATTCTCCTGAAACTACAGGTATATCTGTACTCTAGTGAGGTGTCTTCATTAGTCATGCTGGGTATTCTATTGCAACAGCCTGTAATTATTTTGTCAGTAAATATCAAAACCTCACAGTGCCTACTTGAATGATGCAAAGTAGCCTCCTGCCAACCCAAGAAAACTATCAGCTCTACCTTTTGTTCTCATATATAATAGTATTGCATATATAATGACAGTGGGGGAAGCCTTTTTTTATTAGGAAAGGAAGCCACTCCAATTCAGAAGGTAGATGAAAACTTTGTGATATCTGTCATCAGGTGGTATAAAGGGCAATCATCCTGAGGGATCAGAAATATTTGTGATCTGCAAGTTTGTCATGCAAATATTTGAAGAAGCACAATCAAAGTAATATATATTAATGTCTCTTTTAACTGGTTTCCAGTGGAATTCATGAGATATTCTTTATGGATTAGAAAGCTTCAGGAATGATGATATGGGACTTCAGTGCCCTTAAATGTTCATACTTGGGCATATCACTGAAAATGAGTCTCACTAACCCAGGCAATTAAAAATATATCTTCTGAGTAGTCAGGGATTCAATGACACATTTTAGATGTACATCATTACAGGCTTTCTACATACAGTCAGCTTTCTTCCCTGTCCCTTCTTAAGAAACTAAATTTCACACTGTGAAACTAAATACGACACTTTTTTGCTTCAAGTTGAGACTGCAGGAAATCAGGAGCATGGCTTGAGAAAATCTGTCTTGTGGACAGTAGGTAGGATTGGAGGGGAAACACAGGACTTGAAGTCATTTAAGTTTCAAGTTCTGCAATATGTGCTTAAGATATTATCCTGTTTGTAGGCTGTTCAATTTTCAGTTTTTAAGCAGTTCATCTTTTTTTCATGCACTGCTGCTCTTGGAAGGGCATTCCTCAATGTTACTGCTATAATGTGTATGGCTTTTCTAATTTTCACCTTAAATGATGCATGCTGGATTTATAGCAACTGCTCTTGAGCCAGAACTGTCTTTTTCTTTCCTGCCTGATGTTTATTGTCTGTTACTATTGCTTAGTGGAAAATTCTTTGGAATGAATTTGTTTTGAAGAGAAATCAAGAGAGTCTGGGGGGATATGAGCTGACCATGATGGCTGCAGTTTGAGACAACTGGCCTGTTTCAGTGATGATGATGGCATTGTTCTCCTGTGCTATGGTAATAACAAAACTCTTCTGAAAGTCTCTGTGGGACTGACTTGCCATGTTTGTCCGGTCTAGATAGGCCATCTTAATGGCAGGAACTAGAAGGAACTCACAGTACAAGGTATTGAGATGTGCAGGTCTCTGTTCAGGCAGGGTCTGTGGAGAGGCAGCCTTTTTCTCAGGCAGAAAATATAGTTGGGGGATTCTCACAAGCTTTTGGCATACAAATCTCTTACATAGAACGGTCAAATATTTGGTTGATTAAGGAAAACCTTTTTGGTTCTTTGTTAGCAGAAGCAGCTGTGGAGGATTTCTTATCTTTTGAATGAGCTGCCCATCAAAATACTGCATTCTGAAATGAGAGAAGAATTGCCAGTGAGATACACAGAGCAGCCAGAGGATTTGTGCAGATGTCCAGGCAGGTTCATGACAGTATATGAAATAGAAATTTACTTCATATAGCTGGTATCAGAGTTTAGACAAGGAAATACATGCTAGACTGCATCCAGTGTATAGACAAGAGAAAACTAGCTATTACCATCTCCCAAACAAAATCAATTCATACCTTGACAGGGGCAGAACAAAACAAGCAAGGCCGACTCCTGTGTGAAGAAAAGCAGTGGAAAGTTAGCCATGCATGGGTATGGTGTGGGAACTAGTTTTCACTTGGTTAATCTGGCCCAGAAGCTCCTACTTGCAGGGATCTTGTAGTATCATGGGATTATTAGATCCCAGAGAGGCAGTGCTTTAGCAGCTGTTCAGAAGAATGAAAAGCCTCGTGTGTTTTTTTTGCAGCTGCTTCCTTCCCCTTTCGTCCTTGGATCAGCCACTGGAGACAATGCTTCCACCTGTGACAGGGGCAACAGCCAGCCTCTGCAAGTGAACTCTGCCTCCTTCTGGGACACAGATAAAATGTTTAAATACAAAAGATGCTCCTAAAATGTCAACAGATGAAAAGAAAGAAAGAAGAAGGTATTATTTTATTGAGTTAGATTATCAGGACAGATATAGGAAGTTTCTCTCACGTGGTACCTGGGAGCAGGTAAAAGACAACCAATAGATGTCAAGTTTGGTGGTGCTGAAGACAAGAAACACACATTAACAAGCCTGCTTGAAAAGAAGGCTTTTCAGGTCAGATATCTGAAATATCCTTTGATATTTATATCCTCTATCTATATCCAGATATCTATATCCTTTGTTTGGCCTGCTGGAAGTAGGCAATGGAAAAAACACTGAATGAATTGAAACAAATCATGCTTTGTTAATTGTTGTGAAGAATAGTGACTACCAGGACTCCTGAACAGAAGGGTGAATTGACTAACCTTGTTCATTTCTTGCTCTCATAGGAAGACAGGTGGTAGGACAAAGAAAAGAGCTATCATTAAACTCCACCCATCTTCAAAAGCAGGTGAAGAGATCATAATTCATGCAATAAATCTGGACAATTAGACAATATTTGTACAATTAGAAGCTGAACACTGAGTGATTAGTGACTCATGAATAATGAGCTAGTATCCACTCACAAACCTCAATGAGGAGATCAAATATAGGTTTGTGACGATGATCCTTCTCAAATCTCTGTCTGTAACCAGAAAGGAATTTAAACATAAATTCATAGATGCATAGGAAAGTGCATGAACATAATTTCTTCTTTTAATTTCTGAGAAATGCCTTTGAAAATATGTGCAGTACCTTACTTTCATAATCATACGGCAATTTTTTGTGGAGATTTTTTTGGGTTTTGGTGTTTGGTTGGGTTTTTTTGTAGTGTTTTGTTATTTCAGAGTATTAAGTTTACTGTCTGTATTAGGATCCCCAATGATTTTGTTTCTTTGAGCACTTTTTGGAGACTTTGGCAATAAAGTATGAATGTCCCTATTTAATAAGATAAAAGGCTCACTTCTTTCAGGAACCTGTCTTCACCAGTGGCTGATAGGTGATGCCAAAGAGAAGAACAAACATCCTCAGGCAACACACTCTTTCTTTACACTCAATCTATAATCACTACTCTATGATGTTTTGTTTTTTTAAAAACCCATACAGAGAACACTCATAACAGAAACAACCACCAATAGCTGAGGCTTAAAATTAATGTTTAAGAAGAGATGGCGTGTACAGCTCTAATTAACCTTGTATCCCCCTCATGGCTGACCCTGATAATCGCAGGTGGAGATCTCTTGAGATCCCTGAAGAGTGTCGAATGTGTGCTCCCACAAAGGATACATGAGCCAACAGAAGAGGGATCACCAGAACTAAAGCAAACAGGTTGTTTCCACTTCAGGGGAAAGATGCTGTCCACAATGGTTTAGCAACAGTGGGCACACAGAGTGGGTGTGCAAGACACTGGAAGCTTGATACAGGGGGTACTGTATTAAAGCACTGAGTTGGGACTCTGTTTTCTTTTATATTTGCTTTAAAAATTGCTCTTCATAGATCCCTTCATAGAATTCTCTTCAGAGCCACCTGTACTTTCCTGTTTGCTGGAAGAGGAACAAGTCTTCTCACTTCTGTTTAAATCTTCTCCTTTATTACCCCTGGCATTGTTTCCTTGTTGTACTTTCATCCATTTACCTAATTCTGGCAGTAAATTCCTGGCAGGAATGGTGTTTCCATAAATTTCACTGTATTTATTGAGCTACACGTGATCATCTGCAGAACAGATTATTTTTATTATTATTATGATTGCAACATCCAGGTCTGCAGGATTAACCAGTCAGAATGAGGAAGGTCATCTGTTTTTAAAAAAAAAAAATATGTTCTTGACTAATATTAGCTGCTTTCTGAGCTCTTAAGTGAGTAAATGAGACTGCAAGTAATTTTGAGCTTCTAAAACATTCCCATCTCAGAGTTATGAATGGGCAAAGGGATGATTTCTAAAATGGGAAACCTGCTAGACTTTATCTGACTGTAAGTCAGAATACTTTGTCTTATAACAAATTTTTGTTTGATTGAGGTAAGTTTTCCATTTTAATTCACTTACAGGAGTTCTGTGTTGAGGGTTTTGTGAGTTCACTTTTTTTAGCTTTCACTTTCTTTTCTCTTATTTCTGGTAATCTTCTGTTCTGTTTCAAAGTAGGCGGGATTTCAAAAAATGGACAAGAGATGTCAATAGTGCATTCTCACATTCTCCAGAATTACTTATAGTAATTACTTATACTTATATTCCTGTTCTGTATGTCTTCGTCCTCTGCTTTTGAAATGGGTATAGTAATAGACTATCCCATCAGGGTGGTGAGAGAATGAGTGAATTTGGTGTTGTGTGACCAGTTGAGATGAGGTCTGAAGTTTTAAAATACCATCTAATCTACATATAGGATCATGATCATGGTTGTATTTATCTTGATATAGTGGGTTGATGGATTATAAATCAATAGGTTGATGGACCAAATTCCTGTGATGGAATGTCATAAGGTGCTGTTTACTGATTTAGCAGAAAAGGATAGTTTACCTATAATATTATCACTAAGGCTAGGCAAAAATTTGAGTATTGGCCTTCATCACTTCAAAAAAGTGATGACAAGACTGCGCATATTCTTTAAACCTAAGAACTGCATCATGCATTATGGAAAACACAGATTAGGAAACTAAACAAGTTTGATTTTGGTGTTAATGCTGTAATGGCTAGTTGCTTTTTAAGATTGCTGTAATAACACGTTACTTGTGGTTATAAGTAATAATTGGTTTTTGAAATATTACAAAACTATTAATGAGTAGTAACCTTGTGTACACTAATTTTGAGATTGAAGCTTGTTACGTGAGGGTAGTGCTTGTGTAAATTTTGCACATAAATAAAAAGCAACAGATTTAAGATTACTTGGAGAAAAGTGTTTTTTCTAGTACTGTGATATTGCAAAGTGGGAGGTGCCAGACAATAGGTGTCAGCACTAGTTCAGCTATGCACAACTTCACTGAAAATGTAGATTAAGGCAGCTGGCGTTAAGCACAAGCTTGCTGTGAACTCTACTTTCAGCAGACTGAAATGCCTTTAAAGAAGGCTGAAACAGTGTTTGACACTTGTTATAATATAGCTTTTCTAGGGTATATACTGTGCAGCAGAATAAATGAGGCAGAAGATAAAAGCTGGTAAAATAATATATGTATTGTATTCACTGTGAAATGTTACTGTAATACTGAAGAAAAGACTGTTTCTGAAAATTGTAATTTAATTAGGTTTTCTTATCTCATGAATTATTCAGAGAGGTTCCTGAGAAGACAACTTTGCTATAGTGCTTTAAAATCCCAGGGATTTTAAACAAATAATAATAAAAGAACTATTCAAAACTAATTGAAACTGAAGAAGGAAAGCAAAATCACAAGAATCAGAACGAAGTAGACAGGATAAGGAACCGTGCTAGGAAACTTCCATGAGGCTTTGGAACTTGGCTGTTTTTTGGTGGAATTTTAAACTGGAACTAGTAGTTTAGATATCTTGTTCATTAAACCAATGCATGTCATATGCAGGGGCCTGTGGGTGATTCTGCCAACACCTTTGGAAGAAAAAGCCAGGAAGTCTTCATGCAAAATGTATGGTTGTGTAATGGAGAAGCCAGAAGCAACCACCACCAGGGAAATGGAAGACAAAAGATCCTTGGTTTTCCTCTGTGTTTCAGTGGCAACGTGCACCTAGGAGCCAGGAAGTGAGGATTAAGCCAAAACAGGTAAGACTAAATGCTTTAAGAGCCCAGTGTAAACATTATGGTCTTAGCCCAGCACCTCAAAAGAAGTGCTGGATCAGAGTTCTCTAGAATTACTTTTAAGTGGACAAACATATACTTGTTTAAATTATGTCCTCCCAGGTAGAGGGTACTGTAGCTTTAAAACTGCGAGGAAAAATAGTGAAATAGTCTTGCAGTCAGTCTACCAGCAGATGAGCACATATCAAGGAGTTTTTGAAATAAGCAGGTGCTGTCATTAGAGACCTCTGTGTGGTGAATGCCAGGTGGATGGCTGTGCACAGAACAGGGCAAACAGCTTTTTCCTGTCAATATTTGGTGAGGGATAGCTGGGAGAAACCCCCTCCCCCTCCAAGTTTGCATTGCATTGCATAATCCTGTGAATTCCTTACAAGCAGCGTGTGTCAGTGGCACACGGTGAGTGCCCCAAGCCTGGCAGGATAATCTAAAGGGAATGCAGCTGAATTGTGACCCTCTGCTATATAAAAGGGGGCGGGTCACTCAGCTTGTTCCAGCTCCTTTTCTGTCATTAGAGCTGCAGAAGCACCAACCAAACGCAGCTGGCACGCCTCTTCATTGCCTCTTATATAATATGGGGTTTCACAGGGCACTGATGTAGAAATAAAGTCACTCTTGAGGCAGACTCGTATTACTTGTGGTGTGGCTGGTGCTCACTTTGCTGTGGGGAGTAGGGCTGCTCTCACCAGGGTGGTCTGTGGCCCTGTTAGAGTGAAGTTTGGAAGGTGTTCAGGATGGCTCCAAACAAGGCAGGGGATGAACTTGTTTTCTTTGTGAATGGTAAAAAGGTAAGGATGATTACAGCTTTCTGTCCAGCTTGCTCCTGGATTGTGGCTTGATTACTTACTTTTCTAGTAATCTTTTTCCTCCTCTGAAGTTTTCTGATAAAAACACATATTCCATGGCTTTTAAATATTAAATTGTGAAGACTACATATTGTTTTGCTAAATGTTTTTTTCTCTTCTTGTCTTTACCTTGTCAGTTATTCGAAGAGTAACACAATTACATAATATTCCTCTTACATTTTAGATTTGTTGGCAATAATTTTTACTACAATTCTTTTAAATAAGTGTGCACTGCTTAATACAGGCATTTCTATGAGAAATAATTTCAGTACTTTCAACAAATCTGGAAAATTTAACTCAAATGAAAGCATCAGTATATAATTCATATGCTCAATAAGTAATTCTAACACCTGGATTTTGAAAGTGATTTAGAAAAAAGTTTATTCCATTTCCATTTAAGAAGCTAGAAAATTCTTCAGAATGAAAGCCCACTAACTGTACTGATTCCTGACAATAAACTTAGAAGTGACTGTGTCTCACAGGGGGCTGTGGTGCTCCTTGCAAAGGATGGACACATTTGAACAGTTTGTCCCAGAGCCCCCTTTCCCCAGTTTGGACTTTGCCTGGCCTCTTCAAAAGCTTGTAACAAGTCAAAGCTGACTCTTTGACCAACTACCAAGTTAATTCTGTTTCTAATTCTGTTACAGCTCATTGGTGCTTTCCCCACCTTCCCCTTGCCTAGGTACTTGGGCAGAGGAACTTGTGCCAAAGCAGCTTCCTGCTGAGAAACCTCAGGAGGGGACAGGGTTGCATATCCACTTGTGTCGAGCCAAGAGTTTGCAAACCTGCCCTGTGCACTGCTTAGGGGTATATTGTGTGGTATACTAAGTTTGGGCTAGACAATTTTTTAATCCCTTGAGGGATCACACAATTCTCTCGGTTAAAAAGCTCTGTACCCTGCCTTACAGACTGGTTCAGGATTACTAACCATTTTGCTTTTGTTGGTCTTTCATGGTCGTTTGATCAAGTGTAAATGTGGATGAGAGTGTAGCTACAATTAGGGGTTTTAGTTATGAATTTGTATCCCAAACTGGATTGGGATTAGAATTTTCCAAGGTACCGGTGGATTTGATATGAATGTTTTATTTTATTGATATATTAAGAGTTTACTGAAGAATGAGGTCTATCTAGTATGCAGTAAAAGTTAGTCATAGAGCTGTTGAATGTAATGCTGATGTGGTGCCTGGGCTTGGTTCTGAGGTTTTATAGAGAAGGATGACAACTAAAGCTTTGCTCATGCAGATTAGTAGTGGTTCACATGTGTTAATTGACATATCAGCCCTTCATTGTTTCTAGAAAGAGATCAAAATTTGAAGCTCCAAGTTAATTGTAACTAGCTAATTGAGTCTGCTAATTGAAATTGTGGCACAAGATAATCTGTGAATCTTATCTGCTGAATTTTCTGCTATGGTTGGCACAGGTGGCACAGCATTAACTTGTTGTCTTCTTGCTCTGTGAAGTTTTAATGAGATGCCTCCTTTGTGAACCTGAATTTGTGGAGGGTGAACTTGGGTCTCTTTAGATCTTGCATTAGGAGGTTGCCAGAAATGTGTTGGGCAATCCAGACACTGATACAGGCCAAGTGTCCTGTCTTGTTTGATTTTTTTTTTTTCTGGTATGCCCTAATGAAAGAGAATTGTACTTCTGGTGCCAGATCAGCTGAGGTTCAAAACCAATAGGCCTGTCATGGTAGGTATGAAGAGTTTATAAACACATTCCTACATGCAGTTGCAAGTGGTGCTTCAGCACTGGCTGGTGCTCAATTATTTCAAGAGCACTGCTCTGTTAGAAAAGTCCTTCTTCCTGGAGAACACTTTTGGCTAACACATGAAAATGTCTATTAGTCAAAGCCCAGGGCTGGCCCTGTGGTAGTCTTTTATCACTGGGGTAAGTCAGAGAAGGGGAGAAATGGCAGCCTAGGCCCTGAAGGCCATCAGCAGAAAACAACCTGCTCATTTTGGATCATCTGTCTGTCATTTCTGTGTCCTGCACATAATAAACCTGCTGTGAGTGACACTGACCTTGCTGCATTTCAGCAATTTTTACGGAACTGCTGTTCCTGTTTACAAAAGCCATCTCTCAGAGCTGTGTGCATGTGTAAAGGGGTTTATCATAGCATGATCCTGGCTACCTGGGTAAAAAAAAAAATAGAGGATGATTAATATTACCAATGATACCAACTAATTTTAATGTCAAAAGTATCTCAGTGTCCTTTCCCACTGCCTCATGGAACAAGCAGTTCTAGTAAAGGAGAAGGTTTCGCTTGCTCTGCCTAGAGCCTCCAGCCTTTGTGTGTATTGCTAAAGTGGCTCAAGTTACAACCCCACCAAAGGCAAGTTTAAGAGACAGAATTGGACTCATGCGGCACTCTGATGTGTGGCAGTGCATGTGGAGTTTGTTGGGATGTTGCTGCATGAGAAAGGTTATGTGACAGAAGGAGTGGTTGGAAGTGCAGTTTGCTGGAACAGCAGGTAGCAAGAGGGGAAGCGCAGAGACAGGAATTAGTATCTTCTCTTTGGTGACCAGTGGCAGGACCTGAGGAAACAGCATCCATCAGGGGAGATTAGGAAAAGGTTTTTCACTGGAACAGGCTCCCCAGGGCAGTGGTCACAGCACCAAGTCTTGACAGACTTCAGAAGTCTTTGGACCATGGTCTAAGGCACCTGGTATGATTCTTGGGGTGTCCTGTGCAGGCCCAGAAGTTGAGCTTCGGTGGTTTTAGAGGGTCCCTTCCAAGTCAGTATATTCCATGATTCTAAGTTAGGATATGGCTCTATCCATCTGGGGCCCTGACTAAGTATTTCAGTTGATACACTACAAAGAATGTGGAAACATGGCCAGTGGGAAAGGTTACTGCTGTGTCGATTCATGACAGCTTGACGTTGCAAATGGGATGCTGACGTTCTGTCACTGTACAAAACCATGTGATAAGAGGTGGTTTGTAAGATAGGGACATGGATTGCAGCAAATTCTTCTCTCTTGCATTAGCCCAGTCTGCTCCATTATCAAGGAAAAGTCTCCTTGGAACAGCTGAGCATACTTTACTTTACATTCAGGACTTTATTTTAAGCACCTGTTTACTTCACTGGGCATAAAGCTTGGCACACTACTAACTCAGTTATCTTAATAGTCTGCCTAGACTAGAATGCAAATCAGCATGCTCATTTTAAAGCTAATAGGGGCAGGTTTTTTTTCCCTTGGCTGACAAGTCTGTTTCATGCATATGTAGCATGTAATTTTAGTTTAAACAGGTAGAGTCAATATTTCTGTTTCTATTCTGAGTGCTAAGGGAGGATCTATCCTGGAAGCCACATTAGACCTCTTACCACTTCCAAAGTCTGGGTATTTGGTTGTCGATGGGACCAGCTAAAATACAGGATTTTTCTGAGCTTTGTAAACCTCTGGGTTCTACATAAACAGTGACTTACAAGGTTTCAGTGTGCTGGTTGAAAGCAGAACAAAATGTTCTCATGACCAATAGAAAATTTACATTGTGTGGTTATATTCAGTTTGTTCATCTATGTTCTATTTCTTTTTCCTAATAAATGAATTTGAAATCTCTCACTGACCTCAGGAATAACACATTCACAGATTTTAAGGACCTAGGAGACCTTTACATGTCACTGGTCTGGCTTGCTTTGTGGCAGTCTGATTAAAACCTTTCACTTTTTCTTCTTGCAATTTGAGTGACCAGGGATTAATGACTGAATAGGAACTTGTCCTTCACGAAAGTATCTCCTTCTCATTTATAGACCCCAACTGATGGAAAACTTAGCATGTTGCTTGGTAAACTAGGAATATTTATTTTCTCTTTCTTTCTGTTCCTCTATTTACCTTGTTCAACTACTATTCTCTTAAACTGAAAAAATTCGAACCTTCTGAGTATAATAATTTAAACATGATGCTTTATGTTGTAAAGGAAAAGTTATCTGAATTAATGAGAGTCAGGTAGAGAAGCCAGAAAACAAAATATTTATTGAAATTGAAATTTTGTGCATAAAATCATGGGGAAGTGAGCTCAGCATCTCTCTGGACTAGTGCTTTAAAGGTGTAAAGAACTGTTTCAGAACCTTTTCTTTCTGGTATTTAAAAGCACAAAGAACTGCAGGGCCAAGCTAGGCTCTCTGCTGAGGTGGATCTGAGTATTTAAAATTCCTAGAATCAGTACGCAAACAGATTTGTAGTACAAACACAGCAGTACAGAGTAAATTTGTTGAGAGTCATTTGACTGTCTGTGCCATCCTCACATTTTCTACAATGTTTCTTTCTGCATTTGATTAATAATTAAGCTGGAAAATGCAGTAAAATGCAGTTTTAAATTCTCAAAGTGTGGCTACAAGCTGATATACCTGCAATATGACATTTGATTTAAAAAACTGAAATAAAACAAATTGCAAACACTAAAAACCAGTAGCTTACCACAAGGGAAATACTTCTTTAACTGCAGTATCTAAGTTGTCTGATCCTACGACCACAGAAGGCAATGGATGGAATTCAGTTCCTTGCTGTATAAGGACACTGGGGGAGGTGAGCAGGAGCTGTGATATTGAGCTGTGAATCATATTGTACTGGGCATCCAACAAGATATGTTATCCCCACCTACAGGGTTTTATAATATTTTAAGAACAAATCACAGCAGGTGTTTGCAACAAACCACTGGAGGAATGGTATGTTGGAGGACAAACTAGCATCAACAATAATGAACAAAGGGCAAGAACAGCAAAAAATTCTTACCCTGTGCCTAGCAAGAAAGACTCACCAGCAAGCATCCTCCCACCAGGAATCTGAAGTGAAGAGAAATGACTCCTTGATCTCTGATGTGTGAGATTTGTTTTAATCCAGAATGTTCTCCAAACTCTTACTCATTATCTCTCTCAGATCCCTATTCTCTGCCAAAGTTGCAGAGATACAGCTCCAGTGGAGTAGTTTAAAGTGATTGAAGTAGCAATCCAGGGCTGTTGGCTAGAACAGGGTAAGGGTGTGGATTATCTGAGACATGGTGGGAGACACTTTCTGATAAAGTTGAGCAAAGCTTTGACTTTGGGACTTCACACATTCTTGCATCACTAAAAGTACATGGTGATAAGTGGTAAAATGAAGGACTAGGCTTGTTTTTTATTTCCTGCTTCCTGAAAAGAAGCCAGTGGGCTGTACTTTTAATTGCTTGGTTTGAGTACATAACTGAGTGCTTGGACTCTTTCAAGAAAACCTCTTGAGGATTTTTTTTTTTTTATAAAAGCACAGAACAGTCTTTAACCATTCTGAAGTTTCTTTTCTGTATCTGGCTATCTTGGAAGCTGCTTTGGAAGGGTTTGCAATGGCCATTGGCACAGACATGAGGAAGAAACTCAGTGTGACAGTGGGAGTTGTTGGGGCAGGCTCTTTGCCTGTGGAATGGCTCTGAAAGGCCATTTGTCCACTCACAGTCACAGGGGTGTTTGGAATTTCCTACTCATGTCTGTCTGTTTGCCAAGCTGCTGCAGAGGCATTTATGGGCTTACTCTGAACCGGATGGTCATGGAAGAGCTGCTGCAAGCTTTTATTTGATTCTACACATCCAGGAGGTGAGGGAACAGGGGCACTCTGCTGTGAATAGCAGCAATGTGTGCTGCATGATCTACAATATGACATTCCCAAACTAGAATGGACTCTTTTTTCCTGTAGACCATCCCCAGTGCAGGAATAAGATGTGCAAAAAGTGACCAGTTGTGTTTTGTAGCAGCAATTTTATTGGTTAATTCTAAAATGGTGAACTCAAACACAAAGTATGAACCTTGTCTCTTTAGGATAACCCTGTCACATGTCAAAGGCATAAAACTGAAACAGGACAGAGGCTGTGAAGGTTTCTTATCAGTGGAAAAAAATAAGTAAAAAAAATACTTGCACAACTGACCCCTGTTTGAATTTGCCCTTCAAACTAGGACTGATTAATTTAAATAAACTGTAACTATTGTACTTAGGACTTGCATAAAATAAGAGCCAAGAACATGATTATATGCTGGCACACAGTGAATTTGGAAACATTTCTTGACACTTTATTAATAACAGAAAAAGGGGAAGACAAGCCCTGTGGCCATTTGCAGGCAAGGGCAGAACTTTGGTTTCTGACCACTGGGCAGAGGTTAAGTAAAATGTTTAATGGTTATTTTATGTTTAATGGATAACTTGTAAGAGTATGGTTTGTTAATATGATGGAGGTGGCTCAAAATATGCAGAAAAAAATTCTCCCTTCTTGGAATTTTGTATTTCCACATTTAGGATGGGGAGTACTGTAATACTGTTTGATTTAATGTTACAAGGGAAGGAGGAGAAACTTCAGAGGATTGGTACTTGCTGTTCATCTTGCTGCACCTGTGTTGTCACATTACAGATTCCACTGTTGGGGTTTTTCTCTTCAAAACCTATTACTGATGCTCCTTCTGTCATTCTGTTTATCTGCTCATTTTCTCTGTCTCTTCTAATAGCAAAAGAAAGGACAGAGTTCAGTTATTCAGGGTCAGTAAAGATGAGACACCATTTAGGACATGTCAGGAACCCAAGAT
Source organism: Poecile atricapillus (assembly GCF_030490865.1). NCBI lineage: Eukaryota > Metazoa > Chordata > Aves > Passeriformes > Paridae > Poecile > Poecile atricapillus. The sequence goes on from NC_081251.1 coordinate 100,400,848, forward strand.
TTGAGTACAAAATACAGTTCTCTCTCTTCTCACTACTAAGTTTATTTGCCATTTTTGGTGAAGAGTTTTTTTAGATTTGCCTCACTGTGCCATGACTGAAAACCTCAAATATATGTAATGCATATACTTCTCTCTGATACAGTAAATTCAAGGAAACATTGTGTCTAGATACATGACCAACCTTGTTGAAATAATCAGTGATTTTGCTCCCTGCTTTGGAAAAGAAGTTGCAGAAAGACCAAACTTTCCTCTTGCAAATAACTTATCTGTGTTGTAAAACATTTTGTGTTTATCATATCTTTCCCTTCTTGCAGGTGGTGGAAAAAGATGTGGACCCAGAAACAACCCTGCTAACTTATCTACGAAGAAAATGTATCCAGTGTCAGAAAAAACTGCAGGCTTCAAATGCCTACAGCATTTCATAATTGTTTACTGTTCTGTCACTTCAGTACTGGGCAGAGCTTTTGCACAGAGTATAAGAGGGAGTGCTTTGCATTGTGTGGTATTTCTTGCTAGCAAAGATTAGAGCTGCTCTTCCAGGCTTAAATATTAACAATTTTAAAATTATATACTTTAAATTATTTTTTAATACTTTAAAGGAAAAACTTGTAATTTCACAGAATTATAGTATGATGGAAAGGAAGCAATAATGAGATGGCAATGAAATTGAAGGAAATTTAAATTGATTCCATACAAATCATAAAGAATTTTTTGGCCAAAACATCATATTGGGTAGCTAATATCCCATAACTTGATAATTTTGTTCTGTTTATCAGATGGTCCAGGGAGGCAGGCTCAGGGGCAGGGGTTCTCCCAGGTACCATGGGCATGTTTACATGAGCAGATGCAAGCGGTCACGTTTCACCCTGTTTGAAACTGGTCAACATGTGAGTCAGAACAGCTTCAGGAGCACAGTAGCTATTACTGTGATGACCAGGCTGGCTGTACCAGGTCTGGCTCCATAAGTAGTGTCATTCCATGTTTTCTGAGTTTTTGTCTGGGCAGCTGGATGTGTACATCTGCCAAACTGTTCACAGCTATGTCGATGTATCTGTGCCATGCTGCTGTGTTCCATTTGTCTGGGAGCTGAAGGAAGTACAGGGACATGAATCACTCACTCCTCTTTGAGGTTTCCAGCAGAACTATCAGCATCTCTATTTATCTGAATGTACCATAGATGGATAAAGGTCAAGAGGAAATGTAAGTGGCGTGACTCTTGTGCCTAGGTGTGCCTGTCTTACCTCTAGAACTTTTATGTCTAAGCTTGTTGATAACTAATGCAAATAGCTTTATAAAGAGAGAATCTGAGCTCTTCAAAGCCTGTGGATCTTCTACATGAGTACTCTGGTTAACTTACTTTGTAGATATCTGGTTAGGGTCAGACAAATACTTTGAGAAACGTTTTTTATTAAGGCAGGTTAGCACTGTTGTCGAGAGAAATATCAGATGGCATAGGAAAGCTGTATTTCTGCTCAAGCAGGCACGTGATTGTATGAAAAGCAGTGGTGGCTTTAAGGACATGATTTAATTGTGGACTTGGCAGTGTTAGGTTTGCATTAAAGACATGGTTTAGTGGTGGACTTGGCAGCATTATGTTTAGGGCTGGACTTGGTGAATTTAAAGATATTTTCCAACCTAAATGATTCTATGATTCTCTAGAAATGATCAGTGCCATACTGTTTGTAGTGAGGTTGAGTTCCCTCTATCACAGTTTTGTGATAGAGCTTTTCCAAAGGCTTTGTGATATAGGGAAAGGCACTGATGATCTCAACTTGATGTGTCTATTGCCAGTGAAATCAGCTGATCTTTACCCCACCAAAAGTCTCTCAACATTGGCCAATCCTCTTTGCAATAAATAATAGTATCTAATTACCTTCTAAAGAGTGAAAGAACTTAAGCAGAAGTGACTCAAGGAGTTCTCTCCTGAACTCCCTTTGTAGAATAGTTGATGTAATTCCTGATTTTAAAGCATGGCCATGAGCTCAGCAGTCTGTGGAGGAATCTGCTTAAGCTGGGCCATACACTCTGTGAGCTCCCAGGTGTCTGTGCAGGGGTTCTGTGCATCTCCATGAGTTCTGGCTCTCAGTGTCTCCCTCTCATGATTTTATGGGACCCAGGCTCCTGGGGAGTGTGCTTGGCTGGTTTTGTCGCTATCAATTGACAAGCCATCAGAAATGGGGTAGCCAGACCTTGACTTTTGAGATGCAGGTAGTTTGTGAGCAGTTCAAATGCAGCTCCCAACCAGTGCTAAACCGTGTAATTGGTAGCCCTGGGTGACTGCCTTGCCTGAGAGCCTTCTGGTTGGTAGGAGTTACCAGGTGTAGGAAGAAGTCAAGCCCCTCCAGTGAGAGATGCTGAAGGAGGATGTCACTGTGTGGCTCAGGGATGTGGCTGCATGCCTGAACTGCTCAGCAATTACCGGTGCTTTATCTCGCTTATGTATTTCTGAGTAATGGAAAGTGGGAACTGTTGCAGTTGAAGATATTTTTTTGATTATTTTAAGAGTCTGTTAGAGTGTGGGCTGTGTCCTTATGAGGGGTTTGGGTGTTGATCTCAATACACACATGCCAGTTTTTGAACTTTGCTTATGTTAAATTCCTAAGTAGAAGAAATAAGTGCTTTGTTTTCAGCAAGAACTTGTTGCTCAGCCTAGATTGATGACTTGAGAAGGTTTCTGCCAACACTTCTTGTGTTTTCCTTAATTTCTGTTCTTTCAGTGGGCCTGTGTGGAACCAAACTAGGCTGCGGAGAAGGTGGATGTGGTGCTTGCACTGTTATGATATCCAAGTATGATCCTTTTCGGAAGAAAATCCTGTATCCTTTGCAATCTGAACTCTGCAATAGAGAAATAAAATGGGGACAGATCCAGGTTCCTGACATACCAGACATGATACAATTTTTAAAAAAAAAAAGTTATATAATGGATGTTTCTGCCAAACATAATTTTTCACTTTCAGAACATAAACTCAGAAGGCTAAGATAAGAAAGTATTTTTCTTAAAGCATTGCACAGTGCTGATAGGGAACTATTTTTCTGAGGCCTGCAATATCTGCACTGACTCTACTGTAACTTTTTGCTATGAGAATCCATATAATGATTATTGTGATAAAATCTTTATTGTTATTGTGTTATGACAGTAATCTCATTTCTGTATGCCAGCAGATATTAACTTTTTTCTCTACTTGTATTGTAACCTTCCGAATTATTTCCTGAGACAAAATTTCCTCCTGTTCTCACTTTAATTAATTGAAAGGGGAAACAATGGAATCAAACAAAAAGGGGAATGCAGAGGATGAGACAGAGAGACAAGCCTCAGTTTAGTCTTACTGTAGGGAACAGAAAGTACTGAAATCTTTAATATATTTGGAATAATGCTTGGGGATACTATAACTTGGATCCTCTGTGTGGTTCTGCTTAGTAGCATGGCCATGAGTAAGATATCTTTAGGGTCATTATTCTGTCTTGATAGAAATGATAAAATGGCTAGTTCTTATATGAGTTTTGGCAACATTATTCTCTTTTACCTTCAGTCTAGATTTCCCCCCATGTTTAACATCTAGAAACAGCTTTCTAGCTAAAAGACTGAGAACTCCAGGCTCTTACATAACTTTGCAAGTGTCCATCTAAACAACATCTTGGTATTTGTAGTTTGCCCCTATAAATTACTTGTATGAGTTCTGTATCTTAATGTGCAACAAAGATGTTTAGTGTTGCTATATCTAAGTGAAATCCTATGGTGTATGCCCAGATCAAACTGCAAGGGAAATTAATTAGAACTTTGGATGACTGGGTGCTGTAGGATTTGGCTTGTAATTAATTCTTGTATCATATCTATTTAAGTGCTCCTATTGTGTCCACTGCTGTACCTTCCGAGTACTCTTCACTGCTCCTGTTCCCTTTTTCCTTTGCTGAGCAGCACTGTCAAATGAAATTCCCTTAATGTACTGTTTTAGTCACCATACTGCCAATGCTTGTCTCTTCCCCATCTGTGCCCTGCATCATGTGGCTGTAACTACTGTTGAAGGCATAGGAAACACAAAATCCAGGCTGCACCCAGCCCAGGTAAGCTATTAATACTGGTAAATTTAAAACCCTCTATGCATGTTTTCTTATGCTAATTACACCTGTTCCAGGACACTGGGACCTCCACCATAATGCTAAAGCCACGAGGCTGACTCTCTTCATGAGCAATCCATACTTGCAGGAATGGTTAAGTGACAGAATTAAACTCCTGAGACAATGCTACAGCTCTGTTCTGCCCCTAGCAGGTTAACTGGTGCTGTCCTGGCTGAATTGCTTTTGTCCTTGGGCTGCATGGCTGTTTTTGGTCCACACCCTGGTCTGGGAAGGCTGATGTTGTGGGGAAAGCCAATATAATGACCTGGAGCTAGGAAATTGAGATTGGTTTGGGCTTTTCTATGGCCTTCCACGAATTACTTTGGTTTCTGATCTTGCATAGTTGGGAACCTTCCCTGCAGTAGTGAAGCAAGGTTTGGTTCAGCAATATTTCTGGAGTCTCAAAATATTCTTGGTGAAAAAGAGTGACAGGAATGTGTATCCTTGCTCTTCTAGCAAGGTATTACAATGCAGACTTGCCTCTCTTTGTCAGAGACCTGCTCCCTTAAGGTAAACTGTGATTCATCTCAGTTTGCACAGTGGATAGGACTTGTGCCAGTATCTGAGGGAGTAAACAACAAAGTGAAAAATAAGTTTGATGTACATGAATGGATGGCAGCCAGTCTGCCCTTTGTTTGTCTTCTTTTCTCTCCTCCCACCTGAAGATTCTGACAGCTAAGTTTTGAAATTCAAACTCAGGTCTGGGCAGGTAGTCCAAACCTTCCTAGCATGGTAAATCTGAAGAACTCCTGATCTCCTTAGAATCTTCTAGTGGCCTTCAGTCACATTTTGAGTTCAAAGCCTAGGTGCAAGTGTTTCAGGCTGCCCTTTTCTTTGAAGGCTGTCTCACAGATTAATTGACCAGGAAACAGCTGATGATAATCTTAGCGTCTCTGTGATACTGGGTTTTGCTTTTAACAGAAGAGTAATAGAAACAGGCACAAACAGTGAACTCACCTTGCTATTATGGGCTAATCGTGGTTTTTACTTTCTCTCAGGAGAGAATAGCAAAAAGTCATGGGTCCCAGTGTGGCTTTTGCACTCCAGGCATTGTCATGTCCATGTACACGTTGCTCCGAAACAACCCCGAGCCCCATATGGAGGACATCGAAGATGCTTTCCAAGGTAATATTCACAGCCCTGCAGGGGTGCAACCTGTTCTGCTTTTATTACATCTGCTTCACCCAGTGGGATGGAGGTGCACCTTTATTTAATGTATTTTGTTAAAAATAGCTGATGGTTGTGAGGTTAGGAAGTAGCTTTTCCACTCAGACACCAGCAAGGTGCTATGAAGTGAACATTATAGTTCATAAGCAGGGGTAAGTGGCCTCAGGCTGGGATTAGGTACCCACTTATCTTAACAACAGACCAAAAGGTGGCCTGTCCTTGAGGGGCTCAAAAGTGTCCTTGTTGATTCATTGATGTCACAAGAGCCTGCAGAGGTGACAGAAAACATGTCCTCAAGTCAAGGACCAAGACAGCAACATGCAATGATGGAGTGGGGCAGAATCCAACTATATAAATCCTGTGACAGACTGTTGTTGTTGCTGAGGTTAGAGTCATTACTGAGCTTCCAGCAGTGATCCAGGAGGAATGATGATGCAGGAGAAAGCAATCTCTGTGTAATTCAGGAGACACACTAGTTGGTATACTGATAAGACTCACACAATTGAGATAAATGAATAGTGAATAAAACAGATTGCATTTGTTCTAAATGAATTTCAGTTTAAATTTCAACAAGAAAAGATGGTAGGGTTGTTGCAAGGTTCCTAATGAAATTTTCCTCCTCCCAGTTTTTTCATTAGCTGTATGAAGATTTGACAAGCTTTTGTGAGAAACAATAGAATGTTCTAAAAGAAGAGAAGTTTTTAGCCAAATGACACTAAATCCTTATCCTTTTGCTCTGGCAATGCAGGAAACTTGTGCCGGTGTACAGGCTACAGACCCATTCTGGAAGGATACAGGACATTTGCTAAAGTAAGTGGCTTCAGATGATGTTTTAAAAAAACCTGGAAAGTTGGCTTCTTTCTCTCTGTTACTGAAACATGCCATGAACTCAGATGGGGAGGAAGAAATATGTATGCTCCAACAACCCAGCTCCAACTCTTGACCTCTTTGTATGTGATTCATGCATTAATAATTCAACTAGAGCAAACCCTTTACTCTTTCCACTTGCTGGGACACTTGAATAAGATCCATGATGGTCCCTTTTTGGATCACAGGTAACTAGACTCTGTAACTCTTTTTTGTAAGTCTCAGAAAAATTCACCCTCTCTGCATAATATAACTTGCAGCTGATCCTGGTGTGGACAAAGTGTTAAGGTATGGTACGCTGGAGGAATCTGGTGAGGAATTTGCTTTTTTGAAAGATCAGCTGCAGAGCAGGAATAGCTCTGGAAAGAAGTTTGAAGTTGCTATTTTATAGCTCTTTCCCAGAATTCTTCTGCTGGTTTGGGTGAGGTATGAAGCTTTGCCATAAATTTTCTCTAGTCCCTTTGTACCTGAATGAGTGCTGGAGGCTGTGAAGAAGAGTAGATCATTATGTACTTCAGTGATTACCAGCCACTCATGGGTCTACACTGGTATTAAATGTCAAAAGAAAAGAATTTACAGTGGTGCCCATTAATTTCATCTTATTATCCAGAATTGCAATCAACAAAGGAGAATACAAGCAGGAGTGAGATCCATTACAAATGGTTGATAAACCCAGTTGATAAAAGCCTTACTTGGATTTCCAACAGGCTTTCCACAATGTCTCACCAAAGGCTTTTAAAGACAATAGGGTCTCTGTATGGATGAAAGCACGAAATGGCAAGAAGAGTAAAAATGGTATGTTTTTACAGTGGAGGGAGGTCACTGTTGTGGAGTTGTGCTGGGACCTGTGGTGGAAAGCAGGGCTGTTGCACCTATCCCTAAATGTGGTTTAAAAGAGTGTGAGTAAGGAGATGAGAAAAGCTAACAGATATCAAGTTAGTTCTGGGTAGTGAAGGCAGGAATTGGCTTTGAGGAATTTCTGAAGGCTTTTATAAACTTGAGAGAGACACAGAAGAAGAAAACACTTCCATGGCTCTTCCTACACCTGAGCACTCTGTAGTTCTGCTCCTCTCATCTCTAACAGGGTATAGCAGAATAGAAGAAGGTTCAGAGAACTGGAACAAGGATCACATCTGTGGCAATCTGACTTCCATACAGGAAAGCACTGAGTCCATGTCGGCCTGAAAAAGAGATGCAAGGGAGAGGAAGGGACTCTACATAGTACATACAGTGGTTTCTATTGATCTCTAATAGAGGTCAAAAGAGTTGTGATTAGCAGATGGAATGTGAACAGGCATCTGCTATTTCCTGCATCTCCCAGTAAACGAGCATTTCAAGAAATGAAACCGATAGGAGTCAGATTGGAAACAAAGGCAGATGGTCTGCCTGGTACTAGAGTACTGCTATTGTATTGTATGTGTTGTCCCTTTCAGTCTTCTCTGGGCATAATGTCACAGCTCCAGAGATAACAGTTCAATGGTCAGAATAGTTCCAAACCAGAACAAGAAGTTCACCAGTACAGTGGGCATGACACTGCAGTATATTGCCTTACATTGGTAAGAGAAACACCTACTTGGTTGGCACCTTCTTTCTGCTTTGGACATTTCTCTCAAAAGGAGATCAAACCTACTACATTTCCTTGGAATGTGCAATTTTTTTCTCAGAACAGTTTTTGTTCCCACAGGACATGAATTCCTGTGGCAGAGTTGCCAATGGCACTGGATGCTGTCGTAGTGGGAGGGAAAATACCATGGTAAGCTGAATGTTAAAACCCATAACCTCAATTTTCAATATGGCATTGGAGCTTTGATGTGTTAGTCACCTCTCTGGCTCTGCTGTGGTGCAGATACTGAGAGCTCTCTGAGTTGTTTTTGTTGTCTGTCTCTTGGAAAATGCTGGGACTGTGTATGTCCTGATTAGCATGTATGGGTTTTAAAACCGTGATGTTCCTTCGGAGTCTGCAAGGTGCAACCCTTCTGTGAAATAGCACAGTGACAACTGCAAGCAATGTGTTACCAGCTTCTGGTGCATTGAAGTGATACATCTTTCTGTGAAAACAGGTCTAAATTCCCCACTGTGATCTTTCCCAAACTTTGCCGTCCACTGATGAAGTAATTTCCCCTTTGTTCCAAACCTGTACAATTGGAATCTTCTGGAATATCTGGAGGGAAAAAAGTTAATCAAATTGTATGTACCAGTCTAGGTATAAAACAAATGAAGGAAGGGAAAGAAGAAATTGGTACATAAGGTAATGTGAGTATAAAATGAATTTAGGAAGCAGAGAATATAATGAAATTCATTACCAGAAATCTCCAGAGAATTTCTGTGGATTGTTTTTTAGGAAGCATGCAGTGTTGCATGGAATACTCCAACAATTAAGACTGCTTGGAATTCTTTCTTTCAAGCAGTTTATTAATGAAAAATGTTACTGCAAATTTCTGAAATCTGGGGATTGATGAAAGGGGAGGACTGTATTCTGTACAAGTTGCAATGTTCTGACGTTGTTTAGAATAGCTGAAGTGTGCTTGTTTCCTCTTCAGAATGGAGGCTGTTGTGGAGGAAAAGCCAATGGTCTGGGCTGCTGTGGAGGAAAAGCCAATGGTCCTGGCTGCTGCATGAATGGAAAAGAAGGCAGTGTGGTAAGGTGTCTCCCAACTAGTAGTTTTTACTTTATTTCTGATGTTTTAATATCTTAGATCTGTCTCATTGTATGCCCAAGCCCAGTTTTTTAAAAAAGCCCAAGCTTTTATTTTAGCAATATTTATGCAAAGCAATTTAGACTAATTTATATTTTATGGTCTGAAGAGCATACCTCAGAAAAGGTATATTTGACATGATTTAACATGCCAGTGTGAAAGGAATGTCACTTTTGATTGACAAAAACCTAGTGTGTTCTGGTTGAGAGTTCTGACAAGACATGCAGGGGAATCAGAAAAATAAAAGTGAAGAACCTTAAATGCTGAATTAAATGCTGAATCACATGGCATCATTTTGCTGTGTTTGCTATATTTTGCTCTATGAAATAGTAACAGGGATTTGAGTAGAAAGAGGAATGAGTTATGGTTGAATGTGGAGAGCTTTTTCCTCAGTCACTACCCATTTGCATTTTCTCTGTAACAGAAAATGACATCCTCCAGCCTGTTCAATTCTTCTGAGTTCCAGCCATTGGATCCCACACAGGAGCCAATCTTCCCACCAGAGTTAATGGTAAGTTTGTTCAGAAAGAAACAGCAGTGATTTGTTGGTTTAGTTGGTCTGTACAAGGTTTGAGTGACTCTGTCCTGAGGAAATGGCAGGGCAAAATGGCTGCTAATGAAAGAAAATGCATGGGCATGAAACATTCCCTGTTTTATAAAACAGAAGGTATTTCAGCCAGAGTGGTTGAAAAGAAATATGCAGGCCAGGTGCCTGCTCCACTTGTCTGTCTTTCTTTCTGGTTCTCACCATATGTGTCTCTGCTTTTGGGTTGCCTTCCTTTTCCAGTCACTGCCTGTCTGGGGGTGGAACAGTAGCTAAAATCCAAATGTCAATTTACTAGGTCAGATGTGAACTTCTGCATCAAATATTAGATATATCTGAGCTTGTCTCCCTGTGTTCCCATTATAGTGTAGGAAGAGAAGTAGGAACTACAGGATGTAGCTGAATACATATCTCAAATAGTTGTCTTTTCAAAAAACTTCCCTCACCATAGCAGCAGTAAAAGTTGAATGTCTCACAATGACATTAAAAGTTAGGAGAGATTAGTTTCTCTTCATGTTTCATTCCTGTCTTTTTGGGGGATCCTCCTCCCTAAACAATGTGTCCCAGCCAGGAGTCTAATCCAGCACATGACACATTTACAGCTTCCTTCACATTTAACAACTGAAATTCAATCATTAATTACATCTGCTGCTGTACCTAGCTTAAATGTGTAATGAGCTACAGCATGAGTAAATTCTCTTAGACCATAGTATAAGATATATTCAGCTTGGGATAGGGCTCCTCTGTTTCTTCTCCAAGATGTTCTCCTACCCAAGGGTTGATCTCATGTTTTCTTCAGTCACTGGATGAAGTAGTTAAAAAGAGAAATCGGAACCTGGCCTAGCAGGTAATTACAATTCATCAGTACTAAAGACTGACATTTTTGGTTTGAGATAAGAATGGAAAACCCATTGAAACAACTGAAGCTACAGTCATTTGCCAGAACCTTGGTCAGATGGAGCTTGCTGGCACAGATCTTGCACCTAGAAGTATCAGGAAGGGAGAACTTTTGTCAGCATGAGAAAGGCTTTAATCACTGCTAGCAGAAGGAAGGGGGGTGGCAAACTACCAACAACAGTGTGGATATCCCAGCCCCCTGTCAGTAACTTGGCTGAGATGGAGCCCAGTGTGGCACAGGCATGGGCAGCATGTGAGCAGGGATTCTTGGCTCGATGTAGGGGCTGAGCTCTATCTGAATTCCCTTCTGCAGACCCAGAGTAACAAACAGCAGAAGCAGATGTGTTTCAAAGGCGAGCGTGTGATGTGGATCCAGCCCACAACTCTCAATGAACTGGTGGCTCTCAAATCCCAGTACCCCAATGCCAAACTCGTTGTGGGGAACACAGAAGTGGGTAAGAGAAAGAGATGATGCTTATTATGAACAGTTGGAAACCTGTGAAGTATTTTGTGACAACAGTGCAAATGGAAACTTCTTTCATGTCATTGCTTTTAAAAAGCTATTTTCAGGTTGTATGTAGGAACAGGTTTTCTTCTCAGGTAGATCCAATCTCACAGTGAATGTTTTTCTCCATTCTTTGCTGTGTCAGCTGAAAAAAATGCTAATCCAGATCTCTGGGTCTTTGTGCTGTTTTGTGGAATTCTGAGAAGAGGGAAGTGACGCAGCATAAAATATCCTCATAATCAAATTAATGCAGTTGTGAAAGCTGAGTTTTGAAGGACTTTTCAGTGAGAAAACTCTCAAGACGTGAAATCTTACTGCCTTCTCACACCAAATAGATACCTTTGCAAACATACGTGCTGAGGAGGAGAGTTCAGACATATTTGGTAATTCTGTTGTCTTGAGCAATTGGTTCATGAAATATTTACTAAATGTTGTAGGGTTTATTGTATTTTTCTTTCCTGAAGGATTATGTGCAACAGTAGCTGTGTCACACAAGTACCAAAACAGTGTCTTTTCCTTAAGGTATTGAGATGAGGTTAAAGAACCTGCTATATCCAGTGATAATAGCACCAGCATGGATCCCTGAAATGAATGCTGTTCAGCACACTGAAACAGGTGAGCAAGAAAAGAGGCAGAACACCTGCAAGGTGAATGGGGACTCCATGGAATAATAAAGAGGGTGTGAAGGAAAATCCCCAGATTAAAGATTATTTTCTGTATGTGTTATACATTACCTATGCAGAAAGTCAAGTGAGTAATATGTAAAAGAGCTGGAGATGTTTAGCCTGGAGAAAAGGAGGTTCAGGGGTGACCTTATCACTTTCTACAACTCCCAGAAAGGAGTGTGTAGCAAGGTGGGGGTCAGTGACTTCTCCCAGGTAACGAGTAACAAGCCTCAAGCTTGGCCAGGAGATGTTCAGATTGACATCAGGAAGAATTTCTTCACTTGAAAGCATGGTCTACCACTGGGCTGCCCATGGAGGTAGTGGAGTCACCACCCCTGGAAGTGTTCAAGACATGACTGGACGTGACTTTTAGTGCTGTGGTTTAGCTGACGTGGTGGTGTTCAGTCAGAGGCTGGACTCAGTGATCTTTGGAGGTCTTTTCCAGCCTTAACGATTTTATAATTCCATTGCCTTTAGCTTTATTTTGGAAATGGGCCAACCTTACAAATAGAAACGCCTGGGACAATTTAGTGCATGTGGCCCAATATCTGATATTTAAGGTGTGGAAATGTGAAAAGAGTTGGAGTTCACTTCTCAAAGGACAAACTAAGGCCTATAGGAGGCCAATATTGTTAATAATACAGTGATGCAAAAGGGTGGTGTGTTACTGTCATGTGGGAGACAACACCAGCATGAGCTATGATTTAAAGGTGAATTTTGTTCTGAGGATGTGATGTACATGCAGTGTATTATAAATAGTCTGGTGTAACTCAAGGTCTATTTGAACCCTTCTAGTTTTGCAGAGCCAATAACTTTCCTTCTGTACCTCAGAATTTTGGAGAACAACAATTCTTTTCCTTTGTTTGTTTACAGGGGTTACCATTGGTGCTGCCTGTACCCTGAAGTCAGTAGAGGAGGTGATGAGAAAAGCGGTGTCAGACCTTCCTCCATACAAAACAGAGATCTTCCAGGCTGTACTGGAACAGCTACGGTGGTTTGCAGGGCCACAGATCAGGAATGTTGCTGTAAGTGACTTCGGAGCACCAGAGCCTGTAGTTGAAAGCTCAGTCTGAGGAGCTGCCCTGCCTCATGCAGTGTTGGTGTGCCCTGTGCATCTCACAAGAGAACACTTGCAAACCTTGGGAAAGAAACCAGCACACAAAAATCAACCCCAGAAAGTGGTGGGGTCTCAGCTGGTGTCTATGCTGCACTGATTCACACATCTAGCAGGCAAGGGAAACTTGGCAGTTGTCCATGTCTTCCATTGCTGTTATCACCAAATGGGGGGAACTCTAGTGAGATTTGACTAATTTAATGACATTTTTTAATAAAAAAATTAATAATTTAGAGTGCTGGACAAACTTGAGAGAAGTAGGTGTGTGTATTATTGCCATGACAACTAGGGCAGTCATAGTGTAAATGTATCAGATCTGGCAAATTTTCCTCTAGTTTTAAAGGGGAAGATATGTTCAAACTCCATGTGCTCTAAGAAAAAAATATCAAGCAAGCAGTTAAACCAACCTTCCAAACAAGAACTTTTGTTCCATGAGACACTGTGCCTTACATTTGTTTTGGAGCCAAAAACTTTGGTTCCTGATTCATGCTGAAAATACCCTTTTCAGTTTGATGAATCCTCCCTTAATAGCAGCTACAGTGATTGAATTTTGGCATGGTTGTGCATATGAGGTTTGAGCATAAGGTAGTCTTGATGCATTAACAAAACACTGTTATAAATCTGTTTCAGACAAATGTTAATATTGTCTGAGACAGCATCTGATTTTGTGAGGTTTCAGTTTTCCCAATTAATTAAAGGCAAAAAATTGCTTAGACTTTTAATGTTTATCTGATGCATTATTTTCACTCTAGGCCATTGGTGGGAACATAATGACAGCAAGCCCAATTTCTGACTTAAATCCCGTGTTAATGGCAAGTGGAAGCAAATTGACTTTGGTATCAAAAGGTAAGTTACATTTCCCTGTGACACTGAGGGGAGTGGGATAGTCAGCACTCAGTCAGTTCTCTGCCATGGATTGTTAGGTCAGGACAAACTTGAAGGTGGAAATTAACATTATTAGTTTAAGTCTTCAGTGTTTTCACACATTTTGAGGCTAAAGTCCTAAAGCTAGATCTAAGTTTGTCTTCCTAAAGAATTTTGAACTTCTGTGCCAGATGGAATATCTGGTTCTGTGTGTATACTTACAGACATGTCCTTGGGAAGAGCTGGTTGAAGATGTGTACTAATCAAAAATAATAGGCATGAAATAGTTTCTGTCACTGTCATATTTTAATCCTTCTGATTTATTCAGATGAAGACTGAAACTTGCTTCTTTTTTTCTAAGAAGAAACCTAAGCATCTCAGTTTTTATTTGTTCTTATGAATTTTCTTTTAAAATAAGATCCTTCAAATAAATGGACTGTCTGATCAGTGGACTGAGTGCAGGCTATGGAAAGGAGAAAGAGGGAGATTTCATTAGTGTTGGAAACTGGCTCACCTGGAAGCTAAGCTTTAATTTGATAAAGAGGGAAGGAGGTCTTTTTGATCAATTCCTGTGCGAAGAAAATTTAGTATGTAGGCAGAAGCTGTCATAGATTTCATAAATATCAAAGTAAATCTGAGAAAGATTTTCCTGATTTGGTGAAATAGAGTGAAAAAATAAAATCAGATGTCACATCAAGAGTGATTTGTGTGGCTTGAAGGCTTTTCCCCACACACTACTGCCATTCTTCATCTATTTACCACTGATGTCCCTTTGCTCTACAGAGGGCAAAAGGACCGTCACGATGGATGAGAAGTTTTTCACTGGCTACAGAAAGACAATAGTTAAGCCTGAAGAAATACTTCTCTCTGTTGAAATACCCTACAGCAAAAAGGTAAGCTTGTAAGAGGAAACTTTGCTCTCTGTGGAGCCAAAATGCTGTTATTTGAGTGTTGTTTTCAAAGTTAGCCACCTTTTCCTGACTGACCCGCAAATGCTTATGTAGTCCTAAGAGGACCAGGAAGCAAGTGAATTATTTGGAGAAAACCCATCAGCACACTATTTTCACAAGCAAGGGGAGCAGGGCTCTATGATAAAGTATGGTATGCCCAAGATTTTTTCTAGTGCAAGGAAGAGAAATTTCACCTTATTATCTGAAGCTTTTTGAGTGCATTTGGTAATGATTAAAAGTGTCAAAGTGATGTTCCTAGAGGTAGAAATTCTGCTTGAAAAGTAGAACAGAAAAGATTTTAGCAATTTCTAATGTAGAGTGAAGTTAATGTGCCAAAGATTCCTGCTTAATTTCTGTGAACTGAATCAGGAAAAGATATGGGTAAAAGCCTGTATGGATAAAAGGAAAGTTCAATTTCTACATTGTTGTCTTGCAAGATCTAAACCATAAGGACTGTTAGAGCATTTTGGCCATGTGGACTTGCAACTTCAAATGGGGCTGCACAACTTGCTTTGAACAGAACAATGAGCTCTTCTCTGCTGTGGCAGCATAAACAACTGATTCAGTGTCTAAGAAGTAAAACTCTGCTTTTTCCTTGAGGGCTGAAAACATCAGACTGTAATTTTTGCTTGTGAAGCAAATGCCTTCTTAGGGCTTGTGGCTCCAAGTCAGAAGATGCAAGGATTTGCAGTATGGTGATGCGTTTTCTTTATAAATGGAAGAACACTGATTTACTTGAAATGCCATTGTATTATGGGAGAGAACTAATAAATCCCTTGTCTATCCTCTCAAATTTTTCTATTTAACTACTAAAGGAACAAAATTATTTCATTTATGGTGCTTTTTCCATCTGAGCAATTCTTCTTTGGTCTTGTGATAAAACCATCACGTTTTGTCAAAATGAAAAACATGCTTGAGGTTGCCAATAGAAAACACCATACTCCTCCATCTATATGACAGTCTCATGACAATTTCACAAAACAAACAAATGTTTACAAGCAGCTACGGTGGCTTCAGGCCTAAGTTATATTCAGCTCACTGATCTGAAAAAACTAAAACAACTTTTGAACTATTAGCTTCATGGTTTCTTGGCTGATCTTTGCTCACATATAATGAGGCTGAAGGTCTTCAGGGAATGTCTAAAGGTACTGGCATGTAGCAGGCAAAGTTTTCTGCAATTGTGATTTCCTAATGAATGAAAGCAGGGCTGTTTCAGCACACAGCTAGATAATTTTTTTGTTTGTTTGTTTATCTTTGTTTGAAACTGATGTTATGCCTTGCATTCATGTAACTTTTCACACCAAGGGTAAGACTGGCCAAACAGCAGAAAGAATTAACATGCTCTGTTGTTTGCCAAGAGACTCAGGCAGGCATGTGATGTGATGGTTCACTTACCTACATTCCAAATGAGGAAAGGTCATGAGTACCTTTCTTCCCACAGGACTCTGAATGAAGAAAATTAAGGTGTCTTATGAGGAGTGAAGGCAATATTGACCTCTTGTTGGAATTATGTTATTTGAAATCTCTTGATTTCTCCAGTAAGAGAGGAGGCGGCTTTTTCTCCTCTCTGAAAGTGAATTGTTTTAACAAGCAGAGTGGCAGAATGTCCTCACTGGAAGGGTGCTATTGATGCTCCTCTGCTATTATCTGCTGGTTGCTGAGTAATTATTTGAATTCAGGAAATGAAGCACACCCTTCAGATATATCTCCAGTAACAAGTCCTTGATGCACAAAAGGGGCCTCTTGTGAAACTGTTGTCATTGTCAACAGGAGAGAAACTGTTCTATCTGATAATGAAAGAATTGCTGTCCACTTCAGATTAGAAGTAATTAATGAAGCAGACTGCTGTGCTTTGTGGAGTCACTTGGCTGAGCTATTAGAGAAGAAACTTGTCAGAAAACTCTCCAGAAGGACAGTGCTAAGACATCAGATCTGATTCCTCTCTTAGTCTGCAAGATACCTGAACAGCAATTTGTCCTCACCTGCAGTGTAGGTGAGAGGATTGACCATGCTGTGACTCCAGGGTGTCACCGTTACATGGTGCATCCTGGCACAGTGTTAATCTCACATTTACAGCCACTTTTCATAAGAGAGCTGCTGAATTCTGTGTGCTGTAGTTGTTGGTGCATTTACAAGAATTTCCTTGCTCTGTGGAGACCAGGATAATATCTGAGAATTCTATTTCCAGTAACAGATTAAATTTTCTTCTATTAGTTAGTCTGGTCTGCTTTAGAACTGAGAGGCATTTGTAATTACTGATCAGCTCTTGAAAATTTCAAACACTTCTGAAAGGAAGAGGTTTAGGATATGGGTTTTAGTGATTAGACTTCCAACTTAGCAGCCTGGGAGAAAGAAAAAGTTGCTGAGAAACTGTAATTTTGTTTATGCACAAACAATCTGTCATGGTTCTTCCTCTTGAGATATGGAAAAATGTGACAGGTATGAGCAGATCTCTGTCAAAGCTTGTTTCCCCCACAGTCCTAGGCTTGGTAACAACCACTGAACTGATACATTAGAATTAATCATTGAATTATGTGAAAATAAACAGTGCTGCCTGAACAGACATGTCCTGCTTGGCCCTACACTATGAATCAACCAGATACTGTTCCCTGGAATAGTTCATGCACATAGAGATGGGCTAACAGCTTGTACACATTTACACTCCAAAGCATGCCAAGGTAGAGAATAAAGAAATAATTTCCTGTCTTCCAGGGTGAATATTTCTCAGCTTTCAAGCAGGCTTCCCGTCGTGAGGATGACATTGCTATTGTGACCTGTGGGATGAGAGTCCTGTTCAAAGATGGCACAAGCCAAGTGGAGGAGATAAAACTAAGCTATGGAGGAATGGCTCCTACCACTATCCTGGCACTAAAAACTTGCAAGGAACTCACTGGCAGGTAGGAATTTTTCTGTGATAAAAGAACAGTCTAATGGAATTGTGCTGACTTTTACAGGAGCAGTTTAAATATCTGAAACATCCTAAATCCTCTCTAAAAGTACATCAAAGTAGAAGGGGGAAGTTATGCTTCTGCAGCAGTGTGTTTTGTGTAATGCCTTGCTTCTTCCAGTGTGCCTTACCCTTAAAGATCCATGTCATTCTCTCATTCAGAGAGCCATTTTCCTGACAAATTCACTCATCAGTTGAAGTGGACAGAAGCTGGATGTGTTCATGATTTACAAAACTGGGTTCATTTCAAATTGGACAGAAAAATCAGTGCTTTTGTCCTGTAATAGCTTTGCCATATCTTCAGGGAAGGTAACATGAGCCCAGGATGACAGCAAAGCACACGCATGTGCTATGAACAGACAGAACTGATGGCTATTGCTTGACAGCTTATAGGAATAGCATGAAGCTGTGTTAGGGGAGGTTTAGGTTGGATATCAGGAAAAGGTTTTTCACCCAGAGGGTGGCTGGGCACTGGAACAGGCTCCTCAGGGCAGTGTCACAGCACCAAGGCTGACAGAGCTCAAAAAATATTTGGACAATGCTCTCAGGCACGTGGTGTGACCCTTGGTGTGTTCTGTGCAAGGCCAGGAGCTGGACTTGATTATCCTGATGGGCCTCTTCCAGCTCAGCACATTCTGTGATTCAGTGTCAGAAGAGTTAGTCTGTCCTGGTGAATTTAGGTCTGAACAAGGTCTCTGTGTCACTTTTGTTCCCTTGCAGAGACTGGAATGATAAACTGCTGCAGGATGCCTGCCGTTTACTGTCGGGTGAGATGGATCTGTCTCCTTCTGCTCCTGGGGGGATGGTGGATTTCCGACGCACGCTCACCCTCAGCTTCTTCTTCAAGTTCTACCTGACAGTCCTCCAAAAACTGAGCAAGAGTGGCACTGTGAGTGCTCCTTGGGAAGGCAGATTTGGGGAAGGAGAACCTCTTTGTGCTGCCTTGGTGGGGAAGGCACGGGGAGGGTTCAGATTTGAGCAAGTGCCACCTGATAACAAAATTCACGCTGCAATAGCTGCCAGAGCTACTCTACTGCTTGCATAACACTGACTTGTGTATCTTCTCACTTGCTTCCTTGTAGCGGAAGGGTGTAGCTCTGTGGGGTCACAGGATGATTCCTGGACTTCTCCCATTTGCTGCATTACAAGTGGTCTTGTGCCTTTGTGGTTGTTCTTGGCACAGAGCCTGAGCCTCATTTACTTTTAACTCAGTAGATTATGAATTACCTTAAGTGGGAGATGGAGAATGGAAAATATCCTGAGCTACTAGGTAAAGTGGGAAAAGAATTGGAAGAGAAAGTGATTTTTTTTAATATGTCTCTGGCAGAAAACTGTGTGTGAGCCTGTCCCTTCAAACTACATCAGTGCTACAGAGCTGTTTCACAAAGATCCCATTGCAAATGCCCAGCTCTTCCAAGTAAGTAGCAGTGTCAGCATGACATAGATGCAGGCTTTTCTGAAGCTCAAACTGTGCTGCTTACCTTCTTGTCTCCCTGAGTATGGTCATCACATAAACTTTTACAATGTCAAGCATGAAGCTTGTATTTGGGTCTCAATCCTTTCCTCACTCTAGAATACTATTCTTTCTTATCATTGCCCAAGACTTGCTGAGAGCTTTATAAAAGTTACTTTTCCTCCTGTAGCCAGCTCTGTATCCAAACTGAAATTCCACTTCTGCTTTCCCCAGTTATAGTCTGCCTCTCTTGGCATCTCTCAGGCTTCACACTTGGGATATATCTTCTTTCTTATTTGTCTGTAAGTAACCTATTCTCTTCAGCTTTGAGAGTAGAGTCCAGTTTCAGAATTTGAACCTTCTTATGTGAGATGTGAAATCAAACCCTTCCCTTCCATAGCAATTTCAAAACCCAAACTCCTTTCACCTCTTTCCCTACAGGTCCTCTCTGTGTAGCCACATCTTGTGGCATCTTATTTACTTTCCTTTCACACAGGATTGAACCTCCATTCACTAGAATGTATCACAGTGCCTTTTGTTCTCCCATCAATGTTTCCATCCCCTCCCACCCAAGGCAGTAGTAGTCAGCCATGTGTTTTACTCCAGGAAGTGCCCAAGGGGCAGGCTGTGGAAGATATGGTGGGCAGGCCTCTGGTGCATGTTTCAGCATCCAAACAAGCCAGTGGAGAAGCTGTGTACTGTGATGACATCCCTCACTACGAGAACGAGCTGTACCTAACGCTGGTGACCAGCACTAAGGCCCACGCTAAGATCCTGTAAGTGATGCTTCTGAGTTCCAAATGTTGGAAGCATCTGGTGGCTTAGAAAACATCAATCTGTCAGGGTGTGGGTAAGGGAAAGGGTTTTGCTTAGGTGGGAACTCCAGTTCCCTGCACATTGTTACATGGAGGCGAGCTGTGTGTGACAGCTGCCTTGTAAGTTTGCGTCAGTGGGAATGTGAGGGAACCAGCACCAAACTTTGGGCTTTGCTGAAGTACAAAAGCCCTCAGCCTAGGCCAAGCTTTTTGCATTTCCCATCTCTTATACTAAGGCATGCAGGATTAAAAAGAAGCAGGGTAGGAGAGCACCACAGAGGCTGAGGTGTCATTTTAATCACTAACTGGAGGATGCAGCTTGACGATTCTCCTTCCTGCCTGAAAAACTAGGCTGTAAGATGCAGTTCTATCAGCTTTCCTGCTGGTGATTCAGCTGTGTGCGCTGGGTTTTGCCTTGCACAGTGCTTGCCTGCACTGGCTGTGATCAAGCCCTCTGCACAAAATTCATTTGTAAATTGGCTTCAGCTGTGAGGTGTAGCCCTCTGTGCTTGGCTGTAGCAAGATGGACGGATCAGTATTTGGAAGTGCGGCTGTCCCAGAAAACATCTTGTCCATCCAGGGCATGACTGGTACCTAATTTATAACAAGAGTGAATAACCAACTCCTAAAGGCCACTCCTGGAAGGTAATGCCATCTACATTCTCATATGAATTTTAATGCTGTCATATTGCAGGACTGGCTGCTCCCACAAACCGTAATTTTGTTTATATGGTGATGGCTCTGCAGACTGTCATCTGCCCTCAGCTGCTTTGATGTGCTCTGTGTTACACTGGCTTGTGTCATCCTCAACAGCCTTGCAGTGTGCTGTTCATTCCTTAGGCAATACTTCCTGCCTAGTTAGGCTTCCTGTCCAGAGCTTTTCCATTGTGGCCTGGGCAGCATGGTGGTCACGGATGCACAGATATAGTAGTTGACTCCCAGGTTATGAAAGAAACTGCTCTGTCATCACAGTTAATTTTCAGGTGTTGCAACGTGCAATGCAGACACTTAAGTGTTGTTACTACCACCAGGGCAGATGGGGAGATAGAGAAGGCATCACATCCATGCTTGTGACCACAACGTGCAGTGTTTGCTAGAAGTTGCTGTACACTCTTGCTGTATTCTCTTGCATTTATGTTGTGTACACATATTTCAGGCTGGTAACCTGTAACATTCTGTGGAGGAAGTAGTAGGATATTTAATCAGGGACAGAAGTATCTCAACCTATGATTTTGGCAGTCAAAATATTGACTCTGAAAACTTCTACTTCAACCAAGTCAGATTTTGAGCACCAAGTGTAAATCAGACACCATCTGCCTCTGCGTTTGTAACTAAGGGAAAGTGTTAGGGGGTGGTTTCTGAGCTGCTGCTGCAGAAACACAGCAAAGAGAACTTTCCAAAGAAAAATAGCATTTTGAGTTCCTGCTGTCTAAGGGTTCATGTGGGAAAGTTCATTCATACATTTAATGTCTTTTTTAAAAAGTCTGTGGCTCACTGGGATGTATTAACAGCTGCTTTCAGGCACAGTTTATGTCAAAGTTTCAGGAATCTAAACAAGTTGCTGAAAAAATTGCAGCAATTTACAGAAGGCAATAAATCATTCAGTCAGCAAAATCAAAGCCACAGCTCTTCTATTCACAACTGTTTCTCTGTAAAGCCAATGTAGAGAATATTGCAAAAGGAAGCTGAAAGTATTTTGTGATATATTTTTACTAATTTCTCTCCATATGAAAATTAAATTACATTGTCCTTTTTTAGTTATTTTGTCACTGAGTTTTAAATCTATATATTATTGAAGCAGATAAGAATTTTGATTAGATCCCTTTTTTGATGATTACCAAAGAAAACCTTTCATAAAGGTTTTTGTCTTTTTGAGCATTGCTTCTTTTGCATCTTCTTAAAAACCCTGAAGCTTCCTTTTGATTGATCCTCAATAATTTCTCCCTGACTCACCCATGGCAGATGATACATGTCTGCACTAAAATTTCATATTTATCCATAGACAGGGAATTCTTGCCTTCATGGCAAGAATCATGGCAGCTAAGAAGACAGTGGAGGCACAGCATCACTAAGACCAACTTGTCATCAAAGAATCTTTAGTACATGTGGCAATTGGATCAAGTTCAGAGATGTCTTAGGGAAAATATGTATGACATAGTCCAAAGAAGCAGGCTGGTGATCAGTTTCACAGTCAGGATTAACATTTTCATATAGATACCAAATTATTTTAGTCTCATATGTTATGCCTTCTGTCACAGTCTCACATGATATTCACATGGCATAGCCAAACTTGAGGAAATCAGGCCTGAAATTGTATTGGACTCTCATAATCGATTACACACAGAAAAAATGAGAAATAACACTGTCTCTCCTTCTTTCCTTAGTTCTGTAGATACATCTGAAGCTCAGAGTGTTCCTGGGTTTGTGTGTTTTGTCTCTGCCAAGGATGTTCCCGGCAGCAACGTCACTGGCATCGCTAATGATGAGACTGTCTTTGCTAAGGATGTGGTACGTAGCTAAAAATAGCCTTTTTCAGTCATGCAACTCAGGAGATAACATTTTCATACTGTCCAGTCAAGTCATCTACCTTATACAGAGATAATTCTAACTGCACTGGGGTCCATAGAAATCTTGGTGCCAAATTCAATAAGGCCCAAGTCCTTCTGCCCTGCGCCGCTCTCCTCAGTGTTATCTCCATGATTCTTCTCTATGCTGCAGCCACTGGGGACAGGCTTACTCACTCAGTTGCTGTCCAAATTTGCTTGTGATTATTTTCCCTGGGCTGATTTTTAATGGACTGCTCTGAACAAACTGCATAAAAAGAATAGATAAAGAGAACTATCATGAGTCTCTCGTCACTGCAAACACACCCCAAATGATGGTGGGTTCCATTCTTGCCTGTAGGTCACCTGTGTGGGTCATATCATCGGTGCAGTCCTTGCAGACACACAGGAACATTCCAGGAGAGCAGCTAAAGCTGTGAAGATTAAGTATGAAGAACTTAAACCTATTGTCACAATTCAGGTAAGATGGCTCAGTTCTGCATATACAGATGGCTTGGGACCCCCGATGTCTCGTTCTGTTCTCACAAGTGTGGTTACTTAACCCCACATTTTGTTTGTGTTTGTGGGTGCAACAGGATATGGATAGAAGGAATAATTTATGAATTTAAATATAAAGAAGGTACATCTATGGTGCCCTACTGATTTAGAGTATGTTAACTTTTTCTCTGCTATTTAAAGCTGAAACAAATAAACCAAGCTCAGGGAGACAATATTGTGCTCAACAGAAATTTGTTTAAATAAACAAGGTTACTGTGACTTACATTCTTAGCCACAGGGGCTTGCTTTTAATATTCTCTGGTGTGACCCTGCTGCCTTCATTGGTATCTATTCCCTGTTCATTCTCTCATTTATAACAAGCAATAATAAGGTGTGAAAATGTCTTTTCTAGCTCTGTCAATGCACTGCTTCTCTGAGATTTCTGCAGACCATTTGTCTAGTTTTTAAGCTGATGAAATTAATTTTTGGGAGTTCATTCCCTGCTGTGAACTGTATGGACACAGTCTTCAAGTAGCTTTTCTCAAAGCTGAAGAAATTCATGTCAACAATGCATGATCATTTCATGCTTTTTAATTTTTTTAACTAGAAAATCTGTTGACAAGATTTCCTTATGAGACAGTAAAAGCAAATGGTAATATCTACACAGCATTTATTCCTAGAAATGAGAAAGAAAAATGTATGAAGCCTTTTTTAGTGGAGAAATTAGAAACATAGGAGCCTAATGAAATGTTATTAATAGTCAGTATTTCATACCATGTAGTTCATAATGTGAATTGTATTCAGGCAAATAGAGTCTGTGCACTATCTTGTACAAACATTGGTACTGCCATCTGAGGACAGAGATTTTGGGTTGTTTGTGTGATTTGTGGATTAACAAACAATGTGTGAGACCTTTGCCTTTTCTGAGGCTTCTGGTTCTTTATTCAACCAGGGAACATGAGAGTGGAGCCAAAAACGTGCTGGTTTTTTTTGGTTTTGTTGTTTGATATTCAGTGGAGTTTTTTCTTTATGGAAAGCTTCAGTTTTGTCAAAAGGAAAATGCCTTTGTTAAACTTCCTTTAGAAAGATGATTGTATATTAGATCAGAAGTGAACTACTTCTGTACTTCTTATCTGAGAGATTTTGTTTTCTCTTTCTCACTCTATATTTTTTTTTAAAATATTTCAAATTTTTTTTCCACCTTCTGGGCTACAGACAAGAGTTAATATAAGTTGTAAATTATAGCTGTGGTGGTTACAGGCCTTGAGGTTCTGGGTCCACAAAATAAAATTAGTCACAAGAAGTACCTTAAGATTGTCCAATTATGGTGTTGGTTGTGAAATTGCTTTGTTGCCAAAAATTATTTTGTACTGCTTTTAGTCAAATATTTTGGCCACTACCATAGAAAGTGTCTGATAAGTTCTTGTGCTTTTCATCTTGGATATTTCTTCTTCAGTTAGAGGAAGGTTTGATTTCATTCCACTTACACAAAAATGTCATTGTGTCATTCTGTTTCCTAGGAAGCTATTGAGAAACAATCTTTCTTTAAGGATATAAAGAGGATTAATAAGGGAGATGTGAAGAAAGGATTTGAAGAATCTGATCACATTTTGGAAGGTGAGGATAACCATTAATAAGTCTTTTAAAATAGTATAGTTTGTGTCAAAAGAAGTCAAGCTGTCAGCCTCCTTTTTATGCATATGATACTGAGAGTAAGGCTTGCAGGACTAAATTAATTTAATATAAAGTTTCAGACTGGTATACAAATTTTATTGTTTCAAACAGACCTGGATGCTCCCAGCTGTGCCCCCATAAAACACTCTTTTTTCAATGAAAGGACACATTTTTCTTGAGGAAATATTCTACAGTGGTTTTTTTCTTTCCTGAAATTTTTCCCTGTCCAGACATATTCTGGTCTAAATCTTATAGACAGTCTATTTCCTTTAAACTGATTATGGCTGTATCTTAGGCAAGTGGGACACAAAGAACAGATCAGGGCCATGACTGAGAAAGGAGGTTGTTTCTGACATTTGTGTGTAGCATGACTGGAAATTGTACCCTCAGCACTGCCAGGTAAGATGTCCTGGGAAAAAGCCACATGCAGTGATAGAGAGTTGATTACCAGTTGATCATCTTGAGGCATTTTGGGTTTTTATTTTTATTCTCCTGCTTCAAAGTTTGTAACCTTGTGTTTTATCTACTCAGCTTGACTATACTTGATGTATTTTTATTATTTTCTCAGTGGTGTTATTTGGTGCTCTTAAAAGGCACCAAATACTGCATCTTAAGAGATGCTGGATCAATGGCATGGTATGCAGGCTTACTTGTGAAATGCCAGCCACTTGTGTTTTATAATTAAGATTTCTAGAAAAGTGGAAAGGAAACATGTCTGGATTTTTTCATTGTGTTTTGTTGTTTTGTTTTATTTTTTGTTTTTTAAACATTGAACTAGAAGTGTCAATTTTAGAACTAGTGATAGCCAGTGCTGGGCTAAGCAAAGGGTTGTCACTTAAAACACACACAAAAGGCAGTAGATTTAAGTCTACATGTGATGGGAGACACCTTATAACACCAGGGACATCCTTCTTATGGGACATTTCTTTACATTTCCTAGGGGAGATGTACCTTGGTGGTCAGGAGCATTTCTACTTGGAAACTCACTGTACTTTGGCTGTGCCAAAGGGAGAAGATGGTGAGATGGAACTCTTTGTGTCGACCCAAAACCCAATGAAGACACAGGTACTTCTCATTAACCTGGTGCCTAAAAGGCATTTGTTTCTCAGTCTCAGATTAGATGAATGGTTGTTATGTAGTTGCTCTTATTTTATTCTTCAGTTAAAAAAACACAAAGGCTTAGAGTTGGGCATGTGATCTAAAGTCCTTATCCATCTTGCTGGAGTCCTGACTCTCCTTCCAGGTGACAGAGGTATTTCTGTTGGCAATGCATCTTGGTTTAGAAAGATCACATGCTTAGCCCTTTCTGGAGAGGGTCCCAGCTGCTCAGGAGACATGATGCTTGAAGGACACATCAGGAAGGGAGGTGGTGAAACCACTGGCTGTGCACCAACTGTCCCATTCCATGAGATAGGTTACTGGAACCATGGGGTGTCCTTGGCCTGTTTACTGGCTCACCAAGACTGTCCAAAAGTCTCTGAACGCAGTGAGGGTGGTATGGATGTCAAACCCTGTGCTGAATGAGACCTGTGTCTTGGTGACCTCATCTCATGTCAGTCTTTTCCTGAATCTGGCCCTTTTTGCTACAGCACTTTTGTGTCTTTTCCCTTCAGAGATCAAATGCTGGGCTTATTGGCTCCCATTGCATCAAATCAAATTGCATCAAATCCAATATTTGCATTGTTGAAATGGTTTCAGGGAGCCAATGTGTTGGCATCTAGTTCTTAACACCAGCTAAGCTCCCTACATGTCCTGCTGTTTTGTTTTTCTTCAGGAGTTTGCTGCTAATGCTCTGGGAGTGCCTTCAAATCGGGTTGTGGTTCGAGTGAAAAGAATGGGAGGAGGATTTGGAGGAAAAGAGACTAGGAGTACTATTTTGACATCTGTAGTGGCTGTTGCAGCCTTCAAGTAAGTTTGGGTGTGGGGAAAGGAATTTTTTCCATCACACTGTCCCAGCCTGCCTCTATCTGGGGCACCATTTGCAGTGGAGCACTTTCAATATTCTACATGTCTTCTTACTGTACAAGCAAGTTCAGGATTTTCCAAGGGAGGTGTCTGATGGATTCTTAGCTGATAGGAGGGATTTAACCTGCCCAGAGGGGCTAAGTTTGTGCTGGAATGACAACTTTTAATAAGGGGGGAAAACCTCCTTATTCTTTACTCCTTTGGTGCTCTCTGAAAACTCTTGTATCTCAAATTATTTGCCTCTCCCCCTCACTTCACCCCAAACATTTTCAAAATCCAGCACCAGCCATGTTTATTTTTTTTGTTTAACAGAGGTATGAGAGTCTCTTCCTTCTTCAACACTCTACTATACCAGTCTTGCATCATTATTTGTCTGCTCTTCTGCAAACTCCCTCTTTGGATTTTTCCCTCGGAATGGTGGCAGGCCTTGGAACCCACACTTTTCAAACCCCTAAAAGCTTACAGAATGAAGCTAGGTTGTAACCATTGGTGAAGAGTAGATTGGAAATGTGCTCCTGGTTTCTGGAGTTTTGCTGTGGCCTCATGTTTAACTGTGCAGGTTTTGGATGAACGTGGCCTCTGAACATGTTCCATGCCCCTCCCAGTACTGCCCTTGCTGGCAGAGGGATCTTGCAACACAGCAGCAGCTTGCTACAATACCTTTGGACAAGAACAGCCAAAATGAAACTCTGTTTTTAAATTGACTTTATTTTTTTTCTCTTCTGAGCAAACAACCTGCTCTCTCTATTTAATCAGTAATACATTTGCATTCTTTTCTTCTCTTTATCTCTGCCAGCCAAACCACTGTTTGACATCCTGGAGGTTACAAAATACTTCTATGACATTCACTAGATACTTGTACAACCTGAAGACAGGCACTTGAAAGGCAAAAATTGTTACAAAATTAAGAGCAACTCCTACTCTCCCCCTTGTTTTCCTCCTTGCTAATAAGCAAATAAAAAACAAGTTCAAATTGAAGGCTAGTTAGTACTTTACTTTGCATTATTATCTAATTCCTGTGGCATTGTCTCTTTCAAAGCCAAAAGAGTGCCTTGAGAGACAGTCTGGAAAACAGTGATTGCTCAGTTATTAGCATCTATATCTATAAGAAATTATCATTTTTTAATACAAGAGTGTTTGCAAGAGTTTTCACAAACAGGTCCCAACTGGAGATGTTTATTTATTTTTTTTTACTCTGTCTTGCCATTTTATTAAGAGTAATATATATAAACCAAGCAGTTTACCCTTAACTGTCCACTGCTACTCTGGAAAGAGAAAAAGAGTCTTGTTCTGCAGGAACATTTTGTTTTGTATTGTATTGTGCATTTCAGGCTTTGCCTAAAAAGCTGTGTTCTTTAACAGAACTGGCCGTGCAGTGAGGTGCATGCTGGATCGAGATGAGGACATGCTGATAAGTGGTGGGAGGCATCCCTTCCTGGGGAGGTACAAGGTATGCACACACGAGAAGAATCCATGTGGTCTCAGTGCTGTCCCCTGAGACACCAGAGAGCAAGCAGTAAGATATTGTGAAAAAACACTGCTATGGTTATTTCACTGCTGATCTCCCCCACTGCAAATGGGCCAGGTCAGATGGGCTGTAGCCCATTTTTCCTGTTAAAGTGCTGCAGAAGTTATTTTGGCTTGGATGGTTCCCTTCTTGTGACCTCAGCATAAATCTGTCTTCCTTGCAACCAAGACTTTGCCCCTGCTGACAATCACATTGCTTTTAGAGGTTCACCCATTCCTTTAAAGCATCCTTTACGCAGCAATGTGTTTTGTTAACTTCCTTTCTGCTTCAATCCCCCTCCAACTGCTGCTGCTTTTGAAAGCAAAAACCTGTTAAGGAAACTGTGGCTGTGATAAGCAGCCAGCACTTAATTTAGATGAGTTGTCAGGAGCAAGACTGACACATGCACAAACCCTTCACTGGGAAAATCCCTCAGCTGCTGGCTGTGCCTGCCCTATGCTGCGCTGGGGACAGTCAGCCCTCTCTGCCTCTGTGAAATCTATTCAGGTTTTGGAGGCAAGCACATACCAGAACATTCTGTAGAAAACTATTTACTGAGGAGACACTCTCTTGACAGGTTGGTTTCATGAAGAATGGAAAAGTCAAGAGTCTGGAGGTGTCATACTACAGCAATGGGGGCAACTCTGTAGACCTCTCTCATGGTGTAAGTAAAATTTTCTGATGGCTCATTAAGCGGAAGGTGTATTCCTGTGCAACCTGCTCTGCCTTCAGAGAGCTGTTGCCTACAGTATTGCTTGCACATGCAGCTCTTTGACGTGACTGAGAACAGATTTTGAAGGGCTTTTGGAGCTTCTACAAATGCTCTGTGAGCCAATTGACCTTGCCTTGCCACATAATTCTTATGGTTGCTGTAATAACTCAGATTGAGTGAAGGAGTCAAGAATGTTTGCTTTGCATTACAGAGGGCTGTGATGGAAAAGTTGTTGCACAATGCAAGATGACTGACAGATCCCCAGTGCTGGGGAAAGATAGTTCCTTGGAAAAAGAAGCATCCCAGTCAATAGGTTGATCAGGACAGGGTACCTTAATCAACAAACTCGTAAAGGACTGGCTAAAGCCTACTGCTGTGTTCACAAGCAGCAAGGACAAAAAATGGGCCCAAGTTCTGTGTTTGTCTCCAAGAAGTTTTGCACTGATGAGTAAAAAACTCTCCTTTTCTGTCATGTGAATGACCAACTCAATAGCCTAGTGTCACTCAGGTTTATTCTAGCTCAATTTCTCCAGTCCACTGAGTCTCTGATAGTTTTCTGCAAAAATGGATCCTTTTCAATAGGAAAGAACTGCAAGAGCTCTCTACCAGAACCACATTTGATGCTGGCAATGTGGCTGGTGCTGGGCAGAGCAGAATGACAGGCAAGTGTCTTTGCATAAGCTGAGGGCCTGGTTGAGGACACATCTATATAATTGTCTTTTTGACTGTGTCTGAATTGGGGGACTGGAAAATGCTCTGTGTATAGATAAGGTTGGGTTGTGTGTAATGTCCTCTCTGTGCTGCTGCTGGAAGAGAAGTCTGGAAGCACAAGCCAGAAAGAAACTCTGGCCCTTTCTCGATGTAGACAATAAGAGGACAAAGATCTCAAATCTTGCAGTTCAGTAGTTACTGAAAATCTTTATTTCTTACATTTGCCCTTATTGCCATAGCATTGCATGCTGAGTCACTTGGTATCAGCAAGATCCTTTCCCAGTAACAGATTAGTCAGTATAATGAGAATGCTGTTTCTTCCAGACAGGTAATGGCATTTACTAACAGTTTGACTCAGCATGAGCCCAGGGCCAAACATTGGAGCTAAATCTGTCCCAGAGCCATAAGCGTCAACAGAGAAGTGTGGTTATTGTCTTGTCCTTCAGGAGGACACCGCTTGAGATTCCACTGCACGTGGGAGGCAGTTCTGGCTGCACTTCAGTGCTCATCCAGCTGTGTTGACTGCAGCACTGCAGGGTGCAAGAGAAAGTGCTGATTGTTGTAAATTAGCTTCAGAGCTTCCAGGCTAGTTTTGGCACTGGTGAGAAGTCTGATATCCTGTTCATGTAAAATGTGCCCACTTCCATTCCTTTTCTTCACCAGGTAATGGACAGAGCCCTGTTACACTTGGATAACTCCTACAACATCCCCAATGTCAGCAGCGTGGGCATTGTTTGCAAGACGAACTTGCCTTCCAACACAGCCTTCCGTGGTTTTGGAGGGCCCCAGGGAATGATGATTGCTGAGTGCTGGATGAGTGACCTTGCTCGGAAGTGTGGCCTTCCACCTGAGGAGGTACAGACCTGCTGACACCTTCCAGGGTGGTGCTGCCTTTGAACAAGCTCTGAGAACTGCATCAGCCACACAAGATTTTTAAGCATAAAAACTTTTGCTTCATTTTTGTGGAGTTCCTAGCAGGATCTCAAACTTGTGTGACAGATACATTCTGCACTGGATTATCTTCTGTTTAGTTAAATTTCTTGGCAGCCTCAATTTTGTAACATCTGTTTTAAGGATAGATAATGAAGTCACTAGGTATCTTAATCTTACTGACAACGTGGTTTAAGTCCCAATCTCTGAAAATTTCCAGACTTAATGTCTTAGTTCATGTTTTAACATAAACAGATATATAGTTGTTAATTGTTTTGTTCCTTGGCTCTTTATAGAAAGAGCAAAAGAGTAAAATCAGTAACCAATACTCTTTAGATCTCATTCCTCCTTGTCCAAAGCATTTAACTTGGCCTGTCCTTTCTATGTCTCTTTGGGAAGGTACGGAAGCTCAATCTCTACCAGGAAGGAGACACAACTCATTTTAACCAAAAGCTGGAGGGATTTACTCTGCGAAGATGCTGGGATGAATGTTTGTCCAGCTCCAGCTATCATGCCAGGAAGAAACTGATTGAAGAATTCAACAAGTAGGTGCTCTGGTGCTGTCTTGTGCACTGGGTGCACCTGTTGCCTACTAACTTCTGGAGTTCTCTTAGCAACTCAAGTGATGTGAAGTCACACCTTATATTTGCAGACTGACTTCTAAATATTTCTCTTTTTGAAATTCCTTTATGCTCATTGTCAGAGGAAAAGTCTGTCAGTGAGCTGGTAGCATAAATAAGGCCAGAATCATATCTAGCATGATGTGATTTTGTAAGTGAAATAACAAAGAAGAGAGAGTCTGTTAAGTCCAGCTAAGATTTTCACATGACTATCAAAGCAATCTGTTTATGCTTTCCTCTGACTTACATACTTTTTTGAGTTGGCTTGTATATACAACTGAATAGTTAATAATATGGACAACTGACTGCTTCTATAATGCTTGTGGAAAGCATCTTCAGTTGGAATTTCTTCATGTTGGAACACACAAATAAAGCCTTTCTTTAATACAAATTAGTGATTAACTTTGTCTATATCATAGTGAGGTATTTAATTTCTATTTGATGCACAGTCAGAGGGAAGCACAGTATTGATTTATGATAAAAAGCTTATGGGTATATGAATAATGTTCTTTCTTTGCAGGCAGAACCGCTGGAAAAAGAGAGGGATGAGCATCATTCCTACCAAATTTGGCATCAGTTTCACTGTCCCGTTTCTGAACCAGGTCTGTAAATGTCACTTGCCCTTTCACTAGAGAAGTAGGATTTATGCTGCCTCCCCCAGGCCCTTCTCCATTTGTACCCAACTGGAGCTTCTTGAAGAAATAGTAAATTAATTAAGAAAGAACACACGTTTTTCAAGCCAAAATGCGCACCACAACAGTTACCAGTACATACCGTCCAAAAGATACCACAGTATAGCTACATTTTGATGGCATTGTGTAAGGTGGATTTCCCTGCCTTTCTCAATAGTAGAAACACTGCTGCTGTGTTTGAGCTGATTTGATGGACTGTCAGTGGTGTAGGAAAGCTGAGGTAAAGGGTGCATCTGTTTCACAGGGGCAGGATTGGATTATTTCACCTGCTTTCTGAGCTGAAAATACTGACTGGGGTTTATGGCATTGGAACTTCTAGTGAGTTGGTGAGACTAAACCAAACTCACCTCAAGCATAAACAAGTGGCTTTAGTTGCACCGAAGAACTACCTTAGTCTAGTTCTGAATGAATTCTCTCTCTGTAGTCTAAGTACTGCACTGGTTAATTTATGATGATTAATGTTCCCTGTTGTAGGCTGGAGCTCTGGTCCATGTGTATACAGATGGCTCTGTGTTACTTACACATGGGGGGACTGAGATGGGTCAAGGACTTCACACCAAAATGATTCAGGTAATAATGAGTTTGGGCTTAACTGAATGAGACATCTTTTCAGGACAATTACACTCTCCCTACAGTATTGCCTCAGGCACCTTAACACCTCCTCTGTGTGCATGCAGAGAGGAACAAATCAGGACTAATTCCTCTTCATTTTTCTGAGCAGCAGAGCTGTATTTCCAGAGTATTATCACAACTGAATATTAAAATTAGATTCTTCATCATCTTAGATCTCACTATGTAAATAATGCAGGTTATGCTTACAGTTTAACTCCTTTTGCAATTTCAGTTCACCCCATAAAGGTACAATTTAGATCCATTTTATACAAAAATTAGTTGTATTGAAAGCAGATATATCTGCATATGCAAGTGCCTTTGCAGTTAAAAAGGCTTAAGGGAGCAACATTCCTTTGGCAAGAAAATGAAAGGAAAATCTCATAGGACTTTTGATCTTCTGATTTATTTTTTTTACTGTTAAGAGAAGAATGTAGTCTCATACGAGTGAGTGTCTATCATTGTAGCAAATGTGTATGTGCTCACACACATTCAGTTGGTGAAATGCAAATATAACAATGTTCTGGCTAGTTCTCAGTCACTGGAACAACTCAGTCTGCAGGAAAAATGAACTTTATGATGGGAGAGGGTAGAGGTCGCAATGTGGGTTCTGGCAGTGCAAGCAATGATTGACAATGGTCATGTATAAGAATTGCTGCTTACCAGTTGTTTACCTTTGTTCCACAGGTTGCTAGCAGAGCCCTGGGAGTTCCCACCTCCAAAATTTACATTAGTGAGACCAGCACAAACACCGTCCCAAATACCTCCCCGACAGCTGCTTCAGTCAGCGCCGACATCAATGGAATGGCCGTCTATGTATGGAAGCCGAGTTATTTAAATGAGTGGGTTACAAGGGAGGGCTCCAGGGCATGAAAAGTTGTCCTGTATTTATCTGTTGCTTAAGGAAAACAACCATCAAAAGGCAGTTCCAGTCTAAGGATGCCTCATAACTTTACCTGGTATAGCTACCGGTGGCATGAGATTGTGAATGTATATTTTTTCAAGTTTTTCAAAACCGTCCTTCAGTCCTTTGGTAGTTCTAAAAATAGAATATTTGAGATTGCTCAAAATGAGCAGAACAAAGCATCCATTTAAGCAGACAGCTTCTAAGTAATTAATGGAGCCTTATCTATAACAAACGCATTTTGCTGCATGTATTAATAGCAAATGGTTTGAGAACCATGCTCCACAAGCTCTAAGTGTTGATCAGCTCAGAGGAAATGCTCTGCTGTAGCAATGGCATTTTGGTGGCTGTCTGCCATGGTGGAGTTACCAATGCATATATTTGCTGGGTATGTGATTTTTCCATTTTAAAAGAAGAATTCTCAGCTTAAAAGAAAAGGGGAAGTGAAACCTGCAAAGTAAAATCATCAGGCTGTTTTTATTATCTGCACAGCTTATCTGAGTAGATTGAATTTTGGGAAGAATATTTTTGTTCTTTCACTGTTAAAAGGATCATCTTGTAATCTATGCTGAGCTGTCCTGTACAGACAGGGTATAGATAAAATTAATGTATAAATGAGTAGACTTCTTGTATTTTGTGTCATGGTCCAGAAAGTTCTGTGCTGAATTTCGGATTCCTTTCTGCTATTAGCATGGCCAATCTCCTTTAAAATCTTTTTCAGACAACGTTTCCTCCTGTGTAGCAAGACATCCATCAGTGAACTTTGTTCCTTTTTATGATTTGCCAAAGTCCTAAAGTCAGTATTGATTTAAATAGGTTCTTTGAAACTCTTGGAGGTCTCTTAATACCATCAGCTGGCTATTCACATCTTAAAATACTTTCTTCTCTTTCTCTTTGTTTCTAGAATGCGTGTCAGACTATCTTAAAAAGACTTGAGCCAATCAAACAGTCTAATCCCAAAGGATCCTGGGAAGACTGGGTAAGCTGTCTGTCATGAGACAAGTAGAGATTGTCAGAGATTGTTTTAATTGGCAAACCAGTGTGCAGGTGTGTCCTCCAGGCCTTCTGCATCTTGCTAGCATAAATTTGAGCAAAGACAGTGAAACATAAACCTGGCACAGATTTCCAAAGCTTGCAAGAGGTCATCCCCAAGACATCAGTTATTACCTTAATCCTGAGATTTCTCCAAATTTTGGGGCCCACCTATGACAAATTTCATCAGACAAGAGTCTTGAGTGGTCATATATATCTTTGTAATCAGGCTACAGTCTTGCACAGAAGGAAACCTGATTTCTAATGAAGGGATTCTGTGGTACAGACAGCTCTTGAGCTGCCGTTCAGCCCCAGTAGTGCTCCCTGTCTGCAATACCTCTGTCCCCTCAATGAGAAGAGATGGATGGGCTGTAAGGCTCTCTTCAGATTCAAACTCTGCTCTTCATCCAAGCAGTTTTGACTTTGTGATTTGGAAGTCAGGACAGAATTTCCCTCACTGAAGTCAAGATGACCTGCCAATTTAACCTTTGTTTCTGAGGCTAAAAGTCTAACTTGTAGCTGAGTGACAGACAAACAAAAGCAGGTCTCATCCTCTGCCAATGGTTCAAGTTCTGCCCTTGGTAGCTGCTGACAGGGCTATTTGGGGAAGCAGCTGCAATCATGATGTTTGGCAGTGCTGGAGTTGGGCAGTGTGACAGCTGTCTGTCACTGGACATTTTCTACTTGAGGAAATGTTTTTGTGCAGTTATTTTGAAGGGCCTGATTGTACATTTTACTGTTTTCAAACTCTTGTTCTTGTTGCCAGATTAAAACTGCCTACGAGAGCTGTGTCAGCCTGTCAGCCACGGGGTTTTACAGGTGAGTGAAAATTCACACTGCAGAGGCACTGACTTTGTTGCATGGATTGCACCCATGGAAATTCTGGGAGGATTTACAGCCCCCAGCCCCCTGTCACTGCTCTAAATTAAAGCTGTATTCCCTTTCCTACCTACAAGTGGTAAACTGAGGTTAAAAGTCTCCTGGCTGGGGAGAATCAATTCCTGATGGAGCACAGCTCTGAGGACAAGTAAATCTGGAGTAGATCTGAGTTCATTCCAGCTGACTTTGGTCTGAAGAGGCATAAATGAAATCAGAGCTTTGCCTGGGGCTCTGCTCTGTGTCAGCCTTGTGACCTAGTTTTGCACTAGAACTGCCATGTGGCATAAGAGGGGACAAGGATTGTCCTTGAGGAAAATCCTGTCTCTTGTGACATGAGCAGATACCAGTGTTT
Organism: Poecile atricapillus; assembly: GCF_030490865.1. Taxonomy (NCBI): domain Eukaryota; kingdom Metazoa; phylum Chordata; class Aves; order Passeriformes; family Paridae; genus Poecile; species Poecile atricapillus. Next base: position 100,436,076 of record NC_081251.1, read on the forward strand.
CCAGCATTGTTCTCCCACTTCAGACTCTTGCTGGACCCTGCGTCACTCTGAAATGGGGCACTTCTCTTAGTCAGCTTTAATGCTGGAGGAAAGCAGAGATCTATCATCTTTAAGGCAGAGAGGTTGACATTAATAAATAAACAAGTGTTGAGAAGAACCTATTTAGGACTAAAATATACTATGTGTTAATTTCTTTTGCATCTCTGAAATGTATTTTTTCTCTTAACCAAGTGACTTATCAGTATTTTAATAAACCAGTGTTCAGATAAAGAATAAGCAGTCAGACACAAAACTTGCCATGAGCTGTGCTTAAAATTAGTTCTAAGCTTAATAGAATTTCTGCTTCAGCTTGAATATGTTCTGAAATTTAATGGTCTTAAAGAAACATTCACCTGCACTCTAAAAGGAAAGAATTTTCTACTGGATTGGTAGATAATAGTCATCACAAGCCCTAAGATTTATGGGCAAATAATGATAGCTAAAACACTTTGATAGTTTCAATCAAGTTTTGGAATACAGAGCAGATGTAGCAGATTTTTATTTATAGTTCTTTACACTTTTAATTTCTGCATGGGCTTGACAGAAGGCAGGAAACAAAAGTGAATTAGGATTTTAATAAGTAGCAATAGAGTCGTATTTGTTTTTGTTTTTTTCATGGAATGAAATGTGGTTTTGTTTCTCTATCAAGAATTCCTGATGTTGGCTACAACTTCGAAAAGAACGAAGGGAAACCATTCTCCTACTTCAGTTATGGAGTTGCCTGCTCTGAGGTTGAGATAGATTGCCTGACAGGTGACCACAAGGTGAGGGGTCAGCAGTGAAACAGCTCTCTGTGTTTTGGTGAAGGGAACATTCATGGGGAGTTAGAACAAATACTGGGTGTCAGCCCATTCCTGGCTCTGTCATTGGTCTGGTGTGTGTGACCTTCAGCAAATTTCTTAACTCCTCTGTTCCACAGTGCAGCAATCTGTAAAGTGTAATAAAACAATAATTATCTACCCTGTGGGGATTTGAGCTTAATGAATGATTGCAAAAGTTATTGGATTTGCTTGAGTAAGAGATAGCAGCACTGTGTTGGCATGAAAGTACAGAAACATCCTGGAATTGAGTTAATCATTAAAAATAACACTGAAGACTTCTGGAAAGAAAGAAAAAAAAGAAAAAAAAAAAAAAGAAAAAATTTAATCAGGATCTGACCTAGTTGGTTATGCTCAGCTATAGACCACTGATACCAGCATCTTGGAATTAATATTAATTGAGTCCATTGAACCTCTGGGGAAAACTGCAGTGAGTTCCTTTGAATTACTTTTGGGGAGAGTTCAGATTAAAAGTCAGTATGAGAAGTTCAGCTGAGATAAGATTATATGGGATAATGTTTGGATACTGCTCACACAAGACCATGGTGGACCAGATCTGTGCTGATTTACCCTTTATTTCTGTTTTTTAGAACATTCGTACAGACATCGTTATGGATGTTGGTACCAGTCTGAACCCAGCCATAGATATAGGACAGGTAAGTGAAAAAGTATTGCTATTTCCATCACATTAAAGCAATCACACTGCTCTCAGGCTTTTCTATTTATTATCCCTCTCCGTGTTCTGCCTTTGCAAACACAACCTTTTTAACTTGGCACAGAATTACATAGAATTACATAGGGAAATATTCTGTTAGGTTTTGGGATTTTTGGCTTGGATAGTAAGACTACAGGATATTGTCTCGTTATCATCCCATTTATGTTTTTCAGGCTAAATCCCACACTTGATATTTATGCTCCAATCTGTCAATATTAAGTTTATTTAATTTAGTGAAAATTCTCCTGTGACTAAAGTGTTAGGGTGGCAGATTCTGTCCTCCAGCTGCTGCTGTGTAGAATTCTCAATAGGAAGCTGGACCAGTCACTTATCTTGCAAAGTCCTTGGGCAGGCACAAGATTACTTCAAAATTTTGTGCTGTAATAATCACAGTATCTCCTAGCAGATAAAGGTAATAAACACAGGATTGTTTGACAGACCAAGAGATGAATTGTTAGCTATATGCTTATCTAGCCATCTTAGCTCACTGGCTAACTCTAGATGTTGATAGGGTGTAACTCCAATGAAACTGCTGCAGGATTTGGGATGACAGGCAAAGCTCTGCTATAGCTAAAATGAAATTGCCTTGAAAGTGACATTTTTTTCTGAAAGAGATTTTTTTTTTGGAAGTGTCTAAGAGAAGAAAGATATTTTCTATCTTTGTGGCCTGTCACTTTAGCTTTGGGAGTTGAGAGATGGACTAAATGGAGCCTGTATAAGGGGTCTTCAATTCCTGTGTCCTTCCATGAATTGCTGCAGAGGATCTGGGGGAACAGGAGAGAAAGGATGTGGCATGAGTGCAGGAACACAAGTACACACAGATGGGTCAATGAATGCTTGTGCAAAATCTTTAGACTGCTCTGGCCATCAGATATCTCAGTGGACAGAGAGAGCAGAGCTGCTTTGTGCAGGGTTGTTCTAGCACATCCTCCTCTCATAATCTTTTTTCTCCTAAAATTTACAGTAGAAAAAATAAGCAAAGAAGTTTTTTAGTACTTAAATGGATATAGGAGTGTTTTTGCAGGTGTCTGTGCTGCTGACCTGATAATACGCAGCACTTAGGAAAGCATTTATACTGAAATAGAAAGCATAAAATCGTTTGTCTTTAGATGTTTCATCCTTAGTCATTTTAGTCTACTTCTCCTTTGATATATCAGCAAATTCAACTCATTCAGTGTTCACCTGCCTGGGAAAAAAACAATATTTTATCATTGATTTTACTTTTTTTCCTGTTGCTTCATCAGAAAATTCCTGTCTAGCACTTACAGAAAATCTGTTTGCGTGTGTTTGTAAATTGCTTCACCTGCCAGGGAAATGCAGCCACATTTATGTGGGAACACAGGAATTGTGCAAAGATTGTACCCAGCAGAAGGAACAAGGGTTTAGAGATAAAAAGCAGGATCTGAGTCAGGTGGGGAGGGTTGAAAATCCTGGTGGATGTCATCACTGTTCGTCCTTGTGCAGGGAAGAACAACAACAACAAAGAGAACGTAACCTTGTTTGGATGTGTTTGTAGATAGAAGGAGCTTTCGTCCAGGGCATTGGGCTCTTCACCATGGAGGAGCTGCGCTACTCTCCTGAAGGGAACTTGTACACTCGAGGGCCTGGCATGTACAAAATCCCAGCATTTGGAGACATCCCAACAGAATTCTACGTGTCCCTTCTCCGTGACTGCCCCAATAGCAAAGCAGTTTACTCATCCAAGGTACGCCTGTGAGGCCTTACTGCCCCACAACACTGTGAAGCTGAGTGGGATAAATCATGAACCTGTGTATCTGAACAGTTCCTCTCATTATGCTGTGGTTACTCTGAGGTCAGGATGTTTTTCTGCTTCTTATCAGAAATATGTGTACTATCCTTTCCAGTTAGGAAGAACTGAAATAACCTGCACATTGCTGTCCTGATTGTCCATTAGACTGAATTGAAGTGGCTTTTCTGTGTGAGAAAGCTTGTGTTTTCTTCCTCTTTCCTCTTTAAATGGACTGAGGGTTGATTTAGCTCAGTCTTTCCTCACTGATCACACCTGGAACACTGGAGGCTGTTTTAGCATCATGTTTCTTCACTGAGCACATCTGGTAGACTGAGGTTCCCATCTGTAAGGCAAAGCCTTACTCTTGCTTGTGCTCTTCCTAGGCTGTGGGAGAGCCACCTCTGTTCCTGTCTGCCTCAGTATTTTATGCCATTAAAGATGCCATCTACTCAGCAAGGAAGGACTCTGGCCTGACGGAGGCGTTCAGGCTGGACAGCCCTGCCACCCCAGAGAGGATCCGCAATGCTTGTGTGGACATCTTCACCAAAATGGTAACAGCCCCTGGTCTCACAGTCTGCTCCCTGGCCAGCCTGCCCCATGGGGAGTGTGCCTGGAAGTCACAGGGGCCCAGGGCTGGGATTAGGGCAGGATGGGGAGGCTGTGTCCCTGCTCCAGTAGATGGATTTTGTTTCATGGGTGTTATCCTTCATTTAATGTGCTATCAGCTGAGAGCCAAATCCACAGCCCAGCACTGCTAGGAAGGGCTGCTGTACAGTATCTCTGACATTCAATCCATTCCATTCTCTAAGTGTTGTGCATGGAACAAAGGCACTGACTGCTTGTCCTGATGCTCCTGACTATCATCTCTCAGAGAATCATTACATATGGTGAGGGCCACAGTGTGATTTAGTGGTGTCCCTCAGCAAGGGAGAGGGTGAAAAGTGTTCCTTGAAATACTCCCTCCTTCTGAATGTTATGACCACAGGAGTCTCCTTAGAGCTGTGGACATGGAAGGAGTGCAGGAGTTATCCCTGTCATTGTCTTCTCATGGGCTGCTCTGCCCTAGTGCTGTCACAGGGCTCTGTAGTAGTCAACCATCAGGCCTTTAACAGAAGTGCCATGAGACAGACATCTCTGCATTTGGAAAAACTAGGATAGGAGCTCCTATTTTCACATGTACAAAGTCCCCCACATGAAAAGCAGAAGGGTGGGACATGATGAACCCTGGACACAACCCTCATTTGTTGCTAATTCAAATATTTTTTTTCTCTTTATAGTGCCCTTCTGCTGAGCCAGGGACCTTTAAGCCATGGTGTGTGCGTGTGTAGGAAGAAAGTTTGAGGAGCAAACTCTGCTGAAACTGAGCTTACACCAGAGGAACCACAAGGCAGTAGGACTATAAAAGAGAAAAAAAACAAACAACTTGTGTTCATGTGGCTCACCCACTGATTTGCGGAGCTTTCACATTTAATTGTCCAATCATTGTTTTCTCTGTGAGAGGAAATTGCTGCCAGATTATAGCTGTGATGTAAATTCAAATGAAGAGTAAGTTGAAGGTGATGTTATCTAGGTGTAAATGAAAAAGTTTACAGGTTTCATATAAATTTGTTGCAAGGATGCTTCTTACGAGCCAATGTGAAATAGCAGGGTGGCTGTTTCTTCTTTTTCCTGCTATGGGGAAAAGATATATCACCTTGTGATGCTATGCAAGAAGGACTTAAATGTGTTGAGCCCAGACATAAGAGTCCTTTAGCTGAGATGGGGGAGGGTGTAAGAGGTGCTGAGGGCTGGACCCTGCTGTGTCCCCTTTGCACACAAAGCCAGCTATATCCTAGAGGGAGATGAGCAGGACTTTTGATGTTGGCTAATGAAGATGGTCTTACCTGTGTAACAAAAGTATTGCTACAATTACCTGTGTTTCAGAGGAAAAAGCTAAAATGTGACTAAAAACTCATTTACCCCAAGTCCAATGAGTGTTGCTTTGTCCGCACCGGGGCTTTAATGAGATTTCAGTTCAAGTGCTATCTTGTCTTCTCTGATTAAAGATAAAAACTAAATACACCAAGAGTACTTCCAGCAAGATGCTGCTTTGTTTGACACAGACTTTTCCCATCCCACACCTCCACATCTCTCCCTGTCCATTAAATAGGAAAGGACATCAGAGACCTTGGAGTAACAGAGAAATTTGCTCGTCGATGTTCCCAAGGCAATTTTTACTAGCCTAAGCAAGGGGCATGAGGAGGCTGGGCACAGCTGGGGATTAGCTGGCTCTGGGTCAATCCCTTGCTGTCATGGCCTTGCCTTCTTTTCAAGAGAATTCTAGTTTTGCTGAATGTAAGAGCATGGGTACATTTAGCTACAGGGACTGCTTGTCTAAAAAATGTGCTGACTATGTGATGACCTGGTGTCATCTGGATTGAATATATTTTTCATGTTGGATTTAGTGCTGGGCATCCCTCCTGACAGGTTTTGTCACTGTCAGATTCAACACTGGAGCACTATGTTATCTCTAGATAGTGTCAGCCACATACCATGCCTGCTTATCATTTGCAAACTGTTATCTGTTTTTCTGGCCTACTGCTTTGTGAAAATGTCCTTTTGCTCATTTTGCACTCCCAGGGCCATCAAAAACATACGGTGCAAGAGGATGTAACTCCTTATATAAAATTTTGCTCATATACCAACTTCTTTAAATCGGCCTTCATCTTAGGACTGGAAAATGTATGCTCAGTGTGAAATATTTTTTTAAACACTCCAGGGTATATTGCTTGGGAAGGTGTAGATTTATTTCTCAACTTGAAATACTATGGATCTACCATCTAGAAGGGAATTTGTATATGTGAGTTGCAGGAAGTATTTTGTGCCTGTTGGGCTTGCTATGTAATTGTTTTATTAATTGAAACATGATACTGGTGGTTCTTAAGCTCTGAGGTACTGGGCAAGAACACATTTTTGTTTTCTCAGGAAAACAAAATAATGTAATATGTAGAAAACCTCTTAGAGAAGAAGACGTGATAATTCATGTTCAAGAACAGCTATTAGAGCCTGTGTGTCCACATTCTTGGGTGTCCAGGGAGGGGTGCAAAATACAAAGTCTGTAAGGTAGATTGGTATCAGCTGTTCATATGAATTCCACCTCGTGGGCTTGCTGGACGTGCTCATTCAGATGAGGATGGGAAGAAATACAAAGGTAATGTGTTAAAGCAGAGCATGGATACAGACACAGGCAGAGTGGGATATCAAGGAGCTCCCAGTGTCATCCCAGGAAAACTTGCCAGTGCTCATGATAGGTCTGCTGCCTGTGATGGTCCTGGGAGACGCTGGATGTCACCAATAGGATAAATGTTCTTTCTCTCCCTGGTTTTGGAATTGTCATCATTTCAGGATGGGTTTGTGAGTGTCTCACGCAGCTGCAGTGACTGCCTGGTCAGGTGAAATTTTTTTTAATTAGATGTATCAAATCTCTGTTTTGCTATTTGCTTTGTGAGTTAATTTGAAGCGCATTTGCCAAGTTCTGCGTACATGCAGTGCTCAGATCAGGCTGTTCAGAGCAGACCTGTGGAGCCAGTTTTGCTGCAGCATCAGTGAGCCACTTGTTCCCAGGCAGCAGCCCTGGCCCTCATGCCCATCCCAGCTTGAGGCCCTCTTGATACCCTTGCCCAGCTGATGGAGAGAGGAAACACTTCCCTTTTGGGGTTCACTGGAATTTAATGTAAATTATATCAAACACCTGGGGAGGGCAATGGTATAAAAATCAGGGTTGCAAAGTAACGACAGCAACTGATTGTGAGGGTATAGGGAAAAGGGAAGCTTGAAGGCTAATAGGAATTTACAGAAAGATCACTGTACTACCTGCCTGTGCTGTGGGACTCAAAGGAACATGAAACTGAGGTTTTCATATCACCTCTCAATGTCTGAACATTTCATACATTGCTTTCCCATGGAACTAAGTGCCAGGCACCTTAGGAGAGGACTGGGACCCACTGGAGAGGGCTGGCAGGAAGAAAAGATCCCTGACTTGAGGCATGGCCTGCACTGCAAAGCTGGAGGGAGCAGCTCTCCTGCCCTGAGTGCACAGCACTGTCCCCTGCCAGGTGCTGTGTCCCATCTCCTCACACCACATCTTGCTGTGTGGGGTCTCAGCTCACTATCACTGGAGGGAAAGCTACTCATCAAGTACTTTTCTAGTATTTTCCAGTGAAATAGAGCATGGATGCAAGACTCTAATTTAATGGCATATAATTGGAAATTTGCTGCTTTTCTTCTTCCAGAAGTTTATCCTCAGAAGAGGAACTATGCCATCTTGCTAGACTGTAAAGTACTGCGCACAATAATAGCACTTACATAGTAATTACTGCAGCTGGAGAGTTTGCAGGAGTGTGAAAGGAGCCCAGCTGATCTGATGTTTTGATGATATTAATTGCATGGTCTTCTGGGAGAGAGGGAGGCCAAGATTTTGGTAATTGTTTTAGGTCAGTTCTATCAACAGTTTTCACTAACATTCTTTAATGAGTGCTGTCAAATTGGTACCATGAATGTATGTGGAATTCTCTGTGAATGTCACAACACTGCAAAATAAAGCTGCTAAATACTCTGGAAACAAGTATGCCATGGTCAGAATCTGTCAGGATTTGAAATCTAGACAACTTCAGCTCATCCTTGGTGCTTGTTTGACAAAGATGGACCCTTCCCAGGGGCTGTGAGTCAGATCAGCTCAGTGACCAAAGCAGGGAGAGGACGGGTGATTGCTCTGGGCTGCTCAGCTGGATGAAGCCGTGAGCCAGCTGGAGAGACTGGGCCTCTGTCTGGCCATGCTGGCAGCCAAGTCCGAAAGAAAGGAGTGTCAGTCCTTGGGCTTCTCTGCCAGCAGGAGCTTGTAGTTGCCACATCCTGTTTTCCACAGCAGCACAGTGATGCATTCTGATGCTTCTAGCCACCTCCACAGGGTCCACCAGTTGCTGACACAAGGTGGGACAGACACAGTCTGTCTGGTGCTGTGGCTGGTACCTGGTCCACTCTGACACTTCCTTGTCTCAGGGCTAGTGCACTGAGCTGAACAGTGGCCTTGGTCTATTGGAGTCAGCCCTGGAAGGAGGGGAGCCAAACTCAAAACCTGTGAATGGAGCAAGGATTGGGTCCCATCCCCAGGGCCCACTTGAGCCCACACACATAGGAGATGAGGTTGTAAAACAGGAACAGTTCACACAGAACAGAAAAGAGCAAATAATGGGCCAGGCTTGAGCCTCCCTGAGCATGAAAAGATTGGGGACATTGCCAGTGGTTGCCCAGCAGGCTGTGCCACCCTGTGCCCTATCTCAGTCTCCAGGTGATATGCTCCTTTGGGAGCACTTCTTGTATCTGCATGGGAAGATCTGTCATGAAGAAGCCACTGCCAAACCTCTTGGCCCAACAAAAGCCCAGAAAATGAAATGTCAGTGTGGGCACAGCATGTGTGATGCTGCTGTAGTTTGCAGCAGCTCCAACCCACCCCACCCCAAACTGCTTTATCTCATCACAGTTCAGTTCAGGTAGTTTTCTGACTTTTCTGACTTGTGCCACAAGTTTCCCTAGTGCCTGCAGGTGTTGTGTTTAAACAGTACACAGCGGTGTTGATCCCCCGTCCCTGGCAGTGGTGTGTCTTAGCTCTCTGACAAGTCCTTTGGACTGTGACATGGAAAACCTCCCTGCAAGTAAAGGCTTGTCAGAACCTTGAAGCCTTTGGATTAACGCTCCCTGAAACAGTTCCTCCGTGGGGCTATTTCTCCCAGGTCTTCACGGTGCTGGGGCGGTCTGACAGGAAACTGCTAGAAAATGGGAAAGCAGCAAGGTCCCAGCGGTAGAAATGAGACAGCTGCTTCTTCTGCTGGGCAGACAGCTCACTGAACATCTGCTCTGACAACCACCTGTAGGTCCACTGCACCTGGCTGTCAGTGAGCTCGGGGGGGAGGCTGCCTGCAGGCAGCCCAGCCTGGCGCAGCAGGTGGCCCAGCTCCTCCCTGAGGAAGCCAAACATCACCACGTAGTCATACTGGATGAGGCAGGGCCGGCACAGGCTGACCAGTGGTTTCCAAGCCACGCTGCCATTGTGCATTCCACTGTCTAGAACTTCCTGGACGAAGCTGCTGAAGGATGAGCTGATGCCCATGCCTTGCAGGAACGTGGTGATCAGCCTGTGGAAAGGGTCCCTGACAAACAGCACTTTGGTGTAAGACCCCAGCATGGCCTTTACCTCCGTCTGGTTGAACGCGCTCAGCCGTGTCTCCTTAGCGTGCAGCCGGCGGTAGGGGAGTGGCACTGGCAGCGTCACATTTTCCTCCTCTAGCTTTTCCAAAAGCTGATGCCATTCCTCCACCCCTGTTGATGGCACTTGGCAGTACAGGAAGTCCAGCTTGGTGTTCACCCTCAGACTCGGGAGCAGGGAGGCTTTCTCGTCCCGGCTGCTTGCCAGTGTGGCAACTTTGCCTGCTTGGCTACAGAAAGCTCTCAGTCTCCTCTTCCTGAGCTGCTGGACGTGAAGGAAGGTGTCCAGTGTCAAAGTGAAGCCCTCCTCTGCCTTGGGGGCCAGGTCACCTGGGAAACGGCATTTGGAGACAGGGATGAGGAAAGAACACAGTGCCCTGAGTCAGACCCTGAGCACACAGTGCTGTTGCAGGCTCCTCTCCAGTTATTCCAGTGTGGAACGGATTCAGCGTGGACAAAGATGGGTAGGAGAAGGGACACCAGTCCTGTCTGGCAAAGAGCTTGGCTTTGCTGGGAAATGGGTTTCTGTCCCCATGAACATGTGAGATTATGAACACCCAGACCTCCCTTTCCCCAAATCACCATGCCCAAGGACTGATCTCAACCTCAGATTTATTCTAGAGACCCAGTTCTCTACTAACATAATTTTTGTTTTTAACTCCTTTCTTGCAACTCAACATTACACAGGTGAGTTTACCAAAGAGTAAAAAATATTCTGAGAGACCAGGCAATAGTAAATTGGTTTGTAGCTACAAATACATGATGTCCTGCAAACCCTATTGCATCTGTTGATAGGTTAACATCAGCTAACAAATGAACATAAGGGATTATTCTTAATGGCTTAGGGTGATTTAGGAACCCAAAAGACATAATTTCTTGCATCACTCCCATATGTAAATTTTTTTCTATTGTAGACAAAAAGGCAAAAGCAAATAACAAGCAAAAACAAAAGAGAAGTAAGACAACAAAGCAAATATACAGAGCAAAAGCAAATACAAAGACACTATGAGAGTGAGTTTAAGTTTTCAAATTTCAGCTTTGCTTTTTTCTTTTTTGTCTTATATTTGTTGTGAAAGGGCCAGAGTGGGTTTGAACGTAGATTAATGCCTGCCTTGCTAGTTTATTTTCTTTAGCAGCAGCACATCTGCCTCCTCTGCTCAGTGCAGGCATCTGGCAGCTTCAAGGAGATAGTTTGATGGTTTCTTCTAAGTCCTTGGGAAGTTAAATATTTAGGGAGGCTCTTGTACAGAGCTGCACAGTTAAAAGCAGAGAAGCACAGTTAAAATTAGGCAAAGGACATCAGGAACACAGGAAGAAACACGGTGGTGCCTGAAGCTATCCCGAGCTGCTCTTTGACTCACCCAGCCCCAGAACGACAATGTCTGCAAAAACTGGGACAACTTTGCTCTGGAGTGATGGGAACAGGAGGGGAAGGATGCAATTTTTAGGCAAGAAATGCAATAATTTCCAATGCCCGTGCTCCCTCCTGCCTTCCCAACAGCATTTCACAACAAAACAACAAGCGTTTTTCTAACAAAAGTTTTGGGGGTTACCTCCAGCAGCCTGACACTTGTTTTCCCCACCACACCTGAGATCAATGACCCCACTAAGGACATAAAGCTGCAGGGCCCCAGAGCAAGGGCTTTCTCCACAACCACCGTGCCAAGGGTGTTTTCTGTCCTGCGGGCATTTGCCCACCTAGAGCCTCTGGAAGAAGCTCCAGGTCGCGTCCCCCATGGCGCAGAGCGGCTGCCGGGCGTGCAGGGCCGCCGTGCTGGCCAGGCCTTACCTCCGCGCCTGTGGGCCGGGGTCTGGAGCAGCAGCCTCCAGCTGAGGAAGGCGGCGATGGCCAGGGCGGCCGAGAGGCCGAGGCGGGGAAGGAAGCGCATTTCTGGGGTGTGCTGGGTGCCGAGTGCTGGTGAGCAGCTCGGGGCCCGAGGGAAGGCTGTTGGGGAACCTCCTGTGTTTATTTAAACACACCCAGCCAGAGCTGGGTTAAAGTACTGTTTGGGCAGCAGCTCGGCTCGGGGCAGGGAAACGGCCTGAGGCACAGCAGGTGCCTCCTGCCTGCGTTTACAGCGTGAGATTTTGAGGCAGAATCTGCCATTTTTATTCAGTGTCTGTGCCGTGCCAGCCAATAGTGCTGAGGAGCAGGCCCTGCATACCCACTTCCGTGCGGGGTCCTGCAGAGCCACACGGGCAAAGATGTTCCCGGTCCCCCGATACTCTCTCCCTATTGCCCGCGGCTTTTGGCGTGAGGCACGGCTCGGGAGCGGCGCTGTGGGGAGCGGCTGGGGCTGAGCAGCGCTGGGCCACGGCTCCTGCCTCTGTGCTGCCGGGCGTCCCCTGAGCTGGAAGCGGTGGCAGGGGAGGTGACAGGACACAGCCGGTATCATGTGGCGGGCCGACCGTGAGGCACAGACTGGAAGTGCTGAACTGCTGTCTGTGCCCTTTTACTGTTTAAAATCTGTGACCAGGCAGTGCGGGGGCCTCATTACACAAAAAAAGGGGGTGAGCTCAAATCAGGCAGACGGACGTGCCGCTCCAATGAGCCACCCCGCGGGATGGAAACCCCCAGGAGCCGTGAGGGCTGTGCCACGCTTTGGCTCTCCCAGCAGAGGGTGCTCTGGGCCCGGGGAAGCCCTGCCCGCCGCTGGCGGGGACTGCTGCTTAGGGGATCGGCTTCACAGCTGCCCTGGCCGCGCTTGTGCCTTTTAAAGCCTTTCTGCGGCAAGCAGATGTTTCCTCCGGGTCTTGTGGCTAGACCCTGCTGCATGTGTCCCTGCAACCTGCCCTAGAGATCTGGGAGAATCCCTTTACAGCCAGAGCTGGTGGGAATGGCCATGATTTGCTTGTGCGTTTCAGCAGGGACTGTCCCAACCACAACCCCAGCGAGCTGAAGCGCAGCTGCAATGGGTAGGGAGAAATGCAGCTGATTTTTATTTTACAGTCATAAAGTGAAAGCAAAGAGACATTATTTGTCTGAGGGGCAGAAAGAAATAGTGGAAAACCCCCTTTGCTTTGCACTGCAAGGAAACTGAACTTCCCGAGTTTCCATCAGGGTTTTGTCTCTCCTCCCTCTGACTTGTATCTGCCATTTAAATGGTGATTTTTAATTTTTTTTTTACTTGACCCCTGGGATTACCTTTTATTTTTTTTATTTTATATATATTTATATATATATATATATATTTGTGCCAAAAAGTTTTCTCAAGTGTCTGTAGACATTTACTGAAACTCACTGTTGGGCTTCCCCTGTTTGCCTTCCATTCACCACTTAGCAACAGCCAGCAAGGCTGAGACTGCAGTTCTTGGACTGAAAGGCTTCCTGCTATACACCTTTAGGGAGCCGGCAGCCTTTTTGGGCACAGAGGCTGAGTCAGGTGTGGAAATGCATTCACATCCTACTATTTAATGCAATTGCACAGGGGAATTAGTTGGGGAATTCATATGAAGCTTCCCGTAATATAGGAAAACCCTCACTGCCATGAATGTGAGAGGAAGCCATCCTCTTTTTCTTTACACCAGCAATAGGATTGCCTGAGTAAGGATTTCCACATTTTTTTTCCCACCAATATCTTGAACAACATTGCCTTGGGCTCCCTTTTTCTCTCCTCACAGGACGCAAACCCTTTGGAGATATTCTTATAGGTTAATAAACATCCTCCTCTTCAGCTTTCCCACATTCCTCCCACGTCCAAATCTTGCAAAGTATTGTCTTGTGTGACCATGACCTGTGGGCACTGATGTGATGGTTCCCCCCCTTGTTCCTCCTCATGCCTGCCTTGTGGGAATGTGAACTTTGCAAAGTGATGGCAAACACTGCCTCATTTGGTGAGGGATGTTTTTACACTGCAAGGAAAGGAAGAGCGGAGAGGAAACCACCTTATTCTTCTTCTTGTTTGGAAACTTGCATATGACATCTGTGTTTTGCAAGCAAATTTCGGCCCATCTCTCTCAGCAAAAATGTGGGAGCAGTTGTAGGAGGAACAAAGTTCCCTTCTCCTGGAGCATCATGTAACATGGAAAGTCTCTGGTCTTTGGGAAGGATGGTCCTGAGAGCAGGGCTGCCAGGCTGCTGGATGGGGATGCATTGCACTGAGTGGATGAGGATTCCTTGAAATCAACCCAAAAAGTCAAGGGTGGGAGTAGGTATTTGTGAATAAACTGGTGGTTCTGAAAGTGGCCTCTTTTCCATCACATCTCTGGGTTCCCAGAGCTCCTCTCTGTGCCTGTGGAGAACCTTGGCTGCTCAGCTTGCTTTGAGAGTGGGGCATACACCCCATCAACCCACAGGGCTATCTTACTCTCAGGGATGAGGTTTAGCACTTTAGTGCATGAGCTGGAGCCTATGTGTGAGCATCAACTCCTTCAGTCTTACTGGCATTTCCAAATTTGGCCAACTCAACTGCTTTCTGGTGGGATTTGGGATTTTCTTCACTCTAGCTCCTGCCAGATGTGGGTGAGCCAATCTACCCAGCACCCTGAGTCCATCTCCATCTCCTCCAGTGCTGGCATTCAGCGCTAGCACTGTTAGCAATGGATCTGGAAGGTGGACATTTGTCCTTGTGCATTGGACAGGGAGCACCAGGATGGCTTTGGGCAAGCAGGGAGAAGCCAAAGGCCGCAGGGGGACTGTCCCATGCAGCAGCATCCTGGGACTGAGCAGCACTGGACAAGAAATAGTTATGCAATGTGGAAAGGAAGAGAAAGCAAGTTCCCATTGCACCCAAGGAGTAGAGCAGGTAGGACAATGTTTGGAGTGGTTGTACAACTCTGGCGCTTCCTGTTTTCCTGCAGGCAGGAGCTGTGATTGTCACTTCTTATTCAGCTCCTCATCCTGGGAGGAAGACAGTATCGGGCTGTCCAGGGGCAGCAGGATGTTTATATGGCAGGCTGAGTCAAGGTGCTGCTTTTAATACACCCCAGAGCAGAGTCATTGGGGGAAATGTACATTTTAGATTTCTTTTCTTTTTTTTTTTTTTTTTTTTGTTTAAAGGCTCATGAACATCCAAGTGCTTTGCAATTGCCATTGAGCTGTGTGGCTGAATGCCAGCACTGAGTGTCATTGTTTCTAAGGCTATTACACAAGGATTTTACAGGGTGCCATGAACTACTAGTAATTTAGGGAGGATTCATCTAATTAGTGATGCTGTATTGAGAGGCTTTGCTTAATTACTCCATAAGCTGTTAAACTTTGCATTGTCTCAGCCAGGCCCACATCAACCACAGCACCTAACAGAGGTGGGGAGAGGCCATGTGGCCTCTGTCATGTGCCCACCCAGAGGATCCCTCTCTCCCAGCTTTATTAAGGATAAGGGCATTTTTCTGGAAGGAAAGGACTCAACAAGACTCAACATTTAAAAAAATATGGAGATTGCAGCCATCATCTCTCTGCAGTAGCAGATGGGAATCCCACAGGAAAAAATAGCCTATGTCTGGATCTATTTATGCAGGGGAAGGATGCTCATGGGACTAGTGGCCATCACATCCATCCCATCACTTGCCATGGGACCAGCAGCCATCCATCCATCCATCCATCCATCCATCCATCCATCCATCCATCCATCCATCCCATTGCCTCCATCCCATCACCTGCCATGGGATCAGCAGCCACTGCCTCTGTCCCAGAATCTCCTCATGGAGCTTTGTGGTGCCACCTGAACAGCATAGAATCTTTTACCACTGAGTGTTTCTCCTACAAGATCTCAGTCTTGCTTTGTGTCCCAGGCTCCTCCTGGCCTTCCTCTCTCTTTAGCACTGCATGGGAGAAACCCAAAGTGCTCCCAGACAAACCAGGCAGTGCATGTGTGGTAATTTGGAAAATCAGTCCTTCAGCTTTTCTTTCTCATTTATTTTTTAGTGTGAATTTTATTTCATGCAGACAGCTCTGCTCTTCCCTTTGGGACCCGAGTAAAAGAACGATCCTGAAAGAGCCCTCAGGAGCCACTTATCCACCCCACCAACATGGGGTCAAAGCCTATGCTCAGCCCCCAGTTTCACAGAGGTGGGCGAGTTTTTACTTGGGTGGCCACAATAGCATTGCTGAGGGCAGCACAGAAGAGATTGGGGTCTGAAACATCTCAAAATCTCCTGAAAAAGAGCTGGTGAAAAACAGGATGGTGGGAAGAAAACCTCTATTGTGAAACATCACTCGCTGGACCCTGCTGCGGTCCCTGATGGGAAGGGGAGGTGTGGGCTGGGAGGAGATGGGCAAAGGAAGAGGGGATCTCCTGGGATCTGGGGTTGTGTCTCCCATGGATCTTCTTTTCCTGAGCCACAACTCTCTCACTGAAAAATGGCTTCCCCAGGCTTCACACCCCATGCCTGCTGTGCTTTTTTGGGGGGAGAGGAGTATTTTTGCTCTATTTACAGCAGCATTTTCCCCTTTTTGTGTCACTTTTTGTGCTGCTGCCTGATCAAGTGAGGAAAGCTCTCACTCATGTCTGTTGCTGGACATGGGGGAATGGATTCTCAGGCAGCTTTTGACCCAGGAACTGGCTTTTGCTGATGCTCCTGAAAGCTGAATTTGTCTGAGGGTGCGCCCAGATATCTGCCCACTGTTTCTGGCCTCTCCCAAGGGAGTGCTGCCCCATGACACTGCAGGCTATCACGTTTTCTTGGCTGCTGGTTGTTTCCATTATTCATACCGCAACTCTTTAAATATTCAGAGATCTCTTGACTGGTTTTTCAGTGACTTGTGGAGGAGGAGGTGGTGGCACGGCTCGCTGAAGCCACCTCCACACCTGGTTTAGTAGGATGCTATTTCTGATAAGCTATGTTTTTGGGAACTCTGGAGCTTACAGCCCTGACTCCAGACCAGAAGTGTCAGGGGGAAAAGGGTTTAAGGTCTGTTTGTTTTACTTTTTTGTGCAGACAATAAGTGGGCAAATACTCCCAGGCTGTTTATATTTGGATAAGGCTGCTCGTGTCCTGTGAAAGGAAAATGACACATCTACTACTTCTCCTGGGGAGAGATGGTGTGGGACAAATGGATTCCTGATGTGGCTGCCAGAAGCCTCTTGATGCCACTTCTGGGATGTGTGGGATGGCATTGGCACTGTGGCCCAGATGGGGAGGGCAGGGCAGGGGCACAAATGCCTGGTTTGGCTCTGTCGGTGACATTCGTTTGGGGCCAGATGCACAGGAAGGGCAGGGCTTGGTCCCCAGTGCCAGCCCCATGTTACTGCCTCCTTCTTTCCCACTGGGATGTGGGGCTATGGACACTGGGAGGTAGCCTCATGAGACTTCTCATTCAACAAGTTGTCTTTGGAGTCTGTGGGATGTGAACCACAAACTGAAGTTCTTTCCTGCGTTTTTCCCAGAAGCTCAGCTTTTCTTGGGACGGCACTACATGGGAGACAGACACGAGGCATCGAGGTTTGGCTGCAGGGCTTTGGGCTGGCTCTGCTCAGCTCCCGCCACCCCTACCCAGGGCATCAGGTGCCTGACCCCCCCAGGAACACCCAGCTGGTCGTGCCTGTGTCCCCCCCATCTGTTCTGGCTCTCTGACACCTTCCTGCAATGAATGGGATTTAGCAGCTGCAAACAGGAATGACAGCAACTCCTGGACAGGGCCAGTGAGGAGCCTTGTCCAGCCCCATTCTGGGACTGGCAGAGCCCCCTGCCTCAACACGAGCCTTGTCTGAGCACAAGTGATCACAGGATTCATTTGGGGTACACCACACACAGTGTCCCCCTTGTCCTGAAGCCGGGTCTAACAGATTTTGGAGCCTCCTGCCATTGTCCAGCTGCACAGAGCTGAGGGATGCTCTGCCCTCATCTCCCCTATTCCAACCCTCTCCCGCAAACCTAACAAATACCTGAGGTGTTTTCACAGAAGCTGAGCAGCCCATCATGGCAAGTCACAACATGAAGGTTCCAAAAAACTACCCCAAAACAGTTTTTTTTCTATTTTTTTATTTTTTTATTATATATCACTCACTTGCAGAAATCACCACCTGCTTGTCCCACAGGGAGAGGTCAGACAGTGGGAAGAGCAAGTGAACTTGAGGCACTATGGCCCTGAACAGGTCAAGGAAGAGGAATTCTCTTGGCTCACAGAGCCTTGGCAGCTCCTGGGGTGGCTCTGTGGGCTTCACCCTGGGGCAGGTGCTGTGAGAAAGTGCCAGGAACTCACAGCTCCACTGCAGTCTGTAACTCCAGCTGGGTCCAACACCCCTTTCTTGATGTCTAAATTGGTCAGGTTTGTTTTTTTTTTTTCCTCAGGGTTATTTTTACCTAAAAGTGAAGAGAAACTTCTCTTCCTATTGTTTGTTTTTTGTTGGTTTTTTTTTTTCCCCAGAGCTTTTGGAAGAAGTAAGAGGGGATGTAGCTTTCCTCCTTCATTCAAAGTTGGCAAATCCAGCCAAAACTTGCCTCCTCCTCCTCCAAGTATTTTACTCTTATTCGTAAATCTTGCCTGTCTGTAAATTGGGCATTTCTGCATTTATTTTCATTCTGTGGAAATAACTGGTCCCCAGCCTCTCCTCTCTGATGTTTGTCTCCCCATACATGCTGAGGTTCATTTGATTTAAATATTTCCAAACAGGCTGGAGACAAGAGAAGCGGCTTCTTGTTACCAGCAGCACCACATTTCACAGAACAAAAACATGATGTAATGAATGAAAAGGCCTGGCAACACTGAAAAACCACTTGAGAAGAAAAAATTTTCAAATGAGCACATCACCATCATTTCACACACGGCCACAATTAAGGAAGCAGCAGATCTGAGAGTCAAGGCAGTTTTGGTGTGAAAAAGCCCAAAGGATTTCAGCTCTGCTTCCTAGTTCAGGGCTTAAAATGCAGCAGCTGTTATAAGTCATGGTCTGGTGCTCCACCTGTCCTGAGTGTTGAATTCAAAAGCAGGCCATGAAACTCTGAGCTGAAAGGCCAGGAAAGCCATGAAATGGAGGACCAGGGACCTCTGTGCCTGAAGGAAAGACCCAGGAGGGGTGAACACCTCTTTCACTGCAGTAGCCTTCTGATTTTATGAGTCTTCATCTTCCCCTACACGTATTTCCTGTGAATCCAAGGTGTGGGAACAAATTGGATTTTGGGAGCTCTTTGGAAATAGATTTCAGATGCAATAACTCTTACCTAAAACCTGGCAGCAGGTTTTGCCTTTGGGAGCTTCTGACCCCAATTGGTTGTTGCACCCTGGATGAGCATCCTTGGTTCATTCTCCCCATGAAGAAGGAGATAAAAATGAAGGATGGAGAGGTGGCTCCCTTGAGTAAAACACCCTCAGGCAGGCATCCACCACTTGCTTCAGCCTCTGAGGGAGGGCAAGCCAGCAGTGAAGAGGTGGGAAGGTTCTGCAGAATCCATGTCATGTGGATGTGACCCTTAGGGACATGGTTTAGTGGTGGCCTTGGCAGTGGCAGATTACTCACGTTGGACTCCATGATCTTAAAGGTCTTTTTCAACACAGATGCTTCAACAATACTTTCACCAGCTAATTGCTGGCATCAGTGTGGGAGTGATGCCCAGCCCATGGGGTTTAACTGGAGCAGAGCACTGAAATGCCCCTGAGACCTGGCTCTTGGGTACTCCTGAGGCTTTTTTTGAATCTTGGCTGGTGGTTTGGTGTTGCTCCAGCACATTCCCACTCTCTTACTGCATCTCCAGCAGCCCCTTTGCAAAAGACCATGCTGGTGTCCCTGGAGAGCTGCCAGTGCCAGCTGCCTCTATAAATACCCCTGGTATAAATTCAGAGAGCTCTGTCCCTGGCAGGCTTGGTCCTGTCTCTGATCACAGCGTTGTAGGGTGCCGGGCTGGAAACTCACAGGCTGTAGAGCACTGCCACAAGAGAAACAGCTCTTAATGCCTTGTTAGGAAGGTTACATTTCTCTTTTCCATTGATTAATAAAAATGATACAGTGGTGGTTCTCTGGTACTTCAACATTTGCTCTTGTGTAAGTCAAATATTTTAACTTTTGTACCAGGACAAATCATTTTTAGAAAGAGAACTAAAGCCTGTGTGCATGCCAGTGTGCTGCAGCTCTGTGGCAATGAGCCTGGGAACTGGGCTGAGATGTCCTTGCGTGGGTCAGACCAGTGGTTGCACTTTCTCTGTTTCATGGAGGAGTTAGCATGAAGCTTCCCATGGTTGCAGAACACATCCTTCCATTCTGAAGACTGGAGTTGCCCCAGCACAGACAGCTCTTGCCCCCTGCCCTGGGCAGTAGAGCAGTGCTATTTCTCAGGCTGACCTAGAGGGACATTTCTTTACTGGGCTGTCCTTGCCCAGATTGATTTTCTAAATTTTTTACATGGTGCGGTCAGGTCCCTGGGAACAGCCCCATTGGATCCAAAGGGAGGAGGAAGGAAGCCTCTCTGGCCTGTGCCTCTCTGACAGCTCCCTGCAATGTTAAAGGGTGTCTTGGGGACGGGCTGCAGCCAGAGCTGCTTTCAGTCCTGACAGCCACATTTTTGATATCCACTGCCCCATGAGAGAATCAAGATTTATTCTTAAAAGGAAAAAAACATGCACTTTTCCTCTTCGCAAGGAAAACTCTCACTCCCTTTTGCTCGCTTGCCAAGAAGAATGGCTTGCTGGGGGTTGAGGGAAACTTCTGCTCAGCACCAGGCAGATGCTTGAATTCCTTTTCATGTTCCACTTGGCACATCTCCTTTTAGCACTTGAGGACTTTTTCCCTGGTCACAGAGAAAAGCTGGCAAGGAGAAAATAAGAGCCAGTGGGCAGCAGAGCCCTTGCCAGTGCTCTTGCTTTCCTAGTCACCCTGGTGGCTTTGGAGTAAGTTTTCTGGTGTGTGAGTTTCCCCCCAGGGCAGATGTAACTGAGAAGAGCGATGCCTTTGCGTTACAGGAGACTGACAATTATTGGCATTCGGGCTTGAAACAGCCTGTCTTGAGATTGTGACACTCCCGTGTCCAGCAGAGCGCAGGCAGAGGTGGGGAGCAGCCCCTCGGGGCAGGTCCACACGTGCTGCTCCTCCCTGCAGCTCCAGGGGCTGCTGGGGAGCGTGGGTGTGCTGGGGAATGTGGGAGCTGTGTCACGGGGGAGTGGGAAGGGTGGGAGGAATGACTGTTCTGTGCTTATATTTATCTCCCGGTTGATGACCAGGCTCGCAAAGCAGGATACGCCTCCCTGGAGCCCGGCAAACTGGTAAAAATCTACCTGGGAAGGATGCAAACCCAAACTCCCCCTACTAAAAATATGTAGGCAAATAGAGATTTTCCAAAACAGAGTTCCGGAATGCTAAACTTGGTGGTGATTCATCGAAGGAGGGGGGCACAGCTGCTTTATTTTTTTCCCTGAAGGCAAGCAGGAACAATGTAAATCCCAAATGTTACCCAAGCTACCCCCTCAGCTGGGCTGCTGTGCTTTGAAGCGCCCATCCATAACCCCATAGGCACCGGCTTCCCAAGAAGGCAGACCTGCCGCAAAAACAGGAATCCCTTATCGGGTAGCAGGAAATCCTATTTTTACATGAAGTTCAGAATAAAAATAAAAGGGAAATATATGCTCTGTGGCTAAAATTAAACCTAGAGCTTCTCCTCTGATGGCTGGCTCCTGCCACTCCCTGGATTGAGAATCTGACGGTGAACAAGAAGGATCCTGCTGTCCCTGACTGCTCTCAGTGGGATCTGTTCTGCTGTGGGGCTTTTCTCCTCTCAGTGAGCTCTCTGAGTGTGGCTTAAATAAATCACCTTGGATCAGTGCAGTGGCCAAGGTCTATGCCCTGGGCAAGCGAGCCAAATCCTTCAATTTCTCACTGCCCTGTCAGCTTCACTGCCCTGTGCCCAGCCCAGGCCTTTCTCTGACCAAAATTTCTGCATCCAGGTGGTACCACAAGATATACTGATGCATCATGAGGATCTGTCTTGACTGAGTTTCCAGCTTTGGGTCTGCTTCCCCACAGGGGATGAACTGGTACGTCTGGTCTGGATATGAGCATTGCTTTACAAAGTTCTCTGGGATCTGTAGTAATGAAACAAGCCCTAAGCCACAGTCCCCAAACCTCTTCCTTTCCTGCAGTCCAACACTGAAAAGTGACTGCCAAAAACAGCACTGTGGCTGTGTGTTTTCATTACCACTGTGATTTGTACAACAAATGCAGCCCATTTGCAGACATGCTTTTGTTCTTCGACATCTCAGGCCTTTGCCAGCTGAAGCCACGCTTGCAGCTCTCCTTTGGGCTGCACCAGCTTCAGCAGCTCTGTGGCACAGGGTGGCACTGAGACAAATCCCACAGGGACAGTAAAGGTGGCCCTGGTGACAATTGGTCAGCATTTCTGTAAGGCAGCTCATTTCAGACTTTTCTGTGTTGGACCTCAGACCAAAAGGCATTTTGCTTGGCTTCCAAAAAGCAATTAAACTGGATCCAGAAAAATCACTGGGTAAAATGAATCATGAGGTGCAGATCTCTTGGCTGATCACACTGACATTTTACGTGTGTGTGTGTGTTCAACCTAGTTCCTATCTGCTTATTTTTCTGCAACAAAGGTTCATTCTGAGCCTTTGGCTGCAAAATATGTTGTAAAAGATTGTTTGCTTGGAATAAGTATTTGAGGGCATTTTCAACCTCCATCAGGAAAGCAAATCCCAGCAAATATTGAGCAGAACAGCCTGAGTTAGTCAGACCGCTGCAGGTGCTTTAGCTGGGTGTTGGCTTCTTAGGTGCATATGAGTTTGAGAGCAGAATTTCTTTCACCTGAGCTGGTCTCCTCCAACTTAGTGAAATTACAGGAAGATTTAAAAGGATGAATAGAGAATGGTGGTATTGGGTCTCTGCTGAGAGCCAGGCTGTCTAGAGGGAACAGCCCCTGGAGAACAGGTAGGGAAATTGGAGACGGAGAAGGAGGGTGAATGAAGAGAAAGCATTTGGTGATGGTTTTGGATACTCTTGAGTATCTGGGGCTAGAGGGAGCTGCCTCGGTTGTCTCAGCTGTGGTGTCATTTTTAGAAGATGGCTTTTTGGTTTTGGGAGAAGGTCGAGTTGCAGCATTCACCACTGCTACTGTTTGTGGCTGTCCTGGACAGTTGCATGTCTTGAAATTGAATGTTGCAGCATTGCTTGCTTTTCCTCTCGTGTGCTGGAAGGGATATATGTGGGGAGCCCCTCTCAGCCTTGCCAGGTAATGTGGGCAAGCAGTTAAATTTTCTTGGGCAGCCCTGTTGTGAATGAAGGCAGTTGGCTTGCATGCAGTGGAAAGTGAATGTCTGAAAGGCCCCCAGAAATGCAGGTCTGTGATCTCTGCTCCATTGTGTAAGTGCTTCCCACTTCTGCCATTTATCGTAAGATGAAGTGATGAAATTTGGCTTAAAGGAGAAGTGATGTGAAATGATGCCCCGTCTGATTTGGAAGAAAACACTGGCTGTTCTTCCTCCACAGGGTGCAATCTAATTTGAACTTCACCATGTAAAATTATCTTGCTTAGTCTTACAAGGTTTTGTGCTGTAAAACATCACCTTGCTGTTTTGCCCCTTCACAATCGCTGTAAAAACTGTCCAGGCTGCTCCTGTTATGGAGAAGCTGGGGGGCTCTAGCCTGGTCCTTGTCCTTCCTGCTGGTAGGGGATACATACTAGAGGACAAATAGAGCATTTAAAGTTATTTTTATTTCATTTTCTGCAGTGAACTGTATTTTCTGGCTGTTCCTCTTTCAATGAGATGATTTTGGGGGATTAAATGTTAAAATCCTGTGTGGTACTGTGGTGCTCCTGGGGAATATTGTGTATGCCTTTTGATGTTGTATCAAGCCTGTGCAATGATTTTTCTCTTATCTCTGAAAAAGAGAGGCATGTGGGGCCAGCAAAAAGAAAGGTACCCATGAACACCTTTGGGTTGGGATGGGGAGTGGTATGTGAGCGAATCCTCTGCCAAAACCCATCGGGTGAGAGGCTTCCTGAGCAAGGACAGCACCCACAGGGAAGGGGTATAAGAGAGTATTCCTATATTTTATACAGTCTGTTTGTCCCAGATACTGAACTTATGGTCTGACCCCAGAAATTGGGAACAGCAGGTGCAGGAGGTGCCCTGGGATGAGGAAAGGAGTGGGCTTCCCATGGAGGCCTCCAGGACCCCTGGGCTGCTGCAAACACGGGCTGCTATCAACACAGCGTGTCAGGAGAGCTCACTGGGGTCTTTGGGGTGTCAGATGCAAACCTGTGTCTGAGGTCTCTCACATGACACAGGGCAGGTTGGCCCTAAGCAGAACAACCTGCCCATCTGGTCACTCTCCTCAGGCATGCACAGGTGCCCAGGGGTGACAGGGGTAATGCCACCATGAGGCAAGAGGGGCAAATGCAGAGATTGTGTCCCTGGAGATTTTGGGGGGTTTTGCCTGTGATGGAAACTCTGAGTGTTGCCAGAGTGCAAAATGCAGAACTTGAGAGGTGAGAGCGCAGGACAGGACTAAAGGTGAGCTCCAAGGCCAGTCCATCGTCCTGAGGCGGGGAAAGACTCCATGTGCTTCTCTCACCTGCTGTCTCAGCTGGTGCACTTGAGTTTCTTGAACCTGGTCCTCATTTCACATTCAGCAAAAGAGAACAGATTTTGCAACACAACATGTTTAGTGGAGGAGGGGGGAAAAAAATTCTGTCAGTCCTTCCTTTCTGAGATGTTTTGAGAGTCAAATTTTTATCAGAGGGAAAAAAACCCAACCCAAGACTCAAAACAGGAAACTCTTATCAGCTTGCCAGGAAGCTCTATTGCTTTGTGGAAGTGTTACCCTACGGTCATTGCTACTTTCAGTAGCTGTTTGTGAGTAATTTATGGCTTTAAGATGGGCGTCAATCTTCCATGCAAGCAGGGGAGAGGCCCTAAAGCTGGAAGGAGTAGTGGTAGGAATAGAGGGTGGAGGGGAAATACCAAGGAACAGGATTTGTATTATCTCACTACATATATTTACAACGATAAGATTTTCATTGTCTTCTATGGTAAATTATGATCCTGTTTTTGTTCTGTATTTGGATCAGGAAAAAGCAAACCCGTGTCTTCAAAAAATGCACAGTGTTCAGTGACTGTTATTCAGCAGAAGTAATCGAGGGACTTGGGATAATACGTAACGTCTTGGCAGGGGAATTTCTAAATTATTGCCTTATGGAGCTCTGTGTGCTTGAATTCTAAATGTGTGCAGGTGCCTTTGTGTAAATCCTATAAAAAATTATCCAAAACCTGTCAGAGGGGGTTGTCTGGTTCTCTTTTGTGTCCCAGTTTCGGTGTGCCCATCTCCAACACAGAGCACTTGTTAATGTCCAGAATAATTTCTTTAAAAACAGTGTTCCTGCAAAGTGTCTTTGGATTTAAAAATAGAGAAAACAGTGCTATGCAATGTATTAAGATGTATCTGAAAACTCTGTGTGTATGCACTTTATGCAGAGAGAGCAGGAGCTCATATCCCAAACCTGCCAGGTGGTTGTGTTGGCTCCTGGCCCAGCGTTTCATTTTATTTTGCCTTTTGTGCTCTGGCGTGTCTATTCTAGTGCATTAAGGATTGCTGTCACTCCTGTAGTCACCCAGCACAATGGGGATCTTTCCACCAGAGGCATTTTGTGTCCCCCAAGCTGTATGGAGCACGCATGAGGTGGAGAAGGAAGTGCAATGCTGCTGCCAGGTTATCGTGTTTGTCACGTTGACTGCTGACTAAAGTGCTTGTTTATCTCTTAGTTTGTGCTGGCAAATCTCTTTTGCTTAAAAATAAGCATTAAACTTTTGTCTGGAAAGCTGGGTTTCTGGGCCATGAAGAGAAAAGATTATTTCTGAGTGCATAACCCATGACCAAGTTCTTAAAGGCATTTTGGCAACAGGGCTGTGCAGAGGAGCTGCGATAGGTCCTGGGTAAGTTCACTGTGCACCACCAGTGATGCAGAGCTCATTCCCATGGGCTCTGGCCTTGCATTTAGAAGCACATCATGGTGGGATCAGGCTTTGGGAGTATGGAGACTGATGCTTTTTTGGGGGACCAATGCATTTCCTGGGCTGCCTTGTGGCTGGAAGAGTCCCCATGAAACCAACATCAGGGAGGTGAATCATCTCCATGCTTCCATCTCATCACAGACAGTGAGTGCACTTTGAAACCTGGCTATGCCTCTTGGCTTTTGGGCTGACATTCCTCTCTTAAACAGATCTTTTAAATTCAAAGATTCACCCTCTTTGTTTTTTCACCCTCCAGTTTTTAAATAGCAGTTTTAAACGCAGAGCACTCTGTGTCCCACTCTTCTGGGAAATGAGGTTGTTCCATGATCGCTTGAAGTCTTTGGCCAACCATTGTTGATACACAAAAGTACAGCATCCTGACTGCAGTGGTGTGTGAACCACTGTGTGATTTTTCTCCTTCAATATGCACTTATCTTTCTAACAGGGCATTGGAAAACATTTCTCTGAAACCCAGTAACCAGTGGCCTTTCTTACTCATTGGACTACATTCAGTGTTTGCACTAGCACTTCATTAGGAAGTCAATAGCTATTTTCTAGGGCTGTAAAAAATCACTCTTCCTCTCCTTGTACCTTATCTCCTCTTCCTGGACAAAAGTCAAGAGCCCCTTTCTCCCCGCCCCTTCCCTCTTGGATATACAATTGAATACAAATGATCCAAGGAGTATGATATGCCAGGTATTTTGCACACTCATCTCTGGGGAGCTGATAACAGCAGCCCATCTCTCTGGAAACAGCCTCTTGGCTGCTCACTCCTGCTGGAGTCAGCAGCTTCTTGTAGGGCCAGGAGGTGCTCGCCTCCCTTGTTCTCCCAGCGAAGGACTTTGGAGCAGGTGATGAGGTTGCATCTGATGTCTTGAGGTGCCTCAAGAATAATTAATGCTGTAAGCTCATTGACACGTTTGGTGGCAGAATTGCAAACCTCCAACCAGGGTATTAGGGTCCTTGAAAGGCATTTCTTTGCTAAAGGGGGAAATATGGGCTGCCTCTGACCAGCTCTGGAGATGGTGGGAAGACACTCTGAACTTCCTCTTTTCCCAGGGGGTCTCCCAGTGGCCAAGGTGAGCCCACCAGCCCTGTATTGTCCCAACTTTGACAGCCTTTCCATGTAAATCACAGTTCTGACATTCACAAGGCAGTGAGAAGCTGGCTGAGTAAATTCCCTTCAGGGACCACAGAAAGGGCTGGAGCCGGCGCCTGCCTCTCAGGCTGTAACGGTGGCCCGTGGCTCTCGGCAGGACTGTGCTGGCTTTTGTTCCCCTCTGTCCTCCTGAAAGGAAGTGGTGAAAGGCAGCCAGGCTGCCTTTATTTCTGTGAAATGGAGTGAAATGAGTGAGGCGACCCATCGGAAGCAGATCGTTAGAAATATTAGTGACCTTAAGTGATCTCTCCAGGGCTGGGAGAGGAGCAGGCGGAAAGGACATCGTGTCCTCGTTTGTCACGTTAGCAATTTATCATCCATGCTCTGCAGGGCTTTTCTGTCTCCCTTGTGAAGGAGACATCCATGTTTCCTGCTGTGGGAGAGCAGCTTCTCCAGGAGGGTTGGGCAGGCCCTCCACTAAGGCACAGGTCTAGTTGCACCAGCCTGCCTTGGCCACGTAGACACGGCACCTTGGCCAACTTCTAGCAGGTTTCCCATGTTTTCCAGTCCCACCTCTCAACCCTTGGGACCCTCTTTGCACCTTTGTCAGCTTCTGTCAAGGGCTGTGCTGGGAAGCCACCTCTGCTGTGTTTCTGGGACCTTGCATGGTCTGGCTTTTTCCAGAGGCTACAGAACAAGCAACCACACTCTTGCCTGTCTAGAAAGGCTTCTGGGGTGTCATCATAAGCACTTTTCTTCCTCCCTCCCACGGTGCAGGTTGGATGAAGATTTGTACTTCCCCAAAGCCCTTGTGGGAGAGGAAGGACAAAGAGTGACCTTGAGAAGCAGAATGTCTGAGAAAAGACACAACCAATGCCCAAGACTGTTCCTTCCAGGTTCTCAAGAGAGATGTGAAACTCTGCCCTTGGGTCTGTACTGAAATGCTACCAAGCCTGAGATGACGTGGTGCTTCTGGGGTTTGACTCAGCTGTGTACAGGATGGAGGGGGAGGAAAAAGCTGTTCAAACCTAAGCTTTGCCACTTCATAGGCAGCATGTGGTCCCTTTTCTGTGCTGCTCTGCTGAAGAGCTGTGCTTGAAGCTTGGCAGAGTCCTCTGTCCTCACAGATATGGGGAACAGAGCTTCTGAGGCTGGGAAAATACTGCAGGGAAAGGGCTGGAGCAATTTGATCAGCAGAGCTCAAAGGAAAGTATTGCTGCCATACCTCACTGCCTCATCAGTCTCCATTCCTGTGAAGTGCTTACAGGGGGGGAAAAAACCCAAAATCCCTGCAAAAACCCCACCACCCACCATAAAGATCACATTGTTGCACAGACAGGTGTGGGAGTGTGGGATCCATGGACTAGGGTTTGGTTGCTGTGGGCCTGGGTGTTTGAGGCGTTCAGTCCCTTGTGTTGCATGGCATTGCTGTACGTGATGGCTACAGCTGGTAAGGCAGAATGCTCGTCTGGAGAGCTGATTGCTGGGGATGCCATGTACTGCATGCCTTGGGCTGAAGCAGGTTTGAACTAGGCCTTAAAAACCAGGTCCCAGTGTGTCATCAGTACTTGAACCACATGGGTTTTTTTGATTAACGCTTCCTGTGAGACTTGGGGTTGACGTTCACTGCTTGCATGACTTTTTTTGTAAAGACCTCTGTTCCTGTACCTGCAAGACATCTCTGGGCAGTAAAACTTCTTTCTTGATTGTTCTTCCAGTCACTGGATTTTCTATTGCCCCTCAGCAGCCTATAAAGCTCTAGACGAGCATTAAATGATAACCAGTAGATCACCTCCTTTCCCCTTCCAAGGCTGCTTAATTTCAGGAGGAAGACTGAAAACTTGCTTAGGTGAGAAGGAAGAAGAGCTCTAGGTGTGCTTTGCTATTTTATGTTCATGGCTGCTGGTGGGACCTGGGAAAAATGCCACCAGTTCTTTTTATAGTTTAGTTTGCAAGCTGTAATTTCTTGGCAGAGATGATCATTGGTCTGTTTTTATTCCTTTGGCATGATGAGTCATCAAAGATGATATTAATTAGAGAACTAATCTCCCTTGGTGGTAAATGGTGCAAGTTCTCTAGTTTGCGAAGAGTTTGTTCCAGGATAGAACCGGATTGAGGGGTGCTAGTTAGTTGGTATGAAAGCTTAAGCTGCTTATCACCTTTCTGTGCATGCAGAACAATTGAAATTCCTTACTGGGCTTTTGAAGGAACTCTTTACTGAGGGATTGGATATTGAAATCCTAACTGGGGACCAATACTGCTTCTGAAAACTTAACATACCTGTGAGCTGCCACCTTGGACTGCAGCTACACTGCATTTCTGATACAACTGGATAAGCCTGTGCTGTGGGACATGGAGGCTTTAAAGATGGTAGGATGCAGGGAATTCCTCCTAGTCTATTTTGTGAATGGTATAAACATGGTAGGCAGACAGGCAGCAAATGCTTCATTTTGATACCTTATCACTAACTTGAGGAAAAATGCTGCTGAAACTCTGCCTTGAAAACTCATGGTTGAAGGAGGTCAGAAAATGGCCAGAGAGCTTTCCTTGGGAGCTGTGCTTCCTACTGGCCTCTGTGCTGCCATCACCTTATAAGGAGTTTCTGTGATCCTCATCTTGCTAATAAATGTGTAGGGTGGTGGGTGAAAGCTGTTCAGAGAGAGCTGGCATTTGCTTGCAGTGAACTTGTGTGGTGTAAGGAGAGGAATTCCACACACACACCCTTTGTTTGCGCAATGCCCAGGCAAGGAGGGCGAGCTAATCCAAGGCCTATAAATATCTCCCACGTTCACGTCTTCTGCAGACATTAATGGAGGCCTCGCTGACGGCTGTTTACAGGACACGTAAGCAGCTGGAGAGGAGCCCGTTTTAAACCTAGCAACTTGTGCACTGTTTGACAGCGAAGGGCTCAGTGGAACAGGCACGCCGTGGACGACGTGTGCTGTACTCAGCAGGGATTTCTCTCCCTTCAGGCACTGAGGAATTGTTTTAAAGGCCTGCTGTAAATACTGGATTTGTTACTCCATCAGCAGTGCCTAGAGGAGCTGGAAAGCCACACAGCAATTGACTTGCCTGCACTAGCCTTGAACTTCTTAGCATGTTGAGATTCCAAACTAAGCCTTGTTTTTCCCCCACCCTTGGACAGGCTAGGAAGAGGAGGGAAAGGCTCATAAGCACAAGGAAGGAAAGGGAAAGACCAGAAAATAATAGATGCTATGCTGTGTTTTGAAAAACTCCGCAAAAATAACTTGGATGATACCAAGCTGCTCCTCTGGAGTAATTCAGTGCTGTTCTTCGTGAGTGTTCCCACCCATCTGTCAGGCTTTGAAGGACTTGAGGACTTGTGCATCTAGGAAGGGCTTAAATAGTCTATTGTGTCTCCTCACTTACCAAAGCCTGAATGTGGAGCCACTTCTATAGCTTCTCTCTATAATAAAAGAAACACGAGATAAACAATGGCAGAAGTGGAAACTATCAATGATGTAAGAGGTGTAGCGTGATCTGAGGTGATCTTCTAGAGGAGCTTGCCCATGGTTCCAGCTGTGGTTGTAGGAACACTGTCCCTCTCTGTAAGGTCAAACAACCCATAACTTTTGCTCACTAACCAAAGGCTGCTGTCATATGGACAAAGCATTGAGGCATAATAAAGGAGAGCAACTTAAAAGAACAATTTCCAGACTTAAATCTGAATTTCATTGTTGTATGAAGTTTGTGTTGGAACTTAAGGTGATGGAAAAACTGATTCTGACCTTTTCTGTTTGATTAAAAATCCCTTTGAACTTCAGCATGCTGGCTAAATTCCAGCTCCCAGAAGTAATTGCCTTTTGCTAAGCTACATGCCTCCTGTGAAGGCTTATTCAGGGAACTCAGTGTAATTATTATCCTTCCCTTCAAATAAATGGTTGTATAGCACTGTTGATCTAATCTGCCTGTCATGTTCCACAGTAGAGAGAATTTAATTTTCAAAAAACTCATATATTAGCCCATATAGCATGTAGGTACAGATGTTTCTGCTCTAGATCCTTCCCAGAGAGAAGACCAAATGCAGTTCCTACTTAGAAGGGTAAAAAAAAAAAAAAAAAAAAAAAAAAAGACCTTTTTGTTCTTCTGACCTTGTAAAAGCTCTTCTGTGTGAGGATGGGTAGAGAAGGACACGAGAAGATCAGAGGAGTGGTAGTGGTATGTTCACATGATAAAATCCCCCACCCACAGACAGAGCAAATGAATCGGTTCCTCTGTATAACCTCCTGGGGAAATCTTGTTCGGTAATTGAGAACTGCTCTTGGAAAAAGGAAGCACTGTTGGACACAGATAACTGCCTTTGGAGTGTGGCTCTGTGAACTGGCAGGAACATGCACTGGCTGGAGGCCTGCGTGCAGTGCCCGGAGTCCTGGTGGGCTTGGGAAATCACATCCTTCCACAGATGTGGGAAACAATACAGGTGGCTGGGATTGCCCAGGAGTCTTAACTTGGAAAAGGAAAAAAAAAACCAAAACAAAAGTGGTGTGTGCATTTTCAGCTGCTATCTGGGAAGGGGATGGAGGAATACATGCATGGCCATAGTAGAGACAGGACTCCATTTATTTTTATATAGAGAATGTCAGGCTGTTTAAGGTTTAATGTTGGTTTTTGGTGTTTTAATGGGATTCTGTTTGGTTGTTTATTTTTAATTTCCTGAAGAGCTTAGCAAAAGTGAAATGTGCTGGATAAAGTTATCTGACTAAAGTGGCCCGTTCATAACCTGCCCTCTCTGGAAACACAGCCTCCCTAGCAGCTGTCCTGTTCCCTCTGTAGCAGGGCTGCTGTCTCCTGCCCTGCTGGCATACCCCGGTGCAATGCCGTTCAGTAACAGTGCCTTTGTCAGTGGAGTGCTGGTGGTGTTTTTCCCTCTGTCCCCAGCACGAGTGGGGAAGCTGTGCCCTGACAGTGCCAGTGGTTCCGAGGGGTGTTGAGAGCAAACCCCCACGTGGCAGCGCTGCCGTGGCGCCTCGCGCGCTTGACCTGTGCGGGCAGAGCTCTCTGTGCCGCTGTCTTGCTGGCCCTTCTGGGTGAATCCTGTGGGAACATCCTGGAGATGCTGGCACAGGCACGAGAGGAGCATGGTGCAGAGAGCAGGCAGGAGCTGTGGAATGTGCTGGCATACCCCAGCCATGGTGTGGGGGTAACTGCTGCTACCAGCAACACAGGAAATCTGTTTCCTGTGTAACAGTGAGCCCTTCTTTGAGATTAGTCTAAAGCAAAACTACAGACAGGCACTGATAACTAACCTACTACCTACAACAGGCCAGTGGTTTGGCTTGTGAACTTGTATGCAGTCAGGCACAAAGGTCCCTGAAAGCTGTTTAATTGCTGTTACAATGAATTTTTGTCTACCTGAGCACCTTGCTAGAGTGTACAGGGAAGATGAGACTAGGCCTCACCTTCTCCCATCCCCTTTTAGAGAACCAGTAATGTTCTGCTTTTCAAGGAGTTAAATTTCAGCATGATGAGACTGTCAGAAGCAATGTGCTGTATGAGTGGCCATCAGACAGTTGTGCCCACACAGACATAAGGTTGATTCACGGTGCTCTACTCAGCCTTAGCTGGAGTCCAATGGATACAAATTCCTCAGGATGACCTGGACAACCTTAGCAGATGTGTATTGTGATGACAATTAAACTTGGGGGTATTGGGCAGCTGAACTGCAATGACACAGTCTGCTGCCTTTTCCCTCAATTTGCATTTATTGCTTTTGCTCTCCACCCTATGATTTCCTCTCACCCCTCTCTCATCCTGTACAGATGCTAAATGGAAACTGCCAACTACTACAGCTCACACCCTCTCTCCGAGTGCTTCCCCAGGACTATCCTAACTGCTCTCCCTGTCTTACTCCATGCCTTTCTCTGTCCCACTCTGGGGATAACTATCACTGTCATGAACATCTACAGAAAAGAAAGAATGAAGAAAGAAGTAGAATTAGTAAAATTTAAGTAAAATTTAACTTTTTGCATCCTTTCCAGATTTTGATAAATTTGTAGCATTCTCATCTGTGACTGACAGGAAGAAACTCCTTGAATATATTATTTTTTCTACTGAAATACGGTTGTTACCTCTCCCCTACATTGAACAAGGTGAATCACGGGTAAAATTCCTCTTGCTTTGGCAAAGTATGGAGGTTGTGATTAGACTGCCAAGAGAGCTGTCATGCAGATGTCAACCAGTCATTCAGCTGTGCACACCCGAGTCCAGCTGGGCTGATCTGTAAATGCATGTTTGGAAATGTGCATGAGGATAATCTCCTCCCTTTGTTGCACTTAGAAATAAGCTTTTTTTTTTTTTTTCTTTTCAGCTGCATTTCATTTTGCTATATAAAGAAGTAGACAGATCTGGCCTTTCTTTTTTAATAATGTCTTAGGACCAGGGTACAAAAAAGGTTA
Organism: Poecile atricapillus; assembly: GCF_030490865.1. NCBI lineage: Eukaryota > Metazoa > Chordata > Aves > Passeriformes > Paridae > Poecile > Poecile atricapillus. The sequence continues at coordinate 100,469,039 of NC_081251.1, forward strand.
ATGCATTAATTTTTAAGACAAGTGATAAATGTACTGCATTAAGCACATCCTACATACACAGAATATATTTCTCTATATAATATGAACACAAGAGATATAAAATAAGTTATACTTATCTTGGTTTTTCATCACAGTAGGAGCTCAGCTTATATAAAGTGACAACAGGATTGGAACAACACACTGCTCCAAAGCAACAACAAAAACCAGAAGAATGTGCGCGCACGTGTGTGTTTAGGCAATGAAATAGGAAATTGAGGGATTTCTGCTAAAATTGGGTCTTGGAAACAAAAAAATTCATAGAGCATGAAAGAAGTGGGGAAGGTCTCTTGGCTCAGGGTAGAAGTTCTGGAGGGGATCAAGTGTTACTGTGTGGTGAGGAGCGTGTGTGAAGGCTGACATCTCAGCTAGGTTTGTGGAGGCACAGAGCAGAGCAAGCTCTGCCCAGTGCCCGTGTGTGTTCTGCCCTTGTGATGGATCCACCTGACAGCGTGGGGTTTGTATCTGTACAGTGAGAATGGGGCCTTGTGGCTTTCACTGTGCACGATGAGAGCAAACACGTCACTTCACAGGAATTACGGACACCACCACTGTTCAAAGAGCAAACACTACCCACTGGCTGTGAAATGTTGGGTGAGCCTGGAAGCGGTGTTCCTCCCTTCCAACCCACCTGATGTCCACCTCTAGGGCCCCCTCCCTCTGCTTCCCCTGGGGTGCGGGTCTCTTGGCCATGCCTGCAGTACAAATCTCCCCTGGGGACTGAATGGGAGGTGGTGATGACTGGGAACTCTAGAGTGCCTATCCCACAGTGAACAATGAGGAACTCCAGCTGCCCAGTTCAGAGCTCTTTCAGATTTTATTGATGTATTTTTCTTTAAGGACAGGGGAACGTTTGTAAAATTTGCATCTTAACGGTGCATCGAGGTTCCTAAAGTTCTTAACACTGGTGTTCAGTATCTAGTATTTCAGTTTGGGCTTATGTTAATTAGGAAATGCTCTTTATTTTGGCCAATAGCTTGAAGACCTTGTGGTTTCTTAGTCTCCTGAATTTTGCAAGACCCATTAAAAGGCAGAAGGTGCAGCCAAAGCTCAGGAGTGATACTGGCAGTTAGCAGATTTCTATTAGTGCCTATTCCACTCTCCAAAAATGCAGCCCACTTCAGGTTTTCTTCTACTCTTGCTTAACAGAGTCTCCTAGTTTGCAACATCTTTCTTTACCTTCATATTTACAGACTACACATTAGAAAGCAGGGACAGCACACTGGAAGAGTTAATTGCATATTATCATGAAGGATTGGACTTTTTTGTTCTGCTTTAGATTTTGTTCTTCATACAGCAAAGTAGGTATAAATCCAAACGTGATCTCACATCTAAAGGTATAATTTAAGTAAACATGTTTTTCTAGATCTTTTATTTTCCCCTTCCCTTTCCCTCTCCCCTGTAACCTTCCTTTCACTCTGTTATTTTCCTTTTGGATGGAGGGAGGAGATGGGAAGGGAGCTCATTTGGCAGCTCGTGACCCTCCAACTTGACTTTAATGAGATGATTCGCCAAGGCAAACTCCTCATCATCCAACATGCCATCTTTGTCGATGTCAGCCAGTTTCCAGATCTTGCCCAGCACGGTGTTAGGCAGCTTAGACCTTACCATCTCCTTCTTGGCATTGGCACCAGTTATTTTACCATCGACAGGCGAGAGCGTGTAGAAGATCTCGTCGTACATGGGCTTGTCCCTGGCCACCACCCACTCGGCGTCATCGATCCCTTCTCCAGCGCCTTCTCCGTAGCCGTGGCCAAAGGGACCGTGCAAGGTGCCCTCGAAGGCTCCTCCCTTCACCATCTGGGTTGGCCGCTGGGACTCTTCCTGGCGGACAAGCACCATGAGCTGGGCGATGTCGTTGGCTAACATGTCTTCCACAGTCTCCAGCAGCTTGCTCTTCAGAGGCTGGAACTTGCTAAAATCCTGGGCTTGCAACTGATCCTTAAAATGGGACAACAGAGCAAGAGGTGAGCGGCATGGCCGTGTGTGGTGGAGTAATGGTGTACAGTGGGATGCCTGCCTGCTGCTTGGCTCATAAAACCCTGCTACTGCAGAGGAGTGGGGAGCTTGGCATTCCTTCCTCTGACAGCCCTGCTTTCAGCATGGGATGGGGCTTCCCTGGCCAGCCTTGCTCTTAATTTAATCCTCCCTTAAGTCCTACAGAAAATTACCAAATAGTTCAAGGCAAACTGGTTGTGTGCTCTTGCTACATCCTCCAGTCAATGCTTTACATTCTCTCCCCCTTCTGCACTCCGGGAAGGAGATTCCATCTTGCAAAAGACTCCTCATCATGCAGTGCATCTTTCAGATGCCATCAAGACAATAGCACATCTGTAAGAGGTGGTGAGCATGTCTTTACAGCATGGCTCAGATTCTGTAATTTCACAGCTAAGCAAAAGGGCTTTGAGCAGGGCCTGCAAAGAACTCTCTTCTAGACGCAGAAAGACCTACAGTTCTACCTTTCACCTTCTACTCATTAAATCCGCACTACTCACTCCAACTGAATTGATAGGATTTTTTAACACACATTTTAACAAGCAGTGAAAGAGATCTCCTATTGGATACACCCCATAGATCTCATCCCAAAAACTCAGGGAAAGTATATTTACAAGAAGAAAAAAAAATACGCAAATGCTGTTTTCCATAGGTAGCTAGTAGCAACTTCAACAGCTAGAACTCAGAACAGGTTTCTGCTTGGACTGAAGCCACGCAGCAATGCAGCACTGTCCAGCATTGCCTGAATGTACAATACAAGGCTCTGATCAAAGGTTCTTTGAAGTTTTTGACTTGCATGAACACTGGGCCAGGTCTCAGGTCTGCACAACAGAAAACCTGCTTCTCTGCTTAAAATAGAAAAGGGGCTTTAAGTTTTCACTCCTTCCTTTCTTTCTTTCTAGAAACAAAGAGTGAAGTAGAAGATAAATATAGCTCTTGAGGAACGTGGTATAAGTAGCCTTTTCAGGACACCGCTTTTCTTCTATTATAAATTAACAGTATTCTTAGGCCTGAAAAATTTGCAAATGGAACCTGGAACTAAAAATAAACAGAAGAAATTATTTGCTGTAAAGTGTTACAGGCAAAGATATGAGACATGAATGTAAAGCTTCACATGAGCTCTATGTGTAAGAAGTGCTCATGCCCAAATATAGCCTGCAAATATTTTAAGGCACATTTCAACATTACAGCAGGCTTTTCCCACAGGTGGCAACAATCAAAGTCTGCATGGCTCTGTCGTATTCCCTGCTGTTACTCTAATGCTCTTTCTTTGGATGTTTGCCAGGATGCCACTGCTTACCTGCATCTTTCTGAGATTAGGGAAGTCTCCTGGTGATATCTGATGCTCCCGTTCAATCCGGGCATAAATATCTCCCAAGTTGTTAACAAGCTCTTTCTTTTTATTGTCTTTCCCAAACATTGAGGGCATTTCCTTCTTTAGGGAACTGATGATGTAGGCATGGACCTGAAGGGAATTAATTTGAAATGAAGGCAAATGTTAAATAGCACATCAGAAAATTCTTCTCAGCAGAGCATCTGTGCCTAGGACTTGACTACATCTTGTCTCACTATGAAGAACAAGCTCGGCTCCTCAGCTTGCCTGGACCTATGGATTGTTATTCCAGTGCTAAGTGCTCAACTCTGGCTCTGCCTGGGCTGAGACAAGGTGAAAACAAGGTGTAGTCCTGAGCATACCGACAGTGACATTTATGTGCACTTTCTGGAGGGAGTGGTGGGTTTTTTTTTCCTTCCACTGGGCATGGCCTTCAAGGGAACAGTCCCTTTCCAGTCCAAACATACAGGTTCAATGTTTTAGTATGCATACCAGTCCTTAACTTAAGCAACATTCTTGCTTTTTTTTTTTAATGGCGAACCAAGCATGTATTCTTGAAATTAAAGACCCTTGCTCTGAAAGCTTTTGAGGGATCTTTTGATCTCTCTACTCAATTGACATGGGGCTCTTTCCTGTGTTTTGAGGGACTTCTTTCAGTTTATTTCAAATACGCAGGGGTACTACAGGCTTATTTATCATTTGTGAGTCTCCACCTCCTCTGCATCCATCTAAGCCAGATACCTCTCCTGGCTAAGAAAGTTTAAAGCAAAAGACCTAGAGCTTATCAATTCCCTTGGTGTATGATTCTGATATACTGAATTGCTCCCAATTATAAGTTGCTATCACAGAACAACTGCTTTCCAGATCCCTTCAAGTGCTACCTGCTTTGATCTGTAGTTACCTTCCTCACTCTGACCTGCCATGACTGACACACCAAAGGAGTTGTTTTCTTCCCATATTGGCACAGGGCTCATGTGCTGGGCCTGAGTTAAATGGGATGGAAAAAGAGTAGGATCCACCAGCTCTGCAAGCTGAACTGGCCAAAACCATTTCTCCATAGGCTGCATGCTGCAGACAGCCCAAACTGAATGCTTGTGGCTTCTATGCCAACACCTACCTTGGCCAGCCGTGCTCTCTTGATGAGATCATTCAGCTTCCTCAGGGCTGCGTTGCGGGGCAGGCTCTGGATATCCCTGAACAGGTCCTGCTCCTCTGCCTCGAACAACTTGCGGTTGTCAGGGATGAGCAACGGATGGGACCAGAAGGAGCCGATGTAGACTCTGATGACCTCGGGAGTGTTGACGATCTTTCCCAGGGACCACATGAGGGCACCGTACACCCTCATCAGCTGCTGAGTTTCGATCTGGTCGGCCTTGTTGAGAACAACTCTCATCTTGTCCTCATGGTTCTTCAGGGCCTTGATGACCTCAGAGAATTCATCAGAGATGTCCAGCTTGTGAGCATCGAAGAGGAGAATGATGCGGTCAACCCGCTCTGCAAACCACTCTAGTACAGCAGCGAAGTCATAACCTGCAAGGGGAGGAGGAAGAGCAGAGATGCAGCAAACATGGGAGTAGAGAGCTTACTTGCTATACTCAAACTACATCTGTAGCTGAGGGTAATCTTGCAAGGAAGTGGCCTTGCCAGTAGAGCAGGTAGCTTGCTAAGGAGATGAGGCACTGTCCTTCACGTGGGAGTCACAGCACACAGTTAGACAGCTCTTGTCCTCCCCACATTAAGAGATCACCCAAAGAAGTCTTGAACTTGTGCTCCAGATCTTCATTCAAATGCACAACAAGGAGCAACTGCTGTATTCAAACTCCTACTGCAGAAGTCTTGTATGTGGCAACAAGAGAGATCTAGTTTGTGAGTGACTGGCCATTAGCATAGCCTACAAAGGCTGTAGAAAGCTGGATAATTGCAATATGTGCACACAGACTGGTTTGAGATGTGTATCTCCACTGCTTAATAAATCTCAGGTCTTGTCTAGTTGTGCAAGACTAAGTTTGTCCCATCCATTTCAAAACCCAGCATGCAAATAACCTTCCTTACCAGATTAATCATCCTGTCATACCTGCTGCATGTGCACAAAGCCAAATGATTTGTGTTCACTTAGCCAAGAGCTTGACGCTTAGCAGACAGCATTGCTGTGAACACCAGAGGCAGACACAGGCCAGGAACGGTGGGTTCAAATTTCACATGCCTCAGGACTAAAGACAATGGATTCAGTGTCAGACTGGGTCCACCTCTAGCCAGTACAGGGCGTGATAAATAGTGTGTGGAGAAATCCCTAAAACAATAGTAATTACAGCAACAAAGTTACCTTTTTTCCTACCTCTGTAGTGTTGTTTTTTATCCTTCTTTAAAGTCTTGGTGAGAGACTGGTTGGTTCTCTCCCCCTGCTCTGTCAGGCTCTCCTATGCTGTGCGACATTTGGGGTTATCTGAGTCACCGGAGTGCTGCACTTTGTTAAGGGAAATCAGGACAGAGCAAATGCTATTTGCATACAAATCCTTTAATATACTATTTTAATCTTGGCTTTCATGAATAAATACATGATAATTAGTTTGGTGCTTTTTCCTCCTGCTCTCCTTTCTTTTTCTTCCTTTTTTTTTTCTTCTGTCCTCTCTAAAACCTAGAGGGCAACCAATGCGTCCCCATCATTAGACTGGAACTACAGAAGAGAGGATAGCTGAGCTCTGATCTTTGTTTTTTCACACTGGCCTTTTCTTCCACATGACTAAGAAAACTGGAGTAAAATCCTGGCTCTCATGTCAGAAGTAAAGCCTGTGTGAACTTTCTCTTCATCTGGATAAACTGGTATTAACTTTTTGCCACTGAGAACTTTCATAGAATTACAAATTATTATTACTGGGCAGTATTCAGCTTTGGTCAATTACAGTTTGCTCCTTACACGAAAAGGGGGTGGCAGAGTGTGGGTATGTGAGGTATGAGTTCTTGGATGTGCACACTTTGCCCTGTTTTCTTCCTTGGGATCTACAGCAATCTCAAATGAAAGCCAGATGTTTGTCCCACCAGTGTCCTTCTGCTTACTAGGACATGAATGTCTCCTCTAACAAGAGCAAGCAGTGCTGGGCACTGGCTCTTTGCTCAGCTTCATTTGATGCTCAGAACTTCAGAGAATTCAGAATCAATATTAGCTTTGGCAAAGACCTGCTGAGTATTTAATATATTACATTGATAGCTGCATATCTTGCTCAGTCTGTGTGTCTGACCTCAAACGCAGTCACAAATCAGTTTTTTAAAACTGAAATAAACTTGATCCTGCTTCAGATATTAACAGCCTTTTTTAACCTTAGGTGCTAACCTCAGCTTTTTAACCTCAGGTGTTCTGGCTGCAGGGAGTTCTACTCCACTACTCTATTTGCAAATCTGCTGCAACGATCAGCATGCTGACTCCTTCCTAACCTGTGCTGGGGGCAGTGGCAGCAGGACAAAGTCGATGCTGATACCTCACTTCACTTGGCCTGGGTTCAGGCTGTCAGCTGTTTCTCTGCAAGCAGATCAATGGATGTACAAACAGGGACCTTCCATGCACCCTCAAACTTTGGTAGAGGATACACAGACTTTATGTTCACTTCTGCCAGGGCTGGAAGTCATCTGGCATGGCAGGACAGTTTATTCTTCATACGCAGAGCTACACAGCTTGCTTTTTCATCATGGAAGCAGTGAGTCAGGGTGACTTTATTTGGAGATGTTTGTGCACTTAACCTTGTGAAATCTCATGGACTGGGATGTTTTCTTGTCCAACTGGCACATGTTTGAATTGTACCATAGCTACTTTGTCCAGTCTTTTTCTTGGGAGAATCAAGTGGAAAACAGTCATGGTCTCTAGGCTACCTTGTAATGCTACAGTGATGTCCTGTCACAGATCATGTGGATGGTTCCTCTCTGACAGCAGAGGAACAGTCACTGTTACACTCTCTGTTGTGTTAACAGGGGCTGGGATGAGTTGGGGAAAGTGTCTCCACCTGACACTCAGTCCACCTCGCAGGGATTTAGTATAAGTGGGAACTGATTATTTAAAAGAAGGGAGGTATAGAAAAAAAATGTAATTGTAGTTTTGGTATTAGCTAAGGACTTGGGAGACTGCCCGTAGCCTGGGTCTCAAGGTTTGTCCAAAAGTATCTCTAGGTGCTTAGCTCTCATGATTTTTATCCTGTATCAACCCTGCATCCACAGTAGCACTTAGAAGGTATCTATTTCCTGAGCATCTCTTTCCTATTAACAAAAATAAATGTTGCTCTACCCAGCAAGAAAAGGAAATTAATATCTGCTCAGACCCTTTGTGTATTCCCAGCTGCTACACTAACATACAATGAGTCTTGGATGTCCCTGTGGACTTCATTAAGTATCTAGATTGATTAGCAGACTTTCTTTCCTGGCTTCTTTGCTTGTTCAGAGATATTCTCCTGACAGCTGTCCTGCATATCTCTATTAAAGAGAGAACAAAGCCCTGGAGAGTAACACCTGCTGTTGACTGCTCTGAAACATCACCACGGACTCATTTACATTGCATGCTGGGACAAAAGCCCAACCCACCCCCTCCCCTTGTATGTCCCCCTTGCTCTGGCTCTGGGGAACCTCCCCTGTTAGTGCCCAGCTGAGCAAGAAACAAGCCTTGTGTGTGCAGTGCTACTAATCAGAACTGCATTCCTCTGTATGAACATACCTGGCAGGAAAAACAAGGTAGAAGTGTATGTATTCTGTTCTTAAGTGATGGAACACTATAGAGGAAAACAGGGAAAAATTATCCTGAGTGCTGTGAAGTTCCTTAACACCCAGCATGACGTGGGACAGGGCTCTGTTTACAACTGGCTACTCGGAGTCACTGACTGCAGTGGTGTTTTCATACACAGTGCCTAGAGAACTGCTACAGATGTGATTCATGGGGTTGACTTTTTAGTCTTGCTTTTAGTGTATAATAGAGTAGATTGTTACTAAAGCATTTAGATAGCAGGATGACAGTGCAAATGGCTAAGGGCAAGCTATTAATAAAGGTGTTTAAAAATAAGGTCCTACATTAACATTTTAATGTTTAGTTTGGAGCTTTCATTTTTGAAGGGCTCTTCAATGGCACAGAAAACTCGGGGCATTTTGCCTAGCTCCAGCCAGAGCTGGGGGTGTTCAACAGCTGAAAACACGAGGTTTATTCTGTAACTAAATTTAAGCATTATAGCCTTGCTTTGGTTTCTTCCCTCCTAGCCCATTTTTCATTTCACAGATACACTGGGCCTGCCCCTTTATTCTGGCAGTTTATCACTGTGTGAGCTTAGACCAAGAGTGGATCTTCCTCTGCAGTCAAATTAGGAGTTTTCCTGCTGTCCCTTGCTCATTCCACTGCAAATGCTTTATGTCTCCCTACGCCTCCCTGTGTTGTAGGGTGTTGCTAAGGCCTCTCACAAAAGCAGGCAGTCACTATCTCTCCTTTGGCAGTGTTTCAGGGACGGGTGAAGCTGTCCACGGAACTCAGCACGGTTTTATTGTGAACTTACAGGGTGGCTGGGAAGCCATCTGCTTGCCAAAACTGCATTAATGCAAAACCATTATTACACGGATGTTCAGACAGAAATGTAAAGGGAAGAATTTGCTGTTCAGTAATTCCTGTCTGTTGTACTTGCATCCCTGTTTGAAAAATACGCTGCATATTTAAACATTCTCTAATATCACTGATGCAGCTTCTTTCACAACCTCCAGATAAGGTGAACGTGAAGAGAAAATGAATCCAAATCATAACAGTACTAGGAGGACAAGATGAACACAGAAACAATTTTTTTCTATCTTTATTCTATCAGATGTTTTTTTTCATGGGACAGGTTTCCTTCTGACAGCATGAAAAGGACTCAACAGACTTAACACAAAGCTGACAAGTCAGCAGGACTGTCAATGGGTCCAGCCTGCAGAGAAAATGATCTTGGAGTCACCCTGCTACCAAGACTCCATAAGGCAGGCTGGGCTAATGAATTCTTGTCTGTGCACCATTGGAATACCTGGCACCATGCATTTCACCAAGATCTGGCAGGATTATGCAATTACATTCTGTCAAGTCAGATCAGGCATGATACAGTCTTTATGCTGACTGTGGGAAGATGGATCATACCTGACCCAGCACAAAATCTGCCTGGCTGTAAGATTTTAAAGCCAATTTAAACCAGCAAGGAGTGGGCATGCACTGGTTCAGCACTTGTCACCATGTAGCTACACTGTTGGTTTAGGTTTGTTTTGTTTGTTTGTGCTATTTTTTTTTACTGGTAGCAAGCATACTACTGATTTCCTGTCTTGTGGAACCATAGCCACAGGTCCTGTGGTAGTGGAGATCAGGGGGGATTGAATGGAAACAGTCAGATCAAAAAGTGCTGAAAAAATATGGTGCTGCTTTGCACCAGATATCTTACAGCTTGCTGTTATTACTGCCGTAAATCATGCTGCTGCTTTTAGCAATTCACCTCTTTTCTGGTGAATTTTAGTCATTGGGAGCTTCCCTCATCTTTCTAAAGTTGGTGTTGTGTACAGATGAAAGATTTACCAGATTGTGCCACTCTATAAGGCGGAGTTTTATGGCAGTGTCCCTATCTGTCAAATGGGAGACTGGCTCTGATTGTCTGACAACATCCCAAGACAGGACAGCTGACACTCTGAACACTGACTGCCTAGAGAGGGAACAGCCCTGGGGAGATGAAATTAAATGAATGCTGATTCCAGGGAGCTTATGACTTAAAATTTTATAATTGATTAAGAGGGTTTTGAGGCTTAGTCTCACTAAGCAACGTCCTGCCTGAAAGCCCTTCAGAGTCCCGGGAAGAAGACCTATGTCATTGCAAAACAAGCAGGCAGCCCACATTGGAGGGGGAGAATGTGCCAGGAGGGGCAGGTGTTACCCAAATGTGACAGATGGCTGTGAGCAAAGGAGAAGGAAGGTTACACGATGGTCAGAAGAAGAAAATGAGGGGAGGGAGGGGGAAGTGACACATCCCTTTGAGGACACACAAAGTAAGTGGAAAGCTGGATTGGGTGGCTGTTATGAGACCCAGAGAGTAATGGTATCCTTGAGAGAGAAGGGTGCTGGGTAAGAGTACCAGAGAGGAAACAGGTAGGACCGAATGGAAAAACAGTGATCTGAACAAGTTTCTCTCAAGGCGAGGAGCTGGTGGTGCCAGCAAGGAGAGAGGACAGAAGGGATGATGAAAAGCAAGGGATGGGTACTGGATACCTCACTGCAGCTCATCCTAAAACACCTTTGTAAAAAGCTGCCAGACTACTCTCTGGAAGTGGCTGCCTTCCGAGGGAATATGAAGAGATTCCTGTAATGCATCTCTGTGGGTGTGTTGGGAAATACACAGAAGGCCTTTGGCATGAAAAGATTTCGTTGAATGTTGCATGCCCTAATTTCTAGAGTAGGCCCCAACTTGCCAAGCACTTCTGCCTGCGCCTATACTCAAAGAAATAATCTGTCCTGGAGCTGCTGATTCAGAGAGCTACATCTTCCTGCCAGTGCTCCACATTTCCTCCTCCTCCATACCAGGAAATAATAGAAACATTAAATACATTTTGGAAGCTTTAAGGTTTCCAAAGCAAAGGCAAGAGGACACAAAGCACAGCAGATCTCTAGCTAGCAACAATGCTAACATTTACATTAACCAGTACCTGGAGTACCAGACTGTGTGGCCTTTTGCTTTCATGTTGTTTACTGCAAGGGCTTCAGGGTGGGGAAGAGACTGGGAGCCTGATGGGGCTCACGCTTTATGTCACTGGAAAGTGAATGAAACCCCACTAGACATGTTCAAATCAGGTGGAGAGAAACTGAGGAGACCATTGTCCAGAGCTAAGTTTCCTTACAACAGCCTGTTTAGCTCCTGTGTACACACAGCCAGAACTTGTCCAATCTACGAGTTTATACCTTTGCCACTTGTGACAGATGGGCCTGAGTGTTACCTGCTACTTGGGCCAATTCTGAAAAGAGTTTCTAGCCAGATTTTGAGACCTCAGAAAGCGCCTGAATACAGGCCAAGCTCTCCACAGAAGTCAGCGCACACCAACGTCGATGTGTAGCTGGGATTCCAAGGAAGTTTTTTTACTATAGCATCCAAACACAAACTGAATTCTCCTGTATTCATACCTTAAATTTCAGGAGAAATCATGTTTGAAAAGTTGGCCTGAAATGGCCACCAGTAGCTGATAGTTCCCAGTGACCAGGAAACACATTCCTTTGTTACTCAGGATGCTGAAAGAATGCCTGATGGGCATAAATAATGCAAATTGATGAGAGGCTGATGGCACGACCATCTTCCCTCAATGCAGTAGATACTTAGAATATTTCTGGAGTGCACAGTGCACAACAAATGGACAAGCTGCACAGCTGTTCTAAAAATCAGACTTGTTTAGTAACACAAATTAAATGCTTGCTGTATGTTAATAGGAACAAAAAAAAAGCACAGCCCTTTATATCTGTGCAGCCGTTTAATCTTGCTCTTTTTTGCTACTTTTTTTTGCTCTTCCAGTTCTGGAACTGCAAAATATATCAGTATTTCCAACCCAAATCATGGAGACAGTCCCTCTTCCCCTGGTACCAAACAAAATAATGGTTTGGCTTTCTCAAACCCCAAATATAATTTTAACTTTTTGTTTGCATGCTGCTTTCAGGTCAGAAGAATTAGGCCATGGCTTCATGTATTTCTAGAAATAAACATGAGAACTGTGTAGATTTTCTGCTAATTTTTCTGTTGCTTTTAAGAGGAAGTGCAGAACAGTGTGCCTGTAAGAGCTGAGCATTTCAGTGTAACAGTGTGTGCTTAGTGAGACTGTGATAAAATCAGGCAGGTTGCAGAGCAGCTGTAATGGAGGTGAACCGGAAAGTCAAAACTAACCAGTGCACTTTCACCCTCCCAGGCAGAGTGAAATACAGAATATAAGCAAACATCACCAGTGGGGAGTATTATAGCAAATATTTGAAATGCTTCCCTTTTAGAGGCTTTCAGGGTGGATGCCTTTAGCTTGTATCATGCTGTTGCTAGCACATGTGACAGAGCTCCTCAGAAAAAAAATTTTTTGTTGCTGTTGTACCCTAAACAGCATTCCATGAAGTGGGAGAACATCAATTCCCTTGGTGTTTGCCTTTCCCTTCCAAGCATGGCTATTTGAGACACAGCCAGGCTGAGAGCTCTACACTGCCCAAGACTGTTGCTATTAGCATTTTTCTTCTTGCTGTCAGACTGGTGAGTGACTAAGTGTCCCTGGTGCTGAAGCTGCTGGTCATTTGGGAATTCAGCTTTCCCAGGAGAAGGGTGAAGCTGGTGGGTAGGGTTTTTTCCCTTGGTTATGGGATGGCTAGGCTGCACTGAAGCCAGCAGAATGGAACTGGGGGGAAGGCTGGGAAAATGCTGGAATAGTGTATACTGGAAAGAAAGCCACAATGGGGCATGACACTGCCAGCCCTTACCTTACCTCCTGGCTAGGAGCTTGTGGTCACTGCTAACGCAGGAAAGGGAGAAAGCAGCATACAGAGAGTGAATATGAAGCGTTTAGGATATATGCAGGAAGTACTACCCCAAAACAGGGTTCAAATACAGCTTGGCCAAGGTATCACTGAACTTGGCAGACTCGGACCTGCTCAGCTCAGGGCAGATGTAGGTCGAGACAGATGGGCAGCAGAGCGTGCAAGGCTCAGTCCCCAGGGATGGCACTGCCACTGAAGCATACGAGTTCCTGTTGCGAGGTGGCTCCATTAGCAGGGCACACTGCACAAGGTGATGAATTATAAGCAAGTCCTCACTCCTGTCCTGGCTCTGCATGACCTGATCTGTGGCCCTCCTCTCTGTCCTCATTTATTTCGTTATAGTCATCCCCTCCTCATTTTCCCTCCCAGCAGGCTGGCCTGAGCTCATTATGTGACACCAGAACAGTGCTTTCCAAGTGGATGGCATTTTTATCATTATCAAATTGTCAAAGCAGACAAGACTGTGCTGCTTTGGTATAAACAACTCCCCTATGGGCATCTCATGCTCCCCTAGAAACAATAAATAACAAAAAAGACACAGAGCAAGGAACAAGACAATGCAATCATTAGTTCTTTAAATGTGGACATAGATTCATGCCCCAGTCTGTAAAAAAAGATCAGAAGAGAAATGGCTGTCTTCCAGGCAAGGATAGTACAGAAGCAGTGAAGGACAGGGTGCTTTGGGCCAGGACATTCTGGAAACATTTCCCACAAAGCCTGTAAATGACACCTGTGCATCCCAGGGAGTCTGGCTACCACACCTGTGATACTGTGGGCACCCACCATAAAGTAGTGCATGAGTCAGGAGCTCAGTAGGTCAAATCAGTGCAGGCAGCTCCTTGGCTACACTTTTTAGGAGAGCCTGAGAGCAGCAGCAGCTGCTGTGTCAGTGCTGGTGATGTCACTGCATGTCAAAGGGATGTGCACTTCAGCTATGACAGACTGCATCACCCTCAGTTGTTTGATAGGACTAAACCTGCAGCTCTGCTATGGGGAAACTTCATGAGCTGCTCTGTGGGAGAAAGGGGGCTCTTTATGGTCATGAAGTCCTGGAAGACAGCCAGTGCAGAGCTTTGTTTCCTGGGATTATACCGCATTCCTTGGAGCAAAGCTTGGTGGCCATTTGCAAAGCCCTGCTGCTGGCTGTAGGAGGCTGAGTGCTGCTAGCACTAACACCAGCACCCTGTGCTTGTACACACACTGGCTATGAGGGGTCTGTCAGATCTGTCATCTTTAACAGCAACAAGGCAATTAATTTAATTCAGAGTTGAGTTCAGACAATTGAAAAGCTTCAGAACCTGGACTTGGCCCCTGAATCAATCTTTTAAACCCTGTTCCCTTGCTCCTGCTCTTTGAAACATGGATGCAATAACAGAAACAGCTACTGCTTTGAAATTCAGGGGTATAAGGTGCCTCTCATGGATTGCTAAGCTTTGACAGTGTGGTATTCTGCTAAGCTGACAATGTATAGATTAACTAATGCTCCTGACATCTAATGGGGAAGGAGACGGACTTGTGATGTTCCCACTGAGAGGAATTTCCTATTTTTAGAAACACTGCTGGTTCTCATGGGATGGGCAGGCTGGGAAAGCCTGCCACATCTTTTATATCTTTACTTTCCCCCTCAAATTTATGACAGAACACTGCTTCACTGTCTACTCTCTTCCCTGATACTGCATCCCAGGTACCCCAGTCAGAGGGTCTTAGAACCTACTACTAGCAATGGGGGTAAGAAAAGCATTCCTGTTGCAAGCAGTTAAGAAACTCCAAAGTCTCTTGGAAAACCTCTGTAAGACTCCCTCAGGTATTGCTTCATTCCCAAATGAAATCTGAGCAGGCTGGGAAGGTATAAAAGAAGCAGAAGAATTTTGTTGTGTCAGCATTTTTTAACCCTGTCTTGTTTTCTGCCTAGACCATGTTACTACTCTATGTATCTCCAAAACCAACTTGCTGATGAGGCCAGCTAGTTTGTAAGCTTGTGGCAAAGGCGTCAGCCTCACCACTTTTTCCTATTCCTCTTCCATGGGAGCTGGGAGGTGAGTACTCCCTTTCAAACACCTCAAGATAAGCTCAAGCCAATGCCTGGCAGCAGCCCTTCCTAAACACAGGCACCTCACTACTTTAGACTCTTCTGCTCCCTGTAGACAGAAATTGCTGGAGTTGTTCCAGCCTCAACAAAGCCATATTGACCTAAACCAGATGAAGCTCTTGTCCTTTATCTATTGCAATGTCATCTGATGGCCCACATGACCACTTTCAGTCTGTCCCGGATGTAAATGGTGACAAAACAAGATCCCACCTACACTGTACTTTTAATTCTGTGATTAGATCAGTTGACAGGTCCTGACAGCCCCCTTGTCTGTCTGGAGATACAGCAGAGCAAATTCCTGGGATGGCAGGATGATCAGGAGATGGCTGTACTCCATCTAGAGCTGCCTCCTGACAAAAGGGTCGAATGACCACACACTGTAGTCACCGGGACCATCTACCAATTTTCTACCCTAAGTGCACTTAATTGCATTGGGGGCAGAGAAGTTGCCCAGGGAGAACCTGCTCCACATGCTGAGACAGGCCTCCAGCTCTACAAACATGTATAGCATGCAAAAATGTACAGAATTGGGACTCCCCTTTAGCCTCCTCAGCTGTTTCCAAATGTTTGCAGAGGCATTATTGGCTCGGGTTAAAGCACACCAGTGACTTTCGTAACCGTGCACAGCTGTATTGTAAGCATGTTCTGGCATTTATCAGAGTAGCTGCAGGAAGTATAGAATTGTTTAGGTTAGAAAAGATCTTTAAGATCATTGAATCCAACCGTAAACCCAGCACTGGCCTCAGCCCATTGATCTATCCCATCAATTCAGATCCCTCTACAGAGCCTTCCTACCCTCCAGCAGACCAACACTCCAGCCCAGAATGGCATCATCTTCAGACTGGCTGAGGGGTGGTCTCGATCCCCTTGTCCAGATCGTTGATTAAGATATTAAAAGTGGCTGGCCCCAGCGTTGAGCTCTGGTAAACACTTGTGACTAACTTCCAACTGGATTTAACCCCTTTCAGCACCACTCTTGCCTGGCCATCCAGACAGTTTTTCCACCCAGGGAAGGGTGCACCCATCCAAGCCAAGAGCAGCCAGTTTCTCCAGGAGAATGTGAGGGAAACAGGATCATAGGCTTTACTCAAGTTTAGGTAGGCAATATCCTCAGCCTTCCACCATCCAGGTCACCTTGTCAGAGCAGGAGATCAGGTTGGTCAAGCAGGACCTCCTTTCCTAAGCTTGTGCTGCCTGGCCTGATCCATGATGATGATCAGTTCCATGACCTTTGCCAGCACCAAGGTCAGACTGACAGGCTCTAGAATGGGACACCAAGATCCAGTGGGAAGCTGACAGAGAAATTTTTGCAGAAGGAGCAGCAAGAAGTGCCAGTGTATTTTGCAGGAGGGTATTTTTAGTTCTGTAAACAGCTGAAAAGT